>NW_028225179.1:67239299-67361799 GCF_052327205.1 Somniosus microcephalus | reverse complement strand
ACTGACAGCTCCCAGTGTGTGTGACTGACAGCTCCCAGTGTGTGTGTGACTGACAGCTCCCGGTGTATGTGTGTGACTGACAGTTCCCGGTGTGTGTGTGTGTGACTGACAGCTCCCGGTGTGTGTAACTGACAGCTCCCGGTGTGTGTGTGACTGACAGTTCCCGCTGTGTGTGTGACTGACAGTTCCTGGTGTGTGTGTGACTGACAGTTCCCGGTGTGTGTGTGTGACTGACAGCTCCCGGTGTGTGTGTGACTGACAGTTCCCGGTGTGTGTGTGACTGACAGCTCCCGGTGTGTGACTGACAGCTCCCGGTGTGTGTGTGACTGACAGTTCCCGGTGTGTGTGACTGACAATTCCCAGTGTGTGTTTGACTGACAGCTCCCAGTTTGTGTGTGACTGATAGTTCCTCGTGTGTGTGACTGAGAATTCCCGTTGACTGACATCCTTCTCCCTCCGCCGCAGGTCGCTATGGAGACTCAGCCTGAGCTGGCCCACCTCCTCCACCCCGTGACTCTGAGGCGCCTGGCGCAGGACTGGCTACGGGAGGACACGCCGCACTTCGACTACGGCGGCTTCGTGGTGGGCGAGAGGCGGGAGACGGCGGCCCTGCTCCTCAAGTCCCCGGGGGTCCTGGCGGGGGCCCCCTTCGTCCAGGCGGTCTTCGAGGAGCTGGGCTGCGTGGTGGAGTGGAGGCAGCGGGATGGGGCCCAGCTCCAGCCCGTGTGCAGAGTGGCCACGGTGCAGGGGAAGGTGCGTCACCTGCTGCTGGGCGAGCGGGTGGCCCTGAACTGTGTGGCCCGAGCCAGTGGCATCGCCAGCGCCTGCCGGCGGGTGGCAGATCTAGCCGACCGGGCGGGGTGGGCCGGGCAGCTGGCCGGCACCAGGAAGACCACCCCCGGCTTCCGGCTGGTGGAGAAGTACGCCATGATGGTGGGCGGGGTCTCAAGCCACCGCTACGACCTCAGCAGCCTCATCATGCTCAAGGACAATCACGTGTGGTCGGCGGGTGACGTCACCCAGGTAACCGGGGGTGGGGGGTACTCGTTACCCAGGTAACCGGGGGTGGGGGGTACTCGTTACGCAGGTAACGGTGAGGGTGGGAGGGGGATACAAGTTAGATACACTGTCCTTTCCCCTCTGGGACCGGGTGTCACAGTGTGTTAGATACACTGTCCTTTCCCCCTCTGGGACCGGGTGTCACAGTGCGTTAGATACACTGTCCTTTCCCCCTCTGGGACCGGGTGTCACAGTGAATTAGATACACTGTCCTTTCCCCCTCTGGGACCGGGTGTCACAGTGCGTTAGATACACTGTCCTTTCCCCCTCTGGGACCGGGTGTCACAGTGAATTAGATACACTGTCCTTTCCCCCTCTGGGACCGGGTGTCACATTGTGTTAGATACACTGTCCTTTCCCCCTCTGGGACCGGGTGTCACAGTGCGTTAGACACACTGTCCTTTCCCCTCTGGGACCGGGTGTCACAGTGTGTTAGATACACTGTCCTTTCCCCCTCTGGGACCAGGTGTCACAGTGCGCTAGATACACTGTCCTTTCCCCCTCTGGGTCAGGGTGTTTCAGTGCGTTAGATACACTGTCCTTTCCCCCTCTGGGACCGGGAGTCACAGTGCGTTAGATACACTGTCCTTTCCCCCACTGGGACCGGGTGTCACAGTGCGTTAGATACACTGTCCTTTCCCCTCTGGGACCGGGTGTCACAGTGTGTTAGATACACTGTCCTTCCCCCCTCTAGGAACGGGTGTCACAGTGCGTTAGATACACTGTCCTTTCCCGCTCTGGGACCGGGTGTCACAGTGAATTAGATACACTGTCCTTTCCCCCTCTGGGACCGGGTGTCACATTGCGTTAGATACACTGTCCTTTCCCGCTCTGGGACCGGGTGTCACAGTGCGTTAGATACACTGTCCTTTCCCCCTCTGGGACCGGGAGTCACAGTGCGTTAGATACACTGTCCTTTCCCCCTCTGGGACCGGGTATCACAGTGCGTTAGATACACTGTCCTTTCCCCCTCTGGGACCGGGAGTCACAGTGCGTTAGATACACTGTCCTTTCCCCCTCTGGGACCGGGTGTCACAGTGCGTTAGATACACTGTCCTTTCCCCCTCTGGGACCGGGAGTCACAGTGCGTTAGATACACTGTCCTTTCCCCCTCTGGGACCGGGAGTCACAGTGCGTTAGATAGACTGTCCTTTCCCCCTCTGGGACCAGGTGTCACAGTGCGTTAGATACTCTGTCCTTTCCCCCTCTGGGACCGTGTGTCACAGTGTGTTAGATACACTGTCCTTTCCCCCTCTGGGACCGGGTGTCAGTGTGTTAGATACACTGTCCTTTCCCCCTCTGGGACCGGGTGTCACAGTGCGTTATATACACTGTCTTTTCCCCCTCTGGGACCGGGTTTCACAATGTGTTGGACACTGTGTGCCAGTGTAGGTTGCTGTTGATGAATCGATGCTTTGTTCACAGGCTGTTCGAGATGGGAGGAAGGTTGGGGGAGTCTTCACTAAGATTGAGGTGGAATCCCGCTCGCTGGACGAGGCTCGAGAGGCAGCTCTGGCTGGGGCTGATATCGTGATGTTGGATAACTTCACTCCACAGGTGAGAATCCTTTATGTTTGCACACTCATCGTTGCAGTCTGCAATTGGTCACTTTTACACTCAGAGATCACCCTGGCACTTTGTGTTCATTCCAGCATAAACAAATTGGTGAGTTCACACTCCTGCACAACACTAATCAGTGAAAGGGTTAATTAATAACCTTGTTGTAAAGGGGCCTTTAGGGAAGAGTGACCATAATATGATTTATAGATTGAGTTTGAAAGTGACTTAGTTAAATGAGGAGGAATTTCTTCACCCAGAGAGTGGTGAACCTGTGGAATTCTCTACCACAGAAGGCAGTAGAGGCCAATTCAGTAAATATATTCAAGAAGGAGTTGGATATATTTCTTAAGGCTAAAGGGATCAAGGGATATGGGGAGAAGGCAGGGACAGGGTACTGAATTTGGACGATCAGCCATGATCTCATTGAATGGCGGAGCAGGCTCGAGGGGCCGAATGGCCTACTCCTGCTCCTATCTTCTATGTTTCTATGAAACTAGGGTCTTAGATTTAAACAAAGCAAACTACGTAGGTATGAGGGGCGAGTTGGCTAAGGTAGATTGGGAAACTACATTAAAAGGTATGACAGTGGACAAGCAATGGCTAGCATTTAAAGAAATAATACATAATTTACAACAAATATACATTCCTTTTAGGCACAAAAAACCCACAGGAAAAGTGATCTAACCGTGCCTAACAAGACAGTATTAGATCAAAGGAAGAGGCTTATAATGCTGCCAGAAAGAGTAGTAAGCCTGAGGATTGGGAGGATTTTAGAATTCAGCAAAGGAGGACCAAGAAATTGATAAAGAAAGGGACAATAGAATATGAGAGTAAACTCGTGAGAGACATAAAAGCAGACTGTAAAAGCTTCTATAGCTATGTAAAAAGGAAAAGATTAGCGAAAGTAAATGTGGGTCCCTTACAGGCTGAGACCGGAGAAATTATAATAGGGAACAAGGAAATGGCAGAGAAATTAAACAAATACTTTGTGTCTGGTAAAAAAAAACTTCCCGGAAATAGTGGACAACCAAGGGTCTAGCGAGAATGAGGAACTGAAAGATATTAGTATTAGTAAAAAAAGTAGTACTGGAGAAATTAATGGGACTGAAAGCCAATAAATCCCCTGGACCTGATGGCCTACATCCTAGGGTTTTGAAAGAGTTGGCAATAGAGATAGTGGACGCATTGGTTGTCATTTTCCAAAATTCCATAGATTCCAGAACGGTTCCCGCGGATTGGAAGGTAGCAAATGTAACCCCACTATTTAAGAAAGGAGGGAGAGAGAAAATGGGGAACTACAGACCAGTTAGCCTGACATCAATAGCAGGGAAAATGCTGGAATCTATTATTAAGGACGTGGTAACAGGGCACTTAGAAAATAATGATAGGATTGGGCAGAGTCAACACGTGTTTATGAAAGGGGAATCGTGTTTGACAAATCTGTTTTTTGAGGTTGTAACTAGCAGAATAGGTAAGGGGGAACCAGTGGATGTGGTGTATTTGGATTTTCAGAAGGTATTCGATAAGATGCCACACAAGAGGTTATTAAACAAAATTAGGGCTCATGGGATTGGGGGTAATATACCAGCATGGATTGAGGATTGGTTAACGGACAGAAAACAGAGAGTAGGAATAAACGGGTCATTTTCGGGTTGGCAGCCTGTAACTAGTGGGGTACCGCAAGGATCAGTGCTTGGGCCTCAGCTATTCACAATCTACATCAATGATTTGGATGAGGGAACCAAATGTAATATATCCAAGTTTGCTGATGATACAAAGTTGGGTGGGATTGTAAGTTGTGAGGAGGATGTAAGGAGGCTTCAAGGGGATATAGACAAGCTAAGTGAGTGGGCAAGAACATGGCAAATGGAATATAATGTGGAGAAATGTGAAGTAATCCACTTTGGTAGGAAAAACAGAAAAGCAGAGTAGTTTTTAAATGGTGAGAGACTGAGAAATGTTAGTGTTCAGAGGGACCTGGGTGACCTTGTACACAAATCACTGGAAGTTAACCTGCAGGTACAGCAAGCAATTAGGAAATCAAATGGTATGTTGGCCTTTATTACAAGAGGATTTGAGTATAAGAGTAAAGATGTCGTACTGCAATTATATCGGGCCCTGGTGAGACCACACCTGGAGTATTGTGTACAGGTTTGGTCTCCTTACCTAAGGAAGGATATACTTCCCACAGAGGGAGTGCAGCGAAGGTTCACCAGACTGGTTCCTGGGATGGGGGGATTGTCCTATGAGGAGAGATTGAGTAGACTAGGCCTGTATTCTCTAGAGTTTAGAAGAATGAGAGGTGATCTCATTGAAACATACAAAATTCTTACAGGACTTGACAGGGTAGATGCAGGGAGGATGATTCGGGTTAGGTTGATTTGGCTATGATAAATTGACCCTTAGTGTTAGGGGATTAAATACGTGGGGTTACGGGGATAGGGTGGGATATGTGTCGGTGCAGGCTCGATGGGCCGAAATGGCCTCTATCTGCACTGTGGGGATTCTGTGATTCTGTGGGGAGTCTAGAACCTGGGGTCACAGTCTCAGAATAAGGGGTCGGCCATTTTGGACTGAGATGAGGAGACATTTCTTCACTCAGAGGGTGGTGAATCTTTGGAATTCTCTACCCCAGAGAGCTGTGGAGGCTCGATCATTGTGTATAATCAAGGCTGAGATCGATAGATTTTTGAATATTAAGGGAATCAAGGGATATGGGGATAGTGCAGGAAAGTGGAGATGAGGTAGAAGATCAGCCATGATCTTATTGAATGGCGGAGCAGGCTCGAGGGGCCAAATGGCCGACTCCTGCTCCTATTTCTTATGTTCTTATGTTCGCACTCGTGCACAACACAAATCAGTGAGTTCACACTCGTGCACAACGCAAATCAGTGAGTTCACTTGTGCACAACACAAATCAGTGAGTTCACACTCGTGCAGATGCCAGTGAGTTAACACTCATGCACAACACAAATCAGTGAGTTCACAAACGTGCAGACACAAATCAGTGAGTTCCTGCTCCTGCACAACACAAATCAGTGAGTTCACACTCTTGCAGATGCAAATCAGCAAGTTCACACTTGTGCGCAACAAAATTCAGTGAGTTCACACTCGTGCAGACACAAATCAGTGAGTTCACACTCGTGCAGACACAAATCAGTAAGTTCATGTTCCTGCAGACACAAATCAGTGAGTTCACACTCGTGCACAACACAAATCGGTTAGTGCACAATAATACATTGTGTGAGTGTGTGTACGGGTGTGTGCATAGTGTGTGTGAACGGGTGTGAGTGTGCACTGTGTGTGAGTGTATGGGTGTGAGTATACTGTTTGTTTGTGTACTGGTGTGAGTGTGCACTCTGATTGCACGGGTGTGAGTGTGTACTGTTTGTGTGTGTACTGGTGTGAGTGCACTCTGTGAGTGTATCGGTGTTAGTGTACGGGTTGAGCGTGCACTGTGTACAAGTGTACGGGTGTGAGTGTGCACTGTGTGCGAGTGTATGGGTGTGAGTGGGCACTGTGAGTGTACGGGTGTAAGTGGGCACTGTGTGTACGGGTGTGAGTGTACACTGTGTGTACGGGTGTGAGTGTGCACTGAGAGTGTACGGGTGTTAGTGGGCACTGTGTACGGGTGTGAGTGGGCACTGTGAGTGTACGGGTGTGAGTGGGCACTGTGTGTACGGGTGAGTGTACACTGTGTGTACGGGTGTTAGTGGGCACTGTGTGTACGGGTGTGAGTGTGTACGGGTGTGAGTGGGCACTGTATACGGGTGTGAGTGTGCACTGTGTGTGTACAGGTGTGAGTGCACTGTGTGTATGAGTGTGCACTGTGTGAGTGTACAGGTGTGAGTGTGCACTGTGTGTGTATGGGTGTGAGTATGCAGTGTGTGTGTATGGGTGTGAGTGTGCACTGTGTGTGTATGGGTGTGAGTGTGCACTGTGTGTGTATGGGTGTGTGTGCACTGTGTGTATGGGTGTGAGTGCACTGTGTGTATGGGTGTGAGTGTGCACTGCGTGTGCGGGTGTGAGTGCAATGTGCGTGTACGGGTGTGAGTGTGCACTGTGTGTACGGGTGTGAGTGCACTGGGTGTGTACGGGTGTGAGTGTGCACTGGGTGTATGGGTGTGAGTGCACTGTGTACGGGTGTGAGTGTGCACTGTGTGTGTACAGCTGTGAGTGTGCACTGTGTCTGTACGGGTGCGAGTGTGCACTGTGTACAGGTGTGAGTGCACTGTGTGTGTACGGGTGTGAGTGTGCACTGTGTACAGGTGTGAGTGTGCAGTGTGTGTACGGGTGTGAGTGTGCACTGTGTGTGTACGGGTGTGAGTGTGCACTGTGTGTACGGATGTGAGAGTGCACTGTGTGTGTATGGGTGTGAGTGTGCACTGTGTGTACGGGTGTGAGTGTGCACTGTGTGTACGGATGTGAGTGTGTACGGGTGTGAGTGTGTACGGATGTGAGTGTGCACTGTGTGTGTATGGGTCTGTCAGTTTTTTTTTATTCTTTCATGTGCTGTGGGTACCATTGTATCTCTCTATCTCTCTCTCTCTACCTCCTGTCTATCTCTCTATCTATCTAGCTCTACCTTTTGTCAATCTTTCTATCTCTCTACCTACTGTTTATCTGTGTATCACTTTATCTCTCGCTACCTTCTATCTATCTATATATGGTCATGGAAAAAGACAAAGACGGCCCGGAAATAAGGGTTCTAAATTGGGGGAAGGCCGATTTTAATATGATAAGGCAGGATCTGGCCAAATTGGACTGGGAGCAGCTACTTATAGGAAAATCCGCATCAAAACAGTGGGAGACTTTCAGAAGGGAAATAGAGAGAGTACAACGCCAACATGTTCCTGTAAAGGTCAAGGGTGGGACCAACAAGCAAAGGGAACCTTGGATGACAAGGGATATACAAAAATGCATTAGAAATAAAAGGGGGGCTTTTGGCAGTTACAAAAGACTAAAGACGGAAGAAGCCCTAGAGGAGTATAAAAAATGCAGGGGCATACTTAAAAAAGAAATTAGGAGGGCGAGGAGGGGCCATGAAATAACACTGGCGAGCAAAATAAAGGAAAATCCTAAGATGTTTTATAAGTATATTAAGGGCAAGAGGATAACCAGGGAAAGGGTAGGGCCCATTAGGGACCAAAGTGGCAATCTGTGTGTAGAGCCAGATGATGTAGGCGGGGTTTTAAATGAATTTTTTGCATCTGTGTTCACTATGGAGAAAGATGATGCAGACATAGAAATCGGGCAAGGGGGCTGTGACATACTTGAACATATTAGCATTGAGAGGGAGGAGGTGCTAGCGGTTTTAGCAGGCCAAAAAGTGGATAAATCCCCAGGCCCGGACGAGATGTATCCCAGGCTGCTGTGGGAGGCAAAGGAGGAGATTGCAGGGGCTCTGACACAAATTTTCAGAACCTCTCTGGCCACAGGGGATGTACCAGAGGACTGGAGAACAGCTAACGTAGTACCATTATTCAAGAAGGGTAGCAGGGATAAACCAGGGAATTACAGGCCAGTGAGCCTAACATCTGTGGTAGGGTAATTATTGGAAAAAATTCTGAGGGACAAAATTAGTCTCCACTTGGAGAGGCAAGGATTAATCGGGGATAGTCAGCATGGCTTTGTCAAGGGTAAATCATGTCTGACAAATCTGATTGAATTTTTCGAGGGGGTGACTAGGGGGGTGGATGAGGGAAATGCTGTGGATGTGGTTTACATGGACTTCAGTAAAGCTTTTGACAAAGTCCCGCATAGGAGACTGGTCAAGAAGGCAAGAGCCCATGGGATCCAGGGTGCCTTGGCGCGTTGGATCCTAAACTGGCTGAGTGGCAGGAGGCAGAGGGTGATGGTCGAAGGTTGCTTTTGTGACTGGAAGCCTGTGTCCAGTGGGGTACCTCAGGGATCGGTGCTGGGTCCCTTGTTGTTTGTGATCTACACAAATGATTTGGATGAGAATGTAAAAGGTATGATCAGTAAGTTCGCAGATGACACGAAAATTGGTGGGGTGGTAAATTGTGAGGAGGAAAGCCTCAGGCTACAGGACGATATAAACAGGTTGGTCAGATGGGCGGAAAAGTGGCAAATGGAATTTAACCCTGAAAAGTGCGAGGTGATGCATTTTGGACGGACAACTAAGGCAAGGGAATACACAATGAGTGGTAGGACCCTAGGAAGTACAGAGGGTCAGAGGGACCTTGGTGTACATGTACATAGATCCCTGAAGGCAGCGGAACAGGTAGATAAGGTGGTTAAAAAGGCATATGGGATACTTGCCTTCATTAGCCGAGGCATAGAATATAAGAGCAGGGAGGTTATGATGGAGCTGTACAAAACGCTGGTGAGGCCACAGCTGGAGTACTGTGTGCAGTTCTGGTCGCCTCACTATAGGAAGGATGTGATTGCTTTGGAGAGGGTGCAGAGAAGATTAACCAGGATGTTACCTGGGATGGAGTGCCTCAGCTATGAAGAGAGGCTGGACAGGCTGGGGTTGTTTTCCTTGGAGCAAAGAAGGCTGAGGGGGGACCTGATTGAGGTGTACAAAATGATGAGGGGCATAGATAGGGTAGATAAAGAGGAACTTTTCCCCTTAGTAGGGGGGTCAATAACAAGGGGGCATAGATTCAGGGTAAGGGGCAGGAGATTTAGAGGGGATTTGAGGAGGAACTTTTTCACCCAGAGGGTGGTTGGAATCTGGAACTCAATGCCCAAAAGGGTGGTAGAGGCAGGAACCCTCACAACATTCAAGAAGCATTTGGATGAGCACTTGAAATGCCATTGCATACAAGGCTATGGACCAAATGCTGGAAAATGGGATTAGACTGGACAGGGATGGATGGGCGGCGCAGACACGATGGGCCGAAGGGCCTCTTTCTGTGCTGTAAAACTCTGACTCTATGACTCTATCTACTATCTTTCTACCTTCTATCTATCTGTCTCTCTGTATATATATCTATCTATCTCTCTCTAACTATCTTTTTGTTTTATTCATTCATGGGATCTGGGCGTCGCTGGCAAGACCAGCATTTATTGCCCATCCCTAGTTGCCCTCGAGAAGGTGGTGGTGAGCCGCCTTCTTGAACCACTGCAGTCCGTGTGGTGAAGGTACACCCACAGTGCTGTTAGGTAGGGAGTTCCAGGATTTTGACCCAGCGACGATGAAGGATCGGCGATATACTTCTAAGTCAGGATGGTGTGTGACTTGGAGGGGAACTTGGAGGTGGTGGTGTTCCCATGCGCCTGCTGCCCTTGTCCTTCTCGGTGGAAGAGGTCGCGGGTTTGGGAGGTGCTGCCGAAGAAGCCTTGGCGAGTTGCTGCAGTGCATCTTGTAGATGGTACACACTGCAGCCACTGTACGCCAGTGGTGGAGGGAGTGAATGTTTAAGGTGGTGGATGGGGTGCCAATCAAGTGGGCTGCTTTGTCCTGGATGGTGTCGAGCTTCTTGAGTGTTGTTGGAGCTGCACTCATCCAGGCAAGTGGAGAGTATTCCATCACACTCCTGACTTGTGCCTTGTAGATGGTGAAAAGGCTTTGGGGAGTCAGGAGGTGAGACACTCGCCGCAGAACACCCAGCCTCTGACCTGCTCTTGTTGCCACAGTATGTGGCTGGTCCAGTTAAGTTTCTGGTCAATCTACTCGGATGTGTGTGTGAGCCGGTCCTCACTGATTTGCAATGTCAGGCGTGCACAGCAGCGCGCTGGTGCCGAGCGCGGATACTTGGCGCTCTGCTAAAGGCTGCTCCTCTCCGCAGGTGGTCCTGGAGGCGGCCCAGGCGCTGAAGGAGGAATTCCCAAGGGTCCTGATCGAAGCGAGTGGGGGCATCACCGAGGAGACCGTGGCCCAGTACTTCAGCCCTCACGTGGACATCCTCTCGCTCGGCTGCCTCACCCAGAGCTACACCGCCCTCGACTTCTCGCTGAAGATCGTCCGGGAGCAGGCAGCGGACAACGGGGCGGGGGCTGTGGGCTCCAGCTCCGAGACCCCTCCGACACGCAGGAACTTTGCCTTTTAGGCAAAGGGGGCGGAGTGTCTGGGATCTGGCGCAGGTTTGGCTCCCAATGATCGAGGGAGTCGTTGAAGGGCCCGACGCGATGTCGCGAACATGTCCTTCATCGGGCACTACCTCGCCGGACTCCTCTTGTTACACCCTCGATCGACGGGTGAATAGTTCAAATGAGGCTCACGTCTGTGATTCAATCAATAAACCACGATACCAAATGACGCCTGTTGTCTCCTCTCAAACACAAATGTACACCCAAATATGCATACTCGCGACCCAGACACACACACCCACACACACGCATATGCATAGACACGCAAAACTACACACTCGCACGCGCATACACACACACACAAACACGCATGCCCACTCATGCACAGACACGGACGTATGCACACCCACACACTCAAAGGCGTGGACACGCATACCCACAGGGGCACGGACACACATATTTATGAATGGACAGATTCTGCCTCCCCCACACAGACACGCCACTCTGCCTCCCCGATGCGCAGACACCGACACACTCTGGCCCTCGCGCACACACACACTGACACGCTCTGCCTCTCTCACACACTGACACGCTCTGCCTCTCTCACACACTGACACGCTCTGCCTCTCTCACACACTGACACACTCTCTCTCTCACACACTGACACACTCTCTCACACACTGACACACTCTCTCTCTCACACTGACACACTCTGCCTCTCTCACACACTGACACACTCTCTCTCACACACTGACACACTCTGCCTCTCTCACACACTGACACACTCTCTCTCACACACTGACACGCTCTGCCTCTCTCACACACTGACACACTCTCTCTCACACACTGACACACTCTGCCTCTCTCACACACTGACACACTCTCTCTCACACACTGACACGCTCTGCCTCTCTCACACACTGACACACTCTCTCTCTCACACACTGACACACTCTCTCACACACTGACACACTCGCTCTCTCACACACTGACACACTCGCTCTCTCACACACTGACACACTCTGCCTCTCACACACTGACACACTCTGCCTCTCTCACACACTGACACACTCTCTCACACACTGACACGCTCTGCCTCTCTCACACACTGACACACTCTGCCTCTCTCACACACTGACACACTCTGCCTCTCTCACACACTGACACTCTCTCTCTCACACACTGACACACTCTGCCTCTCTCACACACTGACACACTCTGCCTCTCTCACAAACTGACACGCTCTGCCTCTCTCACACACTGACACGCTCTGCCTCTCACACACACTGACACACTCTGCCTCTCTCACACACTGACACACTCTGCCTCTCTCACACACTGACACACTCTGCCTCTCTCACACACTGACACACTCTGCCTCTCTCACACACTGACACACTCTGCCTCTCACACACTGACACACTCACACTCTCTGCCTCTCTCACACACTGACACACTCTGCCTCTCACACACTGACACACTCTGCCTCTCTCACACACTGACACACTCTGCCTCTCTCACTCACTGACGCACTCTGCCTCTCTCTCACACTGACACGCTCTGCCTCTCTCACACACTGACACACTCTGCCTCTCTCACACACTGACACACTCTGCCTCTCTCACTCACTGACGCACTCTGCCTCTCTCACACACTGACACACTCTGCCTCTCTCACACACTGACACGCTCTGCCTCTCTCACACACTGACACACTCTGCCTCTCTCACACACTGACACACTCTCTCACACACTGACACACTCGCTCTCTCACACAGACACACTCTGCCTCTCTCACACACTGACACACTCTGCCTCTCTCACACACTGACACTCTGCCACTCTCACACACTGACACACTCTACCTCTCTCACACACTGACACACTCTGCCTCTCTCACACACTGACACTCTCTCTCACACACTGACACGCTCTGCCTCTCACACACTGACACTCTGCCACTCTCACACACTGACACACTGCCACTCTCACACACTGACACACTCTGCCTCTCTCACACACTGACACTCTGCCACTCTCACACACTGACACACTCTCTCTCTCACACACTGACACACTCGCTCTCTCACACACTGACACACTCGCTCTCTCACACACTGACACACTCTGCCTCTCTCACACACTGACACACTCTGCCTCTCTCACACACTGACACACTCTGCCTCTCTCACACACTGACACACTCTCTCACACACTGACACGCTCTGCCTCTCTCACACACTGACACACTCTGCCTCTCTCACACACTGACACGCTCTGCCTCTCACACACTGACACGCTCTGCCTCTCTCACACACTGACACACTCTCTCTCACACACTGACACGCTCTGCCTCTCTCACACACTGCCTCTCTCACACACTGACACTCTCTCTCACACACTGACACACTCTGCCTCTCTCACACACTGACACACTCTGCCTCTCTCACACACTGACACGCTCTGCCTCTCTCACACACTGACACACTCTGCCTCTCTCACACACTGACACACTCTGCCTCTCTCACACACTGACACACTCTGCCTCTCTCACACACTGACACACTCTGCCTCTCACACACTGACACACTCACACTCTCTGCCTCTCTCACACACTGACACACTCTGCCTCTCTCACACACTGACACACTCTGCCTCTCTCACACACTAACACACTCTGCCTCTCTCACACACTGACACACTCTGCCTCTCTCACACACTGACACACTCTGCCTCTCTCACACACTGACACACTCTGCCTCTCTCACTCACTGACGCGCTCTGCCTCTCTCTCACACTGACACGCTCTGCCTCTCTCACACACTGACACGCTCTGCCTCTCTCACTCACTGACGCACTCTGCCTCTCTCACACACTGACACACTCTGCCTCTCTCACACACTGACACACTCTGCCTCTCTCACACACTGACACGCTCTGCCTCTCTCACACACTGACACACTCTGCCTCTCTCACACACTGACACGCTCTGCCTCTCTCACACACTGACACACTCTCTCTCACACACTGACACGCTCTGCCTCTCTCACACACTGACACACTCTGCCTCTCTCACACACTGACACACTCTCTCACACACTGACACACTCTCTCTCACACACTGACACGCTCTGCCTCTCTCACACACTGACACACTCTCTCACACACTGACACACTCTCTCACACACTGACACACTCGCTCTCTCACACACTGACACACTCGCTCTCTCACACACTGACACACTCTGCCTCTCTCACACACTGACACACTCTGCCTCTCTCACACACTGACACACTCTGCCTCTCTCACACACTGACACACTCTCTCACACACTGACACGCTCTGCCTCTCTCACACACTGACACGCTCTGCCTCTCTCACACACTGACACACTCTGCCTCTCTCACACACTGACACACTCTGCCTCTCTCACACACTGACACGCTCTGCCTCTCTCACACACTGACACACTCTCTCACACACTGACACGCTCTGCCTCTCTCACACACTGACACACTCTGCCTCTCTCACACACTGACACACTCTGCCTCTCTCACACACTGACACACTCTGCCTCTCTCACACACTGACACACTCTCTCTCACACACTGACACGCGCTGCCTCTCTCACACACTGACACTCTCTCTCTCACACACTGACACACTCTGCCTCTCTCACACACTGACACACTCTGCCTCTCTCACACACTGACACGCTCTGCCTCTCTCACACACTGACACACTCTGCCTCTCTCACACACTGACACACTCTGCCTCTCTCACACACTGACACTCTGCCTCTCTCACACACTGACACACTCTGCCTCTCACACACTGACACACTCTGCCTCTCTCACACACTGACACACTCTGCCTCTCTCACACACTGACACACTCTGCCTCTCTCACACACTAACACACTCTGCCTCTCACACACTGACACACTCTGCCTCTCTCACACACTGACACGCTCTGCCTCTCTCACACACTGACACACTCTGCCTCTCTCACACACTGACACACTCTGCCTCTCTCACACACTGACACGCTCTGCCTCTCTCACACACTGACACACTCTCTCACACACTGACACGCTCTGCCTCTCTCACACACTGACACACTCTGCCTCTCTCACACACTGACACACTCTGCCTCTCTCACACACTGACACACTCTGCCTCTCTCACACACTGACACACTCTCTCTCACACACTGACACGCGCTGCCTCTCTCACACACTGACACTCTCTCTCTCACACACTGACACACTCTGCCTCTCTCACACACTGACACACTCTGCCTCTCTCACACACTGACACGCTCTGCCTCTCTCACACACTGACACACTCTGCCTCTCTCACACACTGACACACTCTGCCTCTCTCACACACTGACACTCTGCCTCTCTCACACACTGACACACTCTGCCTCTCACACACTGACACACTCTGCCTCTCTCACACACTGACACACTCTGCCTCTCTCACACACTGACACACTCTGCCTCTCTCACACACTAACACACTCTGCCTCTCACACACTGACACACTCTGCCTCTCTCACACACTGACACGCTCTGCCTCTCTCACACACTGACACACTCTCTCACACACTGACACACTCTCTCTCTCACACACTGACACACTCGCTCTCTCACACACTGACACACTCTGCCTCTCTCACACACTGACACACTCTGCCTCTCACACACTGACACACTCTGCCTCTCTCACACACTGACACGCTCTGCCTCTCTCACACACTGACACACTCTGCCTCTCTCACTCACTGACGCACTCTCTCACACACTGACACACTCTGCCTCTCTCACACACTGACACACTCTGCCTCTCTCACACACTGACACGCTCTGCCTCTCTCACACACTGACACACTCTCTCTCACACACTGACACGCGCTGCCTCTCTCACACACTGACACTCTCTCTCTCACACACTGACACACTCTGCCTCTCTCACACACTGACACACTCTGCCTCTCTCACACACTGACACGCTCTGCCTCTCTCACACACTGACACTCTCTCTCTCACACACTGACACACTCTGCCTCTCTCACACACTGACACACTCTGCCTCTCACACACTGACACACTCTGCCTCTCTCACACTGACACACTCTGCCTCTCTCACACACTGACACGCTCTGCCTCTCTCACACACTGACACACTCTCTCACACACTGACACACTCTCTCTCTCACACACTGACACACTCGCTCTCTCACACACTGACACACTCGCTCTCTCACACACTGACACACTCTGCCTCTCTCACACACTGACACACTCTGCCTCTCTCACACACTGACACACTCTGCCTCTCTCACACACTGACACACTCTCTCACACACTGACACGCTCTGCCTCTCTCACACACTGACACACTCTGCCTCTCTCACACACTGACACACTCTGCCTCTCTCACACACTGACACACTCTGCCTCTCTCACACACTGACACACTCTCTCACACACTGACACGCTCTGCCTCTCACACACTGACACGCTCTGCCTCTCTCACACACTGACACACTCTCTCTCACACACTGACACGCTCTGCCTCTCTCACACACTGACACACTCTGCCTCTCTCACACACTGACACTCTCTCTCACACACTGACACACTCTGCCTCTCTCACACACTGACACACTCTGCCTCTCTCACACACTGACACACTCTGCCTCTCTCACACACTGACACACTCTGCCTCTCTCACACACTGACACACTCTGCCTCTCTCACACACTGACACACTCTGCCTCTCACACACTGACACACTCACACTCTCTGCCTCTCTCACACACTGACACACTCTGCCTCTCTCACACACTAACACACTCTGCCTCTCTCACACACTGACACACTCTGCCTCTCTCACACACTGACACACTCTGCCTCTCACACACTGACACACTCTGCCTCTCTCACACACTGACACGCTCTGCCTCTCTCACACACTGACACACTCTCTCACACACTGACACACTCTCTCTCTCACACTGACACACTCTGCCTCTCTCACACACTGACACACTCTCTCTCACACACTGACACACTCTGCCTCTCACACACTGACACACTCTGCCTCTCTCACACACTGACACACTCTCTCTCACACACTGACACGCTCTGCCTCTCTCACACACTGACACACTCTCTCTCTCACACACTGACACACTCTCTCACACACTGACACACTCGCTCTCTCACACACTGACACACTCTGCCTCTCTCACACACTGACACACTCTGCCTCTCTCACACACTGACACACTCTGCCTCTCTCACACACTGACACACTCTGCCTCTCACACACTGACACACTCTGCCTCTCTCACACACTGACACGCTCTGCCTCTCTCACACACTGACACACTCTGCCTCTCTCACTCACTGACGCACTCTCTCACACACTGACACACTCTGCCTCTCTCACACACTGACACGCTCTGCCTCTCTCACTCACTGACGCACTCTGCCTCTCTCACACACTGACACACTCTGCCTCTCTCACACACTGACACACTCTGCCTCTCTCACACACTGACACTCTGCCACTCTCACACACTGACACGCTCTGCCTCTCTCACACACTGACACACTCTGCCTCTCTCACACACTGACACACTCTCTCACACACTGACACACTCGCTCTCTCACACAGACACACTCTGCCTCTCTCACACACTCTGCCTCTCTCACACACTGACACTCTGCCACTCTCACACACTGACACACTCTGCCTCTCTCACACACTGACACACTCTGCCTCTCTCACACACTGACACTCTCTCTCACACACTGACACGCTCTGCCTCTCACACACTGACACTCTGCCACTCTCACACACTGACACACTCTGCCTCTCTCACACACTGACACTCTGCCACTCTCACACACTGACACACTCTCTCTCTCACACACTGACACACTCGCTCTCTCACACACTGACACACTCGCTCTCTCACACACTGACACACTCTGCCTCTCTCACACACTGACACACTCTGCCTCTCTCACACACTGACACACTCTGCCTCTCTCACACACTGACACACTCTCTCACACACTGACACGCTCTGCCTCTCTCACACACTGACACACTCTGCCTCTCTCACACACTGACACGCTCTGCCTCTCACACACTGACACGCTCTGCCTCTCTCACACACTGACACACTCTCTCTCACACACTGACACGCTCTGCCTCTCTCACACACTGCCTCTCTCACACACTGACACTCTCTCTCACACACTGACACACTCTGCCTCTCTCACACACTGACACACTCTGCCTCTCTCACACACTGACACGCTCTGCCTCTCTCACACACTGACACACTCTGCCTCTCTCACACACTGACACACTCTGCCTCTCTCACACACTGACACACTCTGCCTCTCTCACACACTGACACACTCTGCCTCTCACACACTGACACACTCACACTCTCTGCCTCTCTCACACACTGACACACTCTGCCTCTCTCACACACTGACACACTCTGCCTCTCTCACACACTGACACACTCTGCCTCTCTCACACACTGACACACTCTGCCTCTCTCACACACTGACACACTCTGCCTCTCACACACTGACACGCTCTGCCTCTCTCACACACTGACACGCTCTGCCTCTCTCACACACTGACACGCTCTGCCTCTCTCACTCACTGACGCACTCTGCCTCTCTCTCACACTGACACGCTCTGCCTCTCTCACACACTGACACACTCTGCCTCTCTCACTCACTGACGCACTCTCTCACACACTGACACACTCTGCCTCTCTCACACACTGACACGCTCTGCCTCTCTCACTCACTGACGCACTCTGCCTCTCTCACACACTGACACACTCTGCCTCTCTCACACACTGACACACTCTGCCTCTCTCACACACTGACACGCTCTGCCTCTCTCACACACTGACACGCTCTGCCTCTCTCACACACTGACACACTCTCTCTCACACACTGACACGCTCTGCCTCTCTCACACACTGACACACTCTGCCTCTCTCACACACTGACACACTCTCTCACACACTGACACACTCTCTCTCACACACTGACACGCTCTGCCTCTCTCACACACTGACACACTCTCTCACACACTGACACACTCTCTCTCTCACACACTGACACACTCGCTCTCTCACACACTGACACACTCGCTCTCTCACACACTGACACACTCTGCCTCTCTCACACACTGACACACTCTGCCTCTCTCACACACTGACACACTCTGCCTCTCTCACACACTGACACACTCTCTCACACACTGACACGCTCTGCCTCTCTCACACAGACACACTCTGCCTCTCTCACACACTGACACACTCTGCCTCTCTCACACACTGACACGCTCTGCCTCTCTCACACACTGACACACTCTCTCACACACTGACACGCTCTGCCTCTCTCACACACTGACACACTCTGCCTCTCTCACACACTGACACACTCTGCCTCTCTCACACACTGACACACTCTCTCACACACTGACACGCTCTGCCTCTCTCACACACTGACACGCTCTGCCTCTCTCACACACTGACACACTCTCTCTCACACACTGACACGCGCTGCCTCTCTCACACACTGACACTCTCTCTCTCACACACTGACACACTCTGCCTCTCTCACACACTGACACACTCTGCCTCTCTCACACACTGACACGCTCTGCCTCTCTCACACACTGACACACTCTGCCTCTCTCACACACTGACACACTCTGCCTCTCTCACACACTGACACTCTGCCTCTCTCACACACTGACACACTCTGCCTCTCTCACACACTGACACACTCTGCCTCTCTCACACACTGACACACTCTCTCACACACTGACACGCTCTGCCTCTCACACACTGACACGCTCTGCCTCTCTCACACACTGACACACTCTCTCTCACACACTGACACGCTCTGCCTCTCTCACACACTGACACACTCTGCCTCTCACACACTGACACACTCTGCCTCTCTCACACACTGACACACTCTGCCTCTCTCACACACTGACACGCTCTGCCTCTCTCACACACTGACACACTCTGCCTCTCTCACACACTGACACACTCTGCCTCTCTCACACACTGACACACTCTGCCTCTCTCACACACTGACACACTCTGCCTCTCTCACACACTGACACACTCTGCCTCTCACACACTGACACACTCACACTCTCTGCCTCTCTCACACACTGACACACTCTGCCTCTCTCACACACTAACACACTCTGCCTCTCTCACACACTGACACACTCTGCCTCTCTCACACACTGACACACTCTGCCTCTCACACACTGACACACTCTGCCTCTCTCACACACTGACACGCTCTGCCTCTCTCACACACTGACACACTCTGCCTCTCTCACTCACTGACGCACTCTGCCTCTCTCTCACACTGACACGCTCTGCCTCTCTCACACACTGACACACTCTGCCTCTCTCACTCACTGACGCACTCTCTCACACACTGACACACTCTGCCTCTCTCACACACTGACACGCTCTGCCTCTCTCACTCACTGACGCACTCTGCCTCTCTCACACACTGACACACTCTGCCTCTCTCACACACTGACACACTCTGCCTCTCTCACACACTGACACACTCTGCCTCTCTCACACAATTCACAATTCAAATCGCTTTATTGGCATGATAAGTTACATCTTATGTTGCCAAAGCATCAAAATACATTTATGGTTTAGCACATAAACGCAGTTCTATTCATACAGTGTATAAACAGGTATATCCCTGAGTGTATAAATATACATTCGCATTGTTTATATATATTCTTTTCTTAGTTTACTGGTTGTCCCTCTGTTCATGGCAAGCTGTAACATAGTGTGCCGCCAGTGTTATACAGCTTCTCTCCTCTCCCAGTTGGAATGGGAGTTTTTGGTTGTCATTCAGATTTCTGAAATCAGGGCATATTTGTGAGAATTTTTGGTGGAAATTCTCCCTGATGCCCTGATATTTTCCACAAGCTGTGAGGAAGTGCATCTCTGTCTCCACCACTCCCTGACTGCAGTGAGAGCATATCCTGTCCTCTCTTGGCAGCCTGGTCTGCCTGTGTCTGCCTTTTTCGATCGCTAGGCTATGTTCGCTAAGTCTGTACCTTGTCAAGGTTCTTCTAAGTTTGTTATCCTTTACCATGGTCAGGTAATCAGCTATGTTGTATTGGCTGTTTAGGGCCAAGTAGCAATTGAGTTTGCTTTGGGTTTTTGTTGTTTCTGCCCAATATGTCAGATATTTTTCCTTTTGCTCAGCGACGATTGTGTTGGGTCGAATTCTTTGTGTTACCCTGTCACTGTCCTGGGGCTGGTTATTGTTAGTATTGTTAGTAGTTACTTCACTGAGTCCCAGGACTAGTGGACTGAGGGTATTCTTCTTTATGGTCAGCTCTTGGCATTTCAGGGCGTCGTAGTGATAGCATTGGGGATTGCTCATTTGTAGGTGATTCCAAAATTTGGTGGCTCTTTTTTGGATAGTGATTATTAATGGATATTGGCCTAGTTCCGCCCTGCATGCATTGTTTACTGTTTTCCTTTGAGTCCGGAGGATACTTATACAGAATTCTGCATGTAGGATCTCAATTGGGTGTTTGTCCCATTTTGCAAATTCTTGTTGAGTTAGCGGTCCCCATACCTCACTGCCATAGAGTGCAATTGGTTCAATTACTGATTTGAAAATTTTGAGCCAAATGCTAATTGGGATTTCTATTTGGATTGATTTTTTGATGGCATAGAAAGCCCTTCTTGCTTTCTCTTTCAGTTCATTCACAGCCAGTTTGAAGTTTCCCGTAGAACTGATTTTTAAGCCCAAGTATGTGTAGTTAGTGGTTTGTTCAATTTTGGTTGTTCCTACTGTGAAATTTATTTTGGGTCCCTGATGTTTGGATCTTTGCTGGAACACAAGGACTTTGGTTTTTTGGGGATTTATTGTCAGGGCCCAAGTCTGGCAGTACGACTCCAGCAGGTCCAGGTTCTGCTGTAGACCCTCCTTAGTTGGTGACAGCAGAACCAGGTCGTCTGCATAGAGGAGGAATTTAACCTTGGATTCATATAGGGTGAGGCCGGGTGCTGTAGATTGTTCAAGTAGTTTTGCCAATCCATTTATGTAAATATTAAAGAGTGTCGGTGAGATTGGCGAGCCCTGCGTCACCCCCCGCCCCTGTGGGAAGTATTTTGTTTGTCTCCAATTTTAACTGCACATTTGTTGTTTGTATACATTGATTTAATTACATCATATGTTTTCCCTCCTACCCCACTTTCGATAAGTTTCAGGAATAAACCGTCATGCCAGATGGAGTCGAAAGCCTTCTGGAAATCTACAAAGCATGCGTAGATTTTGCTTTTGTTATGGTGAACGTATTTGTCAATTAGGGTCTGTAGGGTGAAGATATGATCGGATGTTCTATAGTTTGGCAGGAATCCAATTTGGCTTTTACTCAAGACATTGTGCTCCTCAAGGAAGTTTATGTCTTTTGTTTATGATGCTACAGAATACCTTCCCCAGGTTACTGTTTACACAGATGCCTCGACAGTTGTTTGGGTCGATTTTGTCCCCACTTTTGTATATGGGCGTTATGAGTCCTTTGTTCCAGATATCAGGGAAATAACCGACACTCAGAACCAAGTTGAAGAGTTTTAGGATAGCCAGTTTCATTTTGTTGTCTGTGTGTTTAATCATCTCGTTTAGTATGCCGTCTGTCCCGCAGGCTTTTCCTGGTCGCAGGTCCTTGAGTTTTTCAAGAAGTTCTTTTTCTGTTATTATGGCGTCCAGCGGGTTTTGGTTATCTTTTATGGCCATTTCTAGCTTTTCCAGTTTTTTGCATATTTGGTGTTGCTCTGGTCTTAGTGTGTTTTTCTGGTATAATTTTTCAAAGTGGTTTACCCATGTGTCCCCATTTTGAATGGCCAAATCGTCGTGTTGTTTTTTGTGTAGTGTTTTCAAGTTTTCCCAGAAACACACTGACACACACTCTCTCTCACACACTGACACACTCTGCCTCTCTCACACTGACACTCTCTCTCTCACACACTGACACACTCTGCCTCTCTCACACACTGACACACTCTGCCTCTCTCACACACTGACACACTCTCTCTCTCACACACTGACACACTCTCTCTCACACTGACACTCTCTCTCTCACACACTGACACACTCTGCCTCTCTCACACACTGACACACTCTCACACACTGACACACTCTGCCTCTCTCACAGTGACACACTCTCTCTCTCACACACTGACACACTCTCTCTCTCACACACTGACGCACTCTGCCTCTCACACTGACACACTCTGCCTCTCTCACACACTGACACGCTTTGCCTCTCTCACACACTGACACTCTGCCTCTCTCATACACTGACACACTCTGCCTCTCTCACACACTGACACCCTCTCTCTCTCACACACTGACACGCTCTGCCTCTCACACACTGACACGCTCTGCCTCTCTCACACACTGACACGGTCTCTCTCACACACTGACACACTCTACCTCTCTCACACACTGACACGCTCTGCCTCTCTCACACACTGACACACTCTGCCTCTCTCACACACTGACACACTCTCTCTCTCACACACTGACACACTCTGCCTCTCACACTGACACGCTCTGCCTCTCTCACACACTGACACGCTCTACCTCTCTCACACACTGACACACTCTGCCTCTCTCACACTGACACACTCTGCCTCTCTCACACACTGACACACTCTCACACACTGACACACTCTGCCTCTCTCACAGTGACACACTCTCTCTCTCACACACTGACACACTCTCTCTCTCACACACTGACGCACTCTGCCTCTCACACTGACACACTCTGCCTCTCTCACACACTGACACGCTTTGCCTCTCTCACACACTGACACTCTGCCTCTCTCATACACTGACACACTCTGCCTCTCTCACACACTGACACCCTCTCTCTCTCACACACTGACACGCTCTGCCTCTCACACACTGACACGCTCTGCCTCTCTCACACACTGACACGGTCTCTCTCACACACTGACACACTCTACCTCTCTCACACACTGACACGCTCTGCCTCTCTCACACACTGACACACTCTGCCTCTCTCACACACTGACACACTCTCTCTCTCACACACTGACGCACTCTGCCTCTCACACTGACACACTCTGCCTCTCTCACACACTGACACGCTTTGCCTCTCTCACACACTGACACTCTGCCTCTCTCATACACTGACACACTCTGCCTCTCTCACACACTGACACCCTCTCTCTCTCACACACTGACACGCTCTGCCTCTCACACACTGACACGCTCTGCCTCTCTCACACACTGACACGGTCTCTCTCACACACTGACACACTCTACCTCTCTCACACACTGACACGCTCTGCCTCTCTCACACACTGACACACTCTGCCTCTCTCACACACTGACACACTCTCTCTCTCACACACTGACACACTCTGCCTCTCACACTGACACGCTCTGCCTCTCTCACACACTGACACGCTCTACCTCTCTCACACACTGACACACTCTGCCTCTCTCACACTGACACACTCTGCCTCTCTCACACACTGACACACTCTCACACACTGACACACTCTGCCTCTCTCACAGTGACACACTCTCTCTCTCACACACTGACACACTCTCTCTCTCACACACTGACGCACTCTGCCTCTCACACTGACACACTCTGCCTCTCTCACACACTGACACGCTTTGCCTCTCTCACACACTGACACTCTGCCTCTCTCATACACTGACACACTCTGCCTCTCTCACACACTGACACCCTCTCTCTCTCACACACTGACACGCTCTGCCTCTCACACACTGACACGCTCTGCCTCTCTCACACACTGACACGGTCTCTCTCACACACTGACACACTCTACCTCTCTCACACACTGACACGCTCTGCCTCTCTCACACACTGACACACTCTGCCTCTCTCACACACTGACACACTCTCTCTCTCACACACTGACACACTCTGCCTCTCACACTGACACGCTCTGCCTCTCTCACACACTGACACACTCTGCCTCTCTCACACTGACACACTCTCTCTCACACACTGACGCACTCTGCCTCTCTCACACACTGACACACTCTCCCTCTCACACACTGACACGCTCTCTCTCTCACACACTGACACACTCTGCCTCTCACACTGACACGCTCTACCTCTCTCACACACTGACACACTCTGCCTCTCTCACACTGACACACTCTCTCTCACACACTGACGCACTCTGCCTCTCTCACACACTGACACACTCTCCCTCTCACACACTGACACGCTCTCTCTCTCACACACTGACACACTCTGCCTCTCTCACACTGACACACTCTCTCTCACACACTGACGCACTCTGCCTCTCTCACACACTGACACACTCTCCCTCTCACACACTGACACGCTCTGCCTCTCTCACACACTGACACGGTCTCTCTCACACACTGACACGCTCTGCCTCTCTCACACACTGACACGGTCTCTCTCACACACTGACACACTCTGCCTCTCTCACACACTGACACACTCTGCCTCTCTCACACACTGACACGGTCTCTCTCACACACTGACACACTCTGCCTCTCTCACACACTGACACACTCTGCCTCTCTCACACACTGACACGGTCTCTCTCACACACTGACACACTCTGCCTCTCACACACTGACACACTCTGCCTCTCTCACACACTGACACACTCTGCCTTTCTCACACACTGACACACTCTGCCTCTCTCACACACTGACACGCTCTGCCTCTCACACACTGACACGCTCTGCCTCTCTCTCACACACTGACACACTCTGCCTCTCTCACACACTGACACGCTCTGCCTCTCTCACACACTGACATGCTCTGCCTCTCACACACTGACACACTCTGCCTCTCTCACACACTGACACACTCTGCCTCTCTCACACACTGACACTCTGCCTCTCTAACACACTGACACTCTCTGCCTCTCTCACACACTGACACACTCTGCCTCTCTCACACTGACACACTCTCTCTCACACACTGACGCACTCTGCCTCTCTCACACACTGACACACTCTCCCTCTCACACACTGACACGCTCTGCCTCTCTCACACACTGACACGGTCTCTCTCACACACTGACACGCTCTGCCTCTCTCACACACTGACACGGTCTCTCTCACACACTGACACACTCTGCCTCTCTCACACACTGACACACTCTGCCTCTCTCACACACTGACACGGTCTCTCTCACACACTGACACACTCTGCCTCTCTCACACACTGACACACTCTGCCTCTCTCACACACTGACACGGTCTCTCTCACACACTGACACACTCTGCCTCTCACACACTGACACGCTCTGCCTCTCTCTCACACACTGACACACTCTGCCTCTCTCACACACTGACACGCTCTGCCTCTCTCACACACTGACATGCTCTGCCTCTCACACACTGACACACTCTGCCTCTCTCACACACTGACACACTCTGCCTCTCTCACACACTGACACACTCTGCCTCTCTCACACACTGACACTCTGCCTCTCTAACACACTGACACTCTCTGCCTCTCTCACACACTGACACACTCTGCCTCTCTCACACACTGACACACTCTGCCTCTCTCACACACTGACACACTCTGCCTCTCTCACACCCTGACACACTCTGCCTCTCTCACACACTGACACACTCTGCCTCTCTCACACACTGACACACTCTGCCTCTCTCACACACTGACACACTCTGCCTCTCTCACACACTGACACACTCTGCCTCTCTCACACACTGACACACTCTGCCTCTCTCACATACTGACACACTCTGCCTCTCTCACACACTGACACACTCTCTCACACACTGACACACTCTGCCTCTCTCACACACTGACACACTCTGCCTCTCTCACACACTGACACACTCTGCCTCTCACACACTGACACACTCTCTCACACACTGACACACTCTGCCTCTCACACACACTCACACTCTCTGCCTCTCTCACACACTGACACACTCTGCCTCTCTCACACACTGACACACTCTGCCTCTCTCACACACTGACACACTCTCTCACACACTGACACACTCTGCCTCTCTCAAACACTGACACACTCTGCCTCTCTCACACACTGACACACTCTGCCTCTCTCACACAGACACATTCTGCCTCTCTCACACACTGACACATTCTCTCATACAGTGACACACTCTGCCTCTCTCACACACTGACACACTCTCTCTCTCTCACACACTGACACACTCTGCCTCTCTCACACACTGACACCCTCTCTCTCACACACTGACACACTCTGCCTCTCTCACTCACTGACACCCTCTCTCTCACACACTGACACGCTCTGCCTCTCTCACACACTGACACACTCTGCCTCTCTCACACACTGACACGCTCTGCCTCTCTCACACACTGACACGCTCTCTCTCTCACACACTGACACACTCTGCCTCTCTCACACACACGCGCACTCTGCCTCTCTCACACACTGGCGCACTCTGCCTCTCTCACACACTGACACACTCTGCCTCTCTCACACACACTGACACGCTCTGCCTCTCACACACTGACACGCTCTGCCTCTCTCTCACACACTGACACACTCTGCCTCTCTCACACACTGACACGCTCTGCCTCTCTCACACACTGACGCACTCTGCCTCTCTCACACACTGGCGCACTCTGCCTCTCTCACACACTGACACACTCTGCCTCTCTCACACACTGACACACTCTGCCTCTCACACACTGACACACTGCCTCTCACACACTGACACACTCTGCCTCTCTCACACACTGACGCACTCTGCCTCTCTCACACTGACACGCTCTGCCTCTCACACACACTGACACACTCTGCCTCTCACACACTGACACACTCTGCCTCTCACACACTGACACACTCTGCCTCTCTCACACACTGACACTCTCTGCCTCTCTCACACACTGACACACTCTGCCTCTCTCACACACTGACGCACTCTGCCTCTCTCACACACTGACGCACTCTGCCTCTCTCACACACTGACACACTCTGCCTCTCTCACACACTGACGCACTCTGCCTCTCTCACACACTGACGCACTCTGCCTCTCTCACACTCTGCCTCTCTCACACACTGACGTGCTCTGCCTCTCTCACACACTGACACACTCTGCCTCTCTCACACACTGACACACTCTGCCTCTCTCACACACTGACACACTCTCTCTCTCACACACACTGACACACTCTGCCTCTCTCACACACTGACACACTCTGCCTCTCACACACACTGACACACTCTGCCTCTCTCACACACTGACACGCTCTGCCTCTCTCACTCACTGACACCCTCTCTCTCACACACTGACACGCTCTGCCTCTCTCACACACTGACACACTCTGCCTCTCTCACACACTGACACGCTCTGCCTCTCTCACACACTGACACGCTCTCTCTCTCACACACTGACACACTCTGCCTCTCTCACACACTGACACACTCTGCCTCTCTCACACACTGACACTCTGCCTCTCTCTCACACTGACACCCTCTCTCACACACTGACACACACTGCCCCTCTCACACACTGACACACTCTGCCTCTCACACACTGACACGCTCTGCCTCTCTCACACACTGACACACTCTCTCTCTCACACACTGACACACTCTCTCTCACACACTGACACACTCTGCCTCTCACACACTGACACGCTCTGCCTCTCTCACACACTGACACACTCTCTCACACACTGACACACTCTCTCTCACACACTGACACACTCTCTCTCACACACTGACACACTCTGCCTCTCTCACACACTGACACACTCTGCCTCTCACACACTGACACGCTCTGCCTCTCTCACACACTGACACACTCTCTCTCTCACACACTGACACACTCTCTCTCACACACTGACACACTCTGCCTCTCTCACACACTGACACGCTCTGCCTCTCTCACACACTGACACGCTCTGCCTCTCTCACACACTGACACACTCTGCCTCTCTCACACACTGACACGCTCTGCCTCTCTCACACACTGACACACTCTGCCTCTCTCACACACTGGCGCACTCTGCCTCTCACACACTGGCGCACTCTGCCTCTCTCACACACTGACACGCTCTCTCTCTCACACCCTGACACACTCTGCCTCTCTCACACACTGACACACTCTGCCTCTCTCACACACTGACACACTCTGCCTCTCTCACACACTGACACACTCTGCCTCTCTCACACACTGACACTCTGCCTCTCTCTCACACTGACACTCTGCCTCTCTCACACACTGACACGCTCTGCCTCTCACACACTGACACTCTGCCTCTCTCTCACACTGACACGCTCTCTCTCTCACACCCTGACACACTCTGCCTCTCTCACACACTGACACACTCTGCCTCTCTCACACACTGACACTCTCTGCCTCTCTCACACACTGACACACTCTGCCTCTCTCACACACTGACACACTCTCACACACTGACACACTCTGCCTCTCTCACACACTGACACACTCTGCCTCTCTCACACACTGACACACTCTCACACACTGACACTCTCTGCCTCTCTCACACACTGACACACTCTGCCTCTCTCACACACTGACACGCTCTGCCTCTCTCTCACACTGACACCCTCTCTCACACACTGACACACTCGCTCTCTCACACACTGACACACACTGCCCCTCTCACACCCTGACACACTCTGCCTCTCTCACACACTGACACGCTCTCTCTCTCACACACTGACACACTCTGCCTCTCTCACACACTGACACGCTCTGCCTCTCACACACTGACACACTCTCTCTCACACACTAACACACTCTGCCTCTCTCACACACTGACACACTCTGCCTCTCTCACACACTGACACACTCTGCCTCTCTCACACTGACACACTCTGCCTCTCTCACACACTGACACACTCTGCCTCTCTCACACACTGACACACTCTGCCTCTCTCACACACTGACACACTCTGCCTCTCTCACACACTGACACACTCTCTCTCACACTGACACACTCTCTCTCACACACTGACACACTCTGCCTCTCTCACACACTGACACACTCTGCCTCTCTCACACACTGACACACTCTGCCTCTCTCACACACTGACACACTCTGCCTCTCTCACACACTGACACACTCTGCCTCTCTCACACACTGACACACTCTGCCTCTCTCACACCCTGACACACTCTGCCTCTCTCACACACTGACACACTCTGCCTCTCTCACACACTGACACACACTCTGCCTCTCACACACACTGGCACTCTCTGCCTCTCTCACACACTGACACACTCTGCCTCTCTCACACACTGACACACTCTGCCTCTCTCACACACTGACACACTCTGCCTCTCTCACACACTGACACACTCTGCCTCTCACACACACTGGCACTCTCTGCCTCTCTCACACACTGACACACTCTCTCTCTCACACACTGACACACTCTGCCTCTCTCACACACTGACACACTCTGCCTCTCTTCATACACTGACACACTCTGCCTCTCTCACACACTGACACACTCTGCCTCTCTCACACACTGACACACTCTGCCTCTCTCACACACTGACACATTCTCTCACACACTGACACTCTCTGCCTCTCAGACACTGACACACTCTGCCTCTCTCACACGCTGACACACTCTGCCTCTCTCACACACTGACACTCTCTGCCTCTCTCACACACTGACACACTCTGCCTCTCTCACACACTGACACACTCTGCCTCTCTCACACACTCTGCCTCTCTCACACCCTGACACACTCTGCCTCTCTCACACACTGACACATTCTGCCTCTCACGCACTGACACACTCTCTCACACACTGACACACTCTGCCTCTCTCACAGTGACACACTCTGCCTCTCTCTCACTGACGCACTCTCTCTCACACACTGACACACTCACACTCACAATCTCTGCCTCTCTCACACACTGACACACTCTGCCTCTCTCACACACTGACACACTCTCTCTCACACACTGACACACTCTGCCTCTCACACACTGACACACTCTGCCTCTCTCACACTGACACACTCTGCCTCTCTCACACACTGACACACTCTGCCTCTCTCACACCCTGACACACTCTGGCTCTCTCACACACTGACACTCTCTGCCTCTCTCACACTGACACACTCTGCCTCTCTCACACACTGACACACTCTGCCTCTCTCACACACTGACACACTCTGCCTCTCACACACTGACACACTCTCTCACACACTGACACACTCTGCCTCTCTCACAGTGACACACTCTGCCTCTCTCACACTGACACACTCTGCCTCTCTCACACACTGACACACTCTGCCTCTCTCACACACTGACACACTCTGCCTCGCTCACACACTGACACACTCTGCCTCTCACACACTGACACACTCTCTCACACACTGACACACTCTGCCTCTCTCACAGTGACACACTCTGCCTCTCTCACTGACGCACTCTCTCACACACTGACACTCACACTCTCTGCCTCTCTCACACACTGACACACACTGCCTCTCTCACACACTGACACACTCTGCCTCTCTCACACACTGACACACTCTCTCTCACACACTGACACACTCTGCCTCTCTCAAACACTGACACACTCTGCCTCTCTCACACACTGACACACTCTGCCTCTCTCACACACTGACACACTCTGCCTCTCTCACACACTGACACACTCTGCCTCTCTCACACACTGACACACTCTGCCTCTCACACACTGACACACTCTGCCTCTCTCACACACTGACACGCTCTGCCTCTCACACTGACACACTCTGCCTCTCTCACACACTGACACACTCTGCCTCTCTCACACACTGACACACTCTGCCTCTCTCACTCACTGACACACTCTGCCTCTCTCACTCACTGACGCGCTCTGCCTCTCTCACACACTGACACACTCTGCCTCTCTCACTCACTGACGCACTCTGCCTCTCTCACACACTGACACACTCTGCCTCTCTCACACACTGACACACTCTGCCTCTCTCACACACTGACACACTCTGCCTCTCTCACACACTGACACACTCTGCCTCTCTCACACACTGACACACTCTCTCTCTCTCACACACTGACACACTCTGCCTCTCTCACACACTGACACAATCTGCCTCTCTCACACACTGACACACTCTCTCTAACACACTGACACACTCTGCCTCTCTCACACACTGACACGCTCTGCCTCTCTCACACACTGACACACTCTGCCTCTCTCACACACTGACACACTCTGCCTCTCACACACTGACACACTCTGCCTCTCACACACTGACACACTCTGCCTCTCTCACACACTGACACACGCTCTCACACACTGACACGGTCTGCCTCTCTCACACACTGACACACGCTCTCACACACTGACACACGCTCTCACACACTGACACGGTCTGCCTCTCTCACACACTGACACGCTCTGCCTCTCACACACTGACACTCTGCCTCTCTCACACACTGACACACACTGCCTCTCTCACACACTGACACACTCTGCCTCTCTCACACACTGACACACTCTGCCTCACACACTGACACGCTCTGCCTCTCACACACTGACACTCTGCCTCTCTCACACACTGACACACACTCTCTCTCACACACTGACACACTCTGCCTCTCTCACACACTGACACACTCTGCCTCTCTCACACACTGACACACTGCCTCTCTCACACACTCACACACTCTGCCTCTCTCACACTGACACACTCTGCCTCTCTCACACACTGACACACTCTGCATCTCTCACACACTGACACACTCTGCCTCTCTCACACACTGACACATTCTCTCATACACTGACACACTCTGCCTCTCTCACAGTGACACACTCTCTCTCACACACTGACACACGCTCTCACACACTGACACTCTCTGCCTCTCTCAGACACTGACACACTCTGTCTCTCTCACACACTGACACACTCTGCCTCTCTCACACACTGACACCCTCTCTCACACACTGACACCCTCTCTCACACACTGACACCCTCTCTCACACACTGACACACTCTGCCTCTCTCACACACTGACACGCTCTGCCTCTCTCACACACTGACACGCTCTGCCTCTCTCACACACTGACACACTCTGCCTCTCACACACTGACACACTCTGCCTCTCTCACACACTGACACACACTGCCTCTCTCACACACTGACACACTCTGCCTCTCTCACACACTGACACGCTCTGCCTCTCTCACACACTGACACGCTCTGCCTCTCTCACACAGACACACTCTGCTTCTCACACACTGACACACTCTCTCACACACTGACACACTCACACTCTCTGCCTCTCTCACACACTGACACACTCTGCCTCTCTCACACACTGACACACTCTGCCTCTCTCACACTGACACACTGACACACTCTGCCTCTCTCACAATGACAAACTCTGCCTCTCTCACACACTGACACGCTCTGCCTCTCTCACACTGACACACTCTGCCTCTCTCACAAACTGACACGCTCTGCCTCTCTCACACACTGACACGCTCTGCCTCTCTCACACTGACACACTCTGCCTCTCTCACACACTGACACACTCTGCCTCTCTCACTCACTGACGCACTCTGCCTCTCTCACACACTGACACGCTCTGCCTCTCTCACACACTGACACACACTGCCTCTCTCACTGACACACTCTGCCTCTCTCACACACTGACACACACTGCCTCTCACACACACTGACACGCTCTGCCTCTCACACACTGACACACTCTGCCTCTCTTACTCACTGACACCCTCTCTCACACACTGACACACTCTGCCTCTCTCACACACTGACACACTCTGCCTCTCTCACACACTGACACACTCTCTCTCTCACACACTGACACACTCTCTCTCTCACACACTGACACGCTCTGCCTCTCTCACACACTGACACACTCTGCCTCTCACACACACTGACACACTCTGCCTCTCTCACACACTGACACACTCTGCCTCTCTCACACACTAACACGCTCTCTCTCTCACACACTGACACACTCACACTCTCTGCCTCTCTCACACACTGACACACACTGCCTCTCTCACACACTGACGCACTCTGCCTCTCTCACACACTGACACACTCTGCCTCTCTCACACACTGACACACTCTGCCTCTCTCACACACTGACACACTCTCTCACACACTGACACACTCACACTCTCTGCCTCTCTCACACACTGACACACTCTGCCTCTCTCACACTGACACACTCTGCCTCTCTCACACACTGACACACTCTCTCTCACACACTGACACATTCTGCCTCTCTCACAAACTGACACACTCTGCCTTTCTCACACACTGACACACTCTGACTCTCTCACACTGACACACTCTGCCTCTCTCACACACTGACACACTCTGCCTCTCACACACTAACACACTCTGCCTCTCTCACACACTGACACGCTCTGCCTCTCTCACACACTGACACACTCTCTCTCACACACTGACACACTCTGCCTCTCTCACACACTGACACAATCTGCCTCTCTCACACACTGACACACTCTCTCTCACACACTGACACACACTGCCTCTCTCACACACTGACACACTCTGCCTCTCTCACACACTGACACACTCTCTCTCTCACACACTGACACACTCTCTCTCTCACACACTGACACGCTCTGCCTCTCTCACACACTGACACACTCTGCCTCTCTCACACACTGACACACTCTGCCTCTCTCACACACTGACACACTCTGCCTCTCTCACACACTGACACACTCTGCCTCTCTCACACACTGACACACTCTGCCTCTCTCACAGTGACACACACTGCCTCTCTCACTCACTGACGCACTCTCTCACACACTGACACACACACTCTCTGCCTCTCTAACACACTGACACACTCTGCCTCTCACACACTGACACACTCTCTCTCACACACTGACACACTCTGCCTCTCTCAAACACTGACACACTCTGCCTCTCTCACACACTGACACACTCTGCCTCTCTCACACACTGACACACTCTGCCTCTCTCACACACTGACACACTCTGCCTCTCACACACTGACACACTCTGCCTCTCTCACACACTGACACGCTCTGCCTCTCTCACACTGACACACTCTGCCTCTCTCACTCACTGACGCACTCTGCCTCTCTCACTCACTGACACGCTCTGCCCCTCTCACACACTGACACACACTGCCTCTCACACACTGACACACTCTGCCTCTCTCAAACACTGACACACTCTGCCTCTCTCACACACTGACACACTCTGCCTCTCTCACACACTGACACACTCTGCCTCTCTCACACCCTGACACACTCTGCCTCTCTCACACACTGACACACTCTGCCTCTCTCACACACTGACACACACTCTGCCTCTCACACACACTGGCACTCTCTGCCTCTCTCACACACTGACACACTCTGCCTCTCTCACACACTGACACACTCTGCCTCTCTCACACACTGACACACTCTGCCTCTCTCACACACTGACACACTCTGCCTCTCACACACACTGGCACTCTCTGCCTCTCTCACACACTGACACACTCTCTCTCTCACACACTGACACACTCTGCCTCTCTCACACACTGACACACTCTGCCTCTCTTCATACACTGACACACTCTGCCTCTCTCACACACTGACACACTCTGCCTCTCTCACACACTGACACACTCTGCCTCTCTCACACACTGACACATTCTCTCATACACTGACACACTCTGCCTCTCTCACAGTGACACACTCTCTCTCTCACACACTGACACACGCTCTCACACACTGACACTCTCTGCCTCTCAGACACTGACACACTCTGCCTCTCTCACACGCTGACACACTCTGCCTCTCTCACACACTGACACTCTCTGCCTCTCTCACACACTGACACACTCTGCCTCTCTCACACACTCTGCCTCTCTCACACCCTGACACACACTGCCTCTCTCACACACTGACACACTCTGCCTCTCTCACACACTGACACACTCTGCCTCTCTCACACACTTACACACTCTGCCTCTCACGCACTGACACACTCTCTCACACACTGACACACTCTGCCTCTCTCACAGTGACACACTCTGCCTCTCTCTCACTGACGCACTCTCTCTCACACACTGACACACTCACACTCACAATCTCTGCCTCTCTCACACACTGACACACTCTGCCTCTCTCACACACTGACACACTCTCTCTCACACACTGACACACTCTGCCTCTCTCAAACACTGACACACTCTGCCTCTCACACACTGACACACTCTGCCTCTCTCACACACTGACACACTCTGCCTCTCTCACACTGACACACTCTGCCTCTCTCACACTGACACACTCTGCCTCTCTCACACACTGACACACTCTGCCTCTCTCACACCCTGACACACTCTGGCTCTCTCACACACTGACACTCTCTGCCTCTCTCACACTGACACACTCTGCCTCTCACACACTGACACACTCTCTCACACACTGACACACTCTGCCTCTCTCACACTGACACACTCTGCCTCTCTCACACACTGACACACTCTGCCTCTCTCACACACTGACACACTCTGCCTCGCTCACACACTGACACACTCTGCCTCTCACACACTGACACACTCTCTCACACACTGACACACTCTGCCTCTCTCACAGTGACACACTCTGCCTCTCTCACAGTGACACACTCTGCCTCTCTCACTGACGCACTCTCTCTCACACACTGACACTCACACTCTCTGCCTCTCTCACACACTGACACACTCTGCCTCTCTCACACACTGACACACTCTGCCTCTCTCACACACTGACACACTCTCTCTCACACACTGACACACTCTGCCTCTCTCAAACACTGACACACTCTGCCTCTCTCACACACTGACACACTCTGCCTCTCTCACACACTGACACACTCTGCCTCTCTCACACACTGACACACTCTGCCTCTCACACACTGACACACTCTGCCTCTCTCACACACTGACACACTCTGCCTCTCTCACACACTGACACACTCTGCCTCTCTCACTCACTGACGCACTCTGCCTCTCTCACACACTGACACACTCTGCCTCTCTCACACACTGACACACTCTGCCTCTCTCACACACTGACACACTCTGCCTCTCTCACACACTGACACACTCTGCCTCTCTCACACACTGACACACTCTCTCTCTCTCACACACTGACACACTCTGCCTCTCTCACACACTGACACAATCTGCCTCTCTCACACACTGACACACTCTCTCTAACACACTGACACACTCTGCCTCTCTCACACACTGACACGCTCTGCCTCTCTCACACACTGACACGCTCTCTCTCTCACACAGACACACTCTGCCTCTCTCACACACTGACACACTCTGCCTCTCTCACACACTGACACACTCTGCCTCTCTCACACACTGACACACTCTGCCTCTCTCACACACTGACACACTCTGCCTCTCACACACTGACACACTCTGCCTCTCACACACTGACACACTCTGCCTCTCTCACACACTGACACACTCTGCCTCTCGCACACACTGACACACTCTGCCTCTCTCACACACTGACACACTCTGCCTCTCTCACACACTGACACACGCTCTCACACACTGACACGGTCTGCCTCTCACACACTGACACACGCTCTCACACACTGACACACTCTGCCTCTCTCACACACTGACACACTCTGCATCTCTCACACACTGACACACTCTGCCTCTCTCACACACTGACACATTCTCTCATACACTGACACACTCTGCCTCTCTCACACACTGACACGCTCTGCCTCTCTCACACAGACACACTCTGCTTCTCACACACTGACACTCTCTCTCACACACTGACACACTCTGCCTCTCTCAAACACTGACACACTCTGCCTCTCTCACACACTGACACACTCTGCCTCTCTCACACACTGACACACTCTGCCTCTCTCACACACTGACACGCTCTGCCTCTCTCACACTGACACACTCTGCCTCTCTCACACACTGACACGCTCTGCCTCTCTCACACACTGACACGCTCTGCCTCTCTCACACTGACACACTCTGCCTCTCTCACACACTGACACACTCTGCCTCTCTCACTCACTGACGCACTCTGCCTCTCTCACACACTGACACGCTCTGCCTCTCTCACACACTGACACACACTGCCTCTCACACACTGACACGCTCTGCCTCTCACACACTGACACACTCTGCCTCTCTTACTCACTGACACCCTCTCTCACACACTGACACACTCTGCCTCTCTCACACACTGACACACTCTGCCTCTCTCACACACTGACACACTCTCTCTCTCACACACTGACACACTCTCTCTCTCACACACTGACACGCTCTGCCTCTCTCACACACTGACACACTCTGCCTCTCACACACACTGACACACTCTGCCTCTCTCACACACTGACACGCTCTGCCTCTCTCACACACTAACACGCTCTCTCTCTCACACACTGACACACTCACACTCTCTGCCTCTCTCACACACTGACACACACTGCCTCTCTCACACACTGACGCACTCTGCCTCTCTCACACACTGACACACTCTGCCTCTCTCACACCCTGACACACTCTGCCTCTCTCACACACTGACACACTCTGCCTCTCTCACACACTGACACACTCTGCCTCTCTCACACACTGACACTCTCTCTCACACACTGACACACTCACACTCTCTGCCTCTCTCACACACTGACACACTCTGCCTCTCTCACACTGACACACTCTGCCTCTCTCACACACTGACACACTCTCTCTCACACACTGACACATTCTGCCTCTCTCACAAACTGACACACTCTGCCTTTCTCACACACTGACACACTCTGACTCTCTCACACTGACACACTCTGCCTCTCTCACACACTGACACTCTGCCTCTCACACACTAACACACTCTGCCTCTCTCACACACTGACACGCTCTGCCTCTCTCACACACTGATACACTCTGCCTCTCTCACACACTGACACACTCTCTCTCACACACTGACACACTCTGCCTCTCTCACACACTGACACAATCTGCCTCTCTCACACACTGACACACTCTCTCTCTCACACACTGACACGCTCTGCCTCTCTCACACACTGACACACTCTGCCTCTCTCACACACTGACACACTCTGCCTCTCTCACACACTGACACACTCTGCCTCTCTCACAGTGACACACACTGCCTCTCTCACTCACTGACGCACTCTCTCTCACACACTGACACACACACTCTCTGCCTCTCTAACACACTGACACACTCTGCCTCTCTCACACACTGACACACTCTCTCTCACACACTGACACACTCTGCCTCTCTCAAACACTGACACACTCTGCCTCTCTCACACACTGACACACTCTGCCTCTCTCACACACTGACACACTCTGCCTCTCTCACACACTGACACACTCTGCCTCTCACACACAGACACACTCTGCCTCTCTCACACACTGACACGCTCTGCCTCTCTCACACTGACACACTCTGCCTCTCTCACTCACTGACGCACTCTGCCTCTCTCACTCACTGACACGCTCTGCCCCTCTCACACACTGACACACTCTGCCTCTCACACACTGACACACTCTGCCTCTCACACACTGACACACTCTCTCTCTCAGACACTGACACACTCTGCCTCTCTCACACACTGACACACTCTCTCTCGCACACTGACACACTCTGCCTCTCTCACACACTGACACACTCTCTCTCTCACACACTGACACACTCTGCCTCTCTCACATACTGACACTCTCTCACACACTGACACACTCTCTCTCACACTGACACGCTCTGCCTCTCTCTCACACACTGACACACTCTGCCTCTCTCACACACTGACACACTCTGCCTCTCTCACACACTGACACACTCTCTCTCACACACTGACACACTCTGCCTCTCTCAAACACTGACAGACTCTGCCTCTCTCACACACTGACACACTCTGCCTCTCTCACACACTGACACACACTGCCTCTCTCACACACTGACACGCTCTGCCTCTCTCACACTGACACACTCTGCCTCTCTCACACACTGACACGCTCTGCCTCTCTCACACACTGACACGCTCTGCCTCTCTCACACTGACACACTCTGCCTCTCTCTCACACTGACACACTCTCTCTCTCACACACTGACACACCCTCTCTCACACACTGACACACTCTGCCTCTCTCACACACTGACACACTCTGCCTCTCTCACTCACTGACGCACTCTGCCTCTCTCACACACTGACACGCTCTGCTTCTCTCACACACTGACACACACTGCCTCTCACACACTGGCACACTCTGCCTCTCTTACTCACTGACACCCTCTCTCACACACTGACACACTCTGCCTCTCTCACACACTGACACACTCTGCCTCTCTCACACACTGACACACTCTCTCTCTCACACACTGACACACTCTCTCTCTCACACACTGACACGCTCTGCCTCTCTCACACACTGACACACTCTGCCTCTCACACACACTGACACACTCTGCCTCTCTCACACACTGACACGCTCTGCCTCTCTCACACACTGACACGCTCTCTCTCTCACACACTGACACACTCACACTCTCTGCCTCTCTCACACACTGACACACACTGCCTCTCTCACACACTGACGCACTCTGCCTCTCTCACACACTGACACACTCTGCCTCTCTCACACCGACACACTCTGCCTCTCTCACACACTGACACACTCTGCCTCTCTCACACACTGACACACTCTGCCTCTCTCACACACTGACACACTCTGCCTCTCTCACACACTGACACACTCACACTCTCTCACACACTGACACACTCTGCCTCTCTCACACTGACACTCTGCCTCTCTCACACACTGACACACTCTCTCACACACTGACACATTCTGCCTCTCTCACAAACTGACACACTCTGCCTTTCTCACACACTGACACACTCTGACTCTCTCACACTGACACACTCTGCCTCTCTCACACACTGACACACTCTGCCTCTCACACACTAACACACTCTGCCTCTCTCACACACTGACACGCTCTGCCTCTCTCACACACTGATACACTCTGCCTCTCTCACACACTGACACACTCTCTCTCTCTCACACACTGACACACTCTCTCACACACTGACACACTCTGCCTCTCTCACACACTGACACACTCTGCCTCTCTCACACACTGACACACTCTCTCTCTCACACACTGACACACTCTGCCTCTCTCACACACTTGACACACTCTGCCTCTCTCACACACTGACACACTCTGCCTCTCTCACACACTGACACACTCTGCCTCTCTCACAGTGACACACTCTGCCTCTCTCACTCACTGACGCACTCTCTCTCACACACTGACACACACACTCTCTGCCTCTCTAACACACTGACACACTCTGCCTCTCTCACACACTGACACACTCTCTCTCACACACTGACACACTCTGCCTCTCTCAAACACTGACACACTCTGCCTCTCTCACACACTGACACACTCTGCCTCTCTCACACACTGACACACTCTGCCTCTCTCACACACTGACACACTCTGCCTCTCACACACTGACACACTCTGCCTCTCTCACACACTGACACGCTCTGCCTCTCTCACACTGACACACTCTGCCTCTCTCACTCACTGACGCACTCTGCCTCTCTCACTCACTGACACGCTCTGCCCCTCTCACACACTGACACACTCTGCCTCTCACACACTGACACACTCTGCCTCTCACACACTGACACACTCTGCCTCTCACACACTGACACACTCTGCCTCTCTCTCACACTGACACGCTCTGCCTCTCTCACACACTGACACGCTCTCTCTCTCACACACTGACACACTCTGCCTCTCACACACTGACACACTCTCTCTCTCACACTGACACGGTCTGCCTCTCTCACACACTGACACACTCTCTCTCTCACACACTGACACACTCTCACACACTGACACTCTCTGCCTCTCTCACACACTGACACACTCTGCCTCTCACACACTGACACACACTCTCTCTCACACACTGACACACTCTGCCTCTCACACACTGACACACTCTGCCTCTCACACACTGACAAACTCTGCCTCTCTCACACACTGACAAACTCTGCCTCTCTCACACACTGACACACTCTCACACACTGACACACTCTGCCTCTCTCAGACACTGACACACTCTGCCTCTCTCACACACTGACACACTCTGCCTCTCTCACACACTGACACACTCTGCCTCTCTCACACACTGACACACTCTGCCTCTCTCACACACTGACACGCTCTGCCTCTCTCACACTGACACACTCTGCCTCTCTCACACACTGACACGCTCTGCCTCTCTCACACACTGACACGCTCTGCCTCTCTCACACTGACACACTCTGCCTCTCTCACACACTGACACACTCTGCCTCTCTCACTCACTGACGCACTCTGCCTCTCTCACACACTGACACGCTCTGCCTCTCTCACACACTGACACACACTGCCTCTCACACACTGACACGCTCTGCCTCTCACACACTGACACACTCTGCCTCTCTTACTCACTGACACCCTCTCTCACACACTGACACACTCTGCCTCTCTCACACACTGACACACTCTGCCTCTCTCACACACTGACACACTCTCTCTCTCACACACTGACACACTCTCTCTCTCACACACTGACACGCTCTGCCTCTCTCACACACTGACACACTCTGCCTCTCACACACACTGACACACTCTGCCTCTCTCACACACTGACACGCTCTGCCTCTCTCACACACTAACACGCTCTCTCTCTCACACACTGACACACTCACACTCTCTGCCTCTCTCACACACTGACACACACTGCCTCTCTCACACACTGACGCACTCTGCCTCTCTCACACACTGACACACTCTGCCTCTCTCACACCCTGACACACTCTGCCTCTCTCACACACTGACACACTCTGCCTCTCTCACACACTGACACACTCTGCCTCTCTCACACACTGACACTCTCTCTCACACACTGACACACTCACACTCTCTGCCTCTCTCACACACTGACACACTCTGCCTCTCTCACACTGACACACTCTGCCTCTCTCACACACTGACACACTCTCTCTCACACACTGACACATTCTGCCTCTCTCACAAACTGACACACTCTGCCTTTCTCACACACTGACACACTCTGACTCTCTCACACTGACACACTCTGCCTCTCTCACACACTGACACTCTGCCTCTCACACACTAACACACTCTGCCTCTCTCACACACTGACACGCTCTGCCTCTCTCACACACTGATACACTCTGCCTCTCTCACACACTGACACACTCTCTCTCACACACTGACACACTCTGCCTCTCTCACACACTGACACAATCTGCCTCTCTCACACACTGACACACTCTCTCTCTCACACACTGACACGCTCTGCCTCTCTCACACACTGACACACTCTGCCTCTCTCACACACTGACACACTCTGCCTCTCTCACACACTGACACACTCTGCCTCTCTCACAGTGACACACACTGCCTCTCTCACTCACTGACGCACTCTCTCTCACACACTGACACACACACTCTCTGCCTCTCTAACACACTGACACACTCTGCCTCTCTCACACACTGACACACTCTCTCTCACACACTGACACACTCTGCCTCTCTCAAACACTGACACACTCTGCCTCTCTCACACACTGACACACTCTGCCTCTCTCACACACTGACACACTCTGCCTCTCTCACACACTGACACACTCTGCCTCTCACACACAGACACACTCTGCCTCTCTCACACACTGACACGCTCTGCCTCTCTCACACTGACACACTCTGCCTCTCTCACTCACTGACGCACTCTGCCTCTCACACACTGACACACTCTCTCTCTCAGACACTGACACACTCTGCCTCTCTCACACACTGACACACTCTCTCTCGCACACTGACACACTCTGCCTCTCTCACACACTGACACACTCTCTCTCTCACACACTGACACACTCTGCCTCTCTCACATACTGACACTCTCTCACACACTGACACACTCTCTCTCACACTGACACGCTCTGCCTCTCTCTCACACACTGACACACTCTGCCTCTCTCACACACTGACACACTCTGCCTCTCTCACACACTGACACACTCTCTCTCACACACTGACACACTCTGCCTCTCTCAAACACTGACAGACTCTGCCTCTCTCACACACTGACACACTCTGCCTCTCTCACACACTGACACACACTGCCTCTCTCACACACTGACACGCTCTGCCTCTCTCACACTGACACACTCTGCCTCTCTCACACACTGACACGCTCTGCCTCTCTCACACACTGACACGCTCTGCCTCTCTCACACTGACACACTCTGCCTCTCTCTCACACTGACACACTCTCTCTCTCACACACTGACACACCCTCTCTCACACACTGACACACTCTGCCTCTCTCACACACTGACACACTCTGCCTCTCTCACTCACTGACGCACTCTGCCTCTCTCACACACTGACACGCTCTGCTTCTCTCACACACTGACACACACTGCCTCTCACACACTGGCACACTCTGCCTCTCTTACTCACTGACACCCTCTCTCACACACTGACACACTCTGCCTCTCTCACACACTGACACACTCTGCCTCTCTCACACACTGACACACTCTCTCTCTCACACACTGACACACTCTCTCTCTCACACACTGACACGCTCTGCCTCTCTCACACACTGACACACTCTGCCTCTCACACACACTGACACACTCTGCCTCTCTCACACACTGACACGCTCTGCCTCTCTCACACACTGACACGCTCTCTCTCTCACACACTGACACACTCACACTCTCTGCCTCTCTCACACACTGACACACACTGCCTCTCTCACACACTGACGCACTCTGCCTCTCTCACACACTGACACACTCTGCCTCTCTCACACCGACACACTCTGCCTCTCTCACACACTGACACACTCTGCCTCTCTCACACACTGACACACTCTGCCTCTCTCACACACTGACACACTCTGCCTCTCTCACACACTGACACACTCACACTCTCTCACACACTGACACACTCTGCCTCTCTCACACTGACACTCTGCCTCTCTCACACACTGACACACTCTCTCACACACTGACACATTCTGCCTCTCTCACAAACTGACACACTCTGCCTTTCTCACACACTGACACACTCTGACTCTCTCACACTGACACACTCTGCCTCTCTCACACACTGACACGCTCTGCCTCTCTCACACACTGATACACTCTGCCTCTCTCACACACTGACACACTCTCTCTCTCTCACACACTGACACACTCTCTCACACACTGACACACTCTGCCTCTCTCACACACTGACACACTCTGCCTCTCTCACACACTGACACACTCTCTCTCTCACACACTGACACACTCTGCCTCTCTCACACACTTGACACACTCTGCCTCTCTCACACACTGACACACTCTGCCTCTCTCACACACTGACACACTCTGCCTCTCTCACAGTGACACACTCTGCCTCTCTCACTCACTGACGCACTCTCTCTCACACACTGACACACACACTCTCTGCCTCTCTAACACACTGACACACTCTGCCTCTCTCACACACTGACACACTCTCTCTCACACACTGACACACTCTGCCTCTCTCAAACACTGACACACTCTGCCTCTCTCACACACTGACACACTCTGCCTCTCTCACACACTGACACACTCTGCCTCTCTCACACACTGACACACTCTGCCTCTCACACACTGACACACTCTGCCTCTCTCACACACTGACACGCTCTGCCTCTCTCACACTGACACACTCTGCCTCTCTCACTCACTGACGCACTCTGCCTCTCTCACTCACTGACACGCTCTGCCCCTCTCACACACTGACACACTCTGCCTCTCACACACTGACACACTCTGCCTCTCACACACTGACACACTCTGCCTCTCACACACTGACACACTCTGCCTCTCTCTCACACTGACACGCTCTGCCTCTCTCACACACTGACACGCTCTCTCTCTCACACACTGACACACTCTGCCTCTCACACACTGACACACTCTCTCTCTCACACTGACACGGTCTGCCTCTCTCACACACTGACACACTCTCTCTCTCACACACTGACACACTCTCACACACTGACACTCTCTGCCTCTCTCACACACTGACACACTCTGCCTCTCACACACTGACACACACTCTCTCTCACACACTGACACACTCTGCCTCTCACACACTGACACACTCTGCCTCTCACACACTGACAAACTCTGCCTCTCTCACACACTGACAAACTCTGCCTCTCTCACACACTGACACACTCTCACACACTGACACACTCTGCCTCTCTCAGACACTGACACACTCTGCCTCTCTCACACACTGACACACTCTGCCTCTCTCACACACTGACACACTCTGCCTCTCTCACACACTGACACACTCTGCCTCTCACACACTGACACACTCTGCCTCTCTCACACACTGACACACTCTGCCTCTCTCACACACTGACACGCTCTGCCTCTCACACACTGACACACTCTCTCTCACACACTGACACACTCTGCCTCTCTCACACACTGACACGCTCTGCCTCTCACACACTGACACACTCTGCCTCTCTCAAACACTGACACACTCTGCCTCTCTCACACCCTGACACACTCTGCCTCTCTCACACACTGACACACTCTGCCTCTCTCACACACTGACACACTCTGCCTCTCTCACACACTGACACACTCTCTCACACTGACACGGTCTGCCTCTCTCACACACTGACACGCTCTCTCTCTCACACACTGACACACTCTGCCTCTCTCACACACTGACACACTCTCTCTCTCACACACTGACACACTCTCTCTCTCACACTGACACACTCTGCCTCTCTCACAAACTGACACACTCTCTCTCGCACACTGACACACTCTGCCTCTCTCACACACTGACACACTCTCTCTCTCACACACTGACACACTCTGCCTCTCTCACACACTGACACACTCTGCCTCTCTCACACACTGACACACTCTGCCTCTCTCACACTGACACTCTCTGCCTCTCTCACACACTGACACACTCTGCCTCTCTCACACACTGACACACTCTGCCTCTCTCACACACTGACACTCTCTGCCTCTCTCACACACTGACACACTCTGCCTCTCTCACACACTGACACTCTGCCTCTCTCACACACTGACACTCTGCCTCTCTCACACACTGACACACTCTGCCTCTCTCACACACTGACACGCTCTGCCTCTCTCACACACTGACACACTCTGCCTCTCTCACACACTGACACACTCTGCCTCTCTCACACACTGACACACTCTGCCTCTCTCACACACTGACACACTCTGCCTCTCACACGCTCTGCCTCTCTCACTGACACTCTGCCTCTCTCACACACTCTCTCACACACTGACACACTCTGCCTCTCTCACACACTGACACACTCTGCCTCTCTCACACACTGACACACTCTGCCTCTCACACACTGACACGCTCTGCCTCTCACACACTGACACGCTCTGCCTCTCACACACTGACACTCTGCCTCTCTCACACACTGACACTCTGCCTCTCTCACACACTGACACTCTGCCTCTCTCACACACTGACACTCTCTGCCTCTCTCACACACTGACACACTCTGCCTCTCTCACACACTGACACACTCTGCCTCTCTCACACACTGACACACTCTCTCTCACACACTGACACACTCTGCCTCTCTCAAACACTGACACACTCTGCCTCTCTCACACACTGACACACTCTGCCTCTCTCACACACTGACACACACTGCCTCTCTCACACTGACACACTCTGCCTCTCTCACACACTGACACACTCTGCCTCTCTCACACACTGACACGCTCTGCCTCTCTCACACACTGACACACTCTGCCTCTCTCACATACTGACACACTCTGCCTCTCTCACACACTGACACACTCTGCCTCTCTCACACACTGACACACTCTGCCTCTCTCACTCACTGACGCGCTCTGCCTCTCTCACACACTGACACGCTCTGCCTCTCTCACACACTGACACACACTGCCTCTCACACACTGGCACACTCTGCCTCTCTCACTGACACACTCTGCCTCTCACACACTGACACACTCTGCCTCTCTTACTCACTGACACCCTCTCTCACACACTGACACACTCTGCCTCTCTCACACACTGACACACTCTGCCTCTCTCACACACTGACACACTCTCTCTCTCACACACTGACACGCTCTGCCTCTCTCACACACTGACACACTCTGCCTCTCACACACACTGACACACTCTGCCTCTCTCACACTGACACGCTCTGCCTCTCTCACACACTGACACGCTCTCTCTCTCACACACTGACACACTCACACTCTCTGCCTCTCTCACACACTGACACACACTGCCTCTCTCACACACTGACGCACTCTGCCTCTCTCACACACTGACACACTCTGCCTCTCTCACACCGACACACTCTGCCTCTCTCACACACTGACACACTCTGCCTCTCTCACACACTGACACACTCTGCCTCTCTCACACACTGACACACTCTCTCACACACTGACACATTCTGCCTCTCTCACAAACTGACACACTCTGCCTTTCTCACACACTGACACACTCTGCCTCTCACACACTAACACACTCTGCCTCTCTCACACACTGACACGCTCTGCCTCTCTCACACACTGATACACTCTGCCTCTCTCACACACTGACACACTCTCTCTGACACACTGACACACTCTGCCTCTCTCAAACACTGACACACTCTGCCTCTCTCACACACTGACACACTCTGCCTCTCTCACACACTGACACACACTGCCTCTCTCACACTGACACACTCTGCCTCTCTCACACACTGACACACTCTGCCTCTCTCACACACTGACACGCTCTGCCTCTCTCACACACTGACACACTCTGCCTCTCTCACACTGACACGCTCTGCCTCTCTCACACACTGACACGCTCTCTCTCTCACACACTGACACACTCACACTCTCTGCCTCTCTCACACACTGACACACACTGCCTCTCTCACACACTGACGCACTCTGCCTCTCTCACACACTGACACACTCTGCCTCTCTCACACCGACACACTCTGCCTCTCTCACACACTGACACACTCTGCCTCTCTCACACACTGACACACTCTGCCTCTCTCACACACTGACACACTCTCTCACACACTGACACACTCACTCTCTGCCTCTCACACACTGACACACTCTGCCTCTCTCACACTGACACTCTGCCTCTCTCACACACTGACACACTCTCTCTCACACACTGACACATTCTGCCTCTCTCACAAACTGACACACTCTGCCTTTCTCACACACTGACACACTCTGACTCTCTCACACTGACACACTCTGCCTCTCTCACACACTGACACACTCTGCCTCTCACACACTAACACACTCTGCCTCTCTCACACACTGACACGCTCTGCCTCTCTCACACACTGATACACTCTGCCTCTCTCACACACTGACACACTCTCTCTGACACACTGACACACTCTGCCTCTCTCAAACACTGACACACTCTGCCTCTCTCACACACTGACACACTCTGCCTCTCTCACACACTGACACACACTGCCTCTCTCACACTGACACACTCTGCCTCTCACACACTGACACACTCTCTCTCTCACACACTGACACACTCTGCCTCTCTCACACACTTGACACACTCTGCCTCTCTCACACACTGACACACTCTGCCTCTCTCACACACTGACACACTCTGCCTCTCTCACAGTGACACACTCTGCCTCTCTCACACACTGACACACACTGCCTCTCTCACACTGACACACTCTGCCTCTCACACACTGACACACTCTCTCTCTCACACACTGACACACTCTGCCTCTCTCACACACTTGACACACTCTGCCTCTCTCACACACTGACACACTCTGCCTCTCTCACACACTGACACACTCTGCCTCTCTCACACACTGACACACTCTGCCTCTCTCACACACTGACACACTCTCTCTCACACACTGACACACTCTGCCTCTCTCAAACACTGACACACTCTGCCTCTCTCACACACTGACACACTCTGCCTCTCTCACACACTGACACACTCTGCCTCTCACACACTGACACGCTCTGCCTCTCTCACACACTGACACGCTCTGCCTCTCTCACTCACTGACGCGCTCTGCCTCTCTCACTCACTGACACGCTCTGCCCCTCTCACACACTGACACACACTGCCTCTCACACACTGACACACTCTGCCTCTCACACACTGACACACTCTGCCTCTCTCTCACACTGACACGCTCTGCCTCTCTCACACACTGACACGCTCTCTCTCTCACACACTGACACACTCTCTCACACACTGACACTCTCTGCCTCTCTCACACACTGACACACTCTGCCTCTCACACACTGACACACACTCTCTCTCACACACTGACACACTCTGCCTCTCACACACTGACACACTCTGCCTCTCACACACTGACAAACTCTGCCTCTCTCACACACTGACAAACTCTGCCTCTCTCACACACTCTCACACACTGACACACTCTGCCTCTCTCACACACTGACACACTCTGCCTCTCTCACACACTGATACACTCTGCCTCTCTCACACACTGACACACTCTGCCTCTCACACACTGACACACTCTGCCTCTCTCACACACTGACACACTCTGCCTCTCTCACACACTGACACGCTCTGCCTCTCACACACTGACACACTCTCTCTCACACACTGACACACTCTGCCTCTCTCACACACTGACACACTCTCCCTCTCACACACTGACACGCTCTGCCTCTCACACACTGACACACTCTGCCTCTCTCAAACACTGACACACTCTGCCTCTCTCACACCCTGACACACTCTGCCTCTCTCAAACACTGACACACTCTGCCTCTCTCACACACTGACACACTCTGCCTCTCTCAAACACTGACACACTCTGCCTCTCTCACACACTGACACACTCTGCCTCTCTCACACACTGACACACTCTCTCACACTGACACGGTCTGCCTCTCTCACACACTGACACGCTCTCTCTCTCACACACTGACACACTCTGCCTCTCTCACACACTGACACACTCTCTCACACACTGACACACTCTCTCTCTCACACACTGACAGACTCTGCCTCTCTCACAAACTGACACACTCTCTCTCGCACACTGACACACTCTGCCTCTCTCACACACTGACACACTCTCTCTCTCACACACTGACACACTCTGCATCTCTCACACACTGACACACTCTGCCTCTCTCACACTGACACTCTCTGCCTCTCTCACACACTGACACACTCTGCCTCTCTCACACACTGACACACTCTGCCTCTCTCACACACTGACACTCTCTGCCTCTCTCACACACTGACACACTCTGCCTCTCTCACACACTGACACTCTGCCTCTCTCACACACTGACACTCTGCCTCTCTCACACACTGACACACTCTGCCTCTCTCACACACTGACACGCTCTGCCTCTCTCACACACTGACACACTCTGCCTCTCTCACACACTGACACACTCTGCCTCTCTCACACACTGACACACTCTGCCTCTCTCACACACTGACACATTCTGCCTCTCTCACACACTGGCGCACTCTGCCTCTCTCACACACTGACACACTCTGCCTCTCTCACACACTGACACACTCTGCCTCTCACACGCTCTGCCTCTCTCACTGACACTCTGCCTCTCTCACACACTCTCTCACACACTGACACACTCTGCCTCTCTCACACACTGACACACTCTGCCTCTCTCACACTGACACACTCTGCCTCTCTCACACAGACACACTCTGCCTCTCTGACACTCTCTCTCACACACTGACACTCTGCCTCTCTCGCACTGACACACTCTCTCACACACTGACACACTCTGCCTCTCTCACACACTGACACGCTCTGCCTCTCACACACTGACACGCTCTGCCTCTCACACACTGACACTCTGCCTCTCTCACACACTGACACACTGTGCCTCTCTCACACACTGACACTCTGCCTCTCTCACACACTGACACTCTGCCTCTCTCACACACTGACACACTCTGCCTCTCTCACACACTGACACACACTCTGCCTCTCACACACTGACACACTCTCTCACACACTGACACACTCTGCCTCTCTCACACACTGACACGCTCTGCCTCTCACACACTGACACTCTCTCTCTCACACACACTGACACACTCTGCCTCTCTCTCACACACTGACACTCTCTGCCTCTCTCACACACTAACACACTCTGCCTCTCACACACTGACACACTCTGCCTCTCACACACTGACACTCTGCCTCTCTCACACTGACACACTCTGCCTCTCTCACACACTGACACACTCTGCCTCTCTCACACTGACACACTCTGCCTCTCTCACACAGACACACTCTGCCTCTCACACACTGACACTCTGCCTCTCACACACTGACACACACTCTCTCACACACTGACACACTCTCTCTCACACACTGACACACTCTGCCTCTCACACACTGACACGCTCTGCCTCTCACACACTGACACACTCTGCCTCTCTCACACACTGACACGCTCTGCCTCTCTCACACACTGACACGCTCTGCCTCTCTCACACACTGACACGCTCTGCCTCTCTCACACTGACACACTCTGCCTCTCTCACACACTGACACGCTCTGCCTCTCACACACTGACACGCTCTGCCTCTCTCACACACTGACACACTCTGCCTCTCTCACACACTGACACACTCTGCCTCTCACACACTGACACGCTCTGCCTCTCTCACACACTGACGTGCTCTGCCTCTCTCACACACTGACACACTCTGCCTCTCTCACACACTGACATACTCTGCCTCTCTCACACACTGACACACTCTGCCTCTCTCACACACTGACACTCTGCCTCTCTCACACACTGACACACTCTCTCACACACTGACACACTCTGCCTCTCACAGACACGCTCTGCCTCTCACAGACACTGACACGCTCTGCCTCTCTCACACACTGACACACTCTGCCTCTCACACACTGACACACTCTGCCTCTCTCACACACTGACACGCTCTGCCTCTCACACACTGACACGCTCTGCCTCTCACACAGACACGCTCTGCCTCTCACACACTGACACGCTCTGCCTCTCACACACTGACACGCTCTGCCTCTCTCACACACTGACTCACTCTGCCTCTCTCACACACTGACACACTCTGCCTCTCACACACTGACACGCTCTGCCTCTCACACCCTGACACACTCTGCCTCTCACACTGACACGCTCTGCCTCTCTCACACAGACACACTCTGCCTCTCTGACACTCTCTCACACACTGACACACACTCTGCCTCTCACACACTGACACACTCTGCCTCTCACACACTGACACACTCTGCCTCTCACACTGACACACTCTGCCTCTCACACACTGACACGCTCTGCCTCTCTCACACACTGACACGCTCTGCCTCTCACACTGACACGCTCTGCCTCTCTCACACACTGACACACTCTGGCTCTCTCACACACTGACACACACTCTGCCTCTCTCACACTGACACGCTCTGCCTCTCACACACTGACACACTCTCTCTCACACTGACACACTCTGCCTCTCTCACACAGACACACTCTGCCTCTCTGACACTCTCTCTCACACACTGACACTCTGCCTCTCTCACACTGACACTCTGCCTCTCACACACTGACACTCTGCCTCTCTCACACACTGACACACTCTGCCTCTCACACACTGACACACTCTGCCTCTCTCACACAGACACGCTCTGCCTCTCACACACTGACACACTCTGCCTCTCTCACACAGACACGCTCTGCCTCTCACACACTGACACACTCTCTCTCTCACACACACTGACACACTCTGCCTCTCTCTCACACACTGACACTCTCTGCCTCTCTCACACACTGACACACTCTGCCTCTCACACACTGACACACTCTGCCTCTCTCACACTGACACACTCTGCCTCTCTCACACTGACACACTCTGCCTCTCACACACACTGACACTCTGCCTCTCACACACTGACACTCTACCTCTCACACTGACACACTCTCCCTCTCTCACACACTGACACACTCTGCCTCTCACACACTGACACTCTACCTCTCACACTGACACACTCTCACACACTGACACACTCTCTCACACACTGACACACTCTCTCACACACTGACACACTCTCTCACACACTGACACTCTCTCACACACTGACACACTCTCTCTCTCACACACTGACACACTCTCTCACACAGACACACTCTGCCTCTCACACACTGACACACTCTGCCTCTCACACTGACACACACTCTCTCACACACTGACACACTCTCTCTCACACACTGACACACTCTGCCTCTCACACACTGACACGCTCTGCCTCTCACACACTGACACGCTCTGCCTCTCTCACACACTGACACGCTCTGCCTCTCTCACACACTGACACGCTCTGCCTCTCTCACACACTGACACGCTCTGCCTCTCTCTCACACTGACACACTCTGCCTCTCTCACACACTGACACGCTCTGCCTCTCTCACACTGACACACTCTGCCTCTCACACACTGACACGCTCTGCCTCTCTCACACTGACGTGCTCTGCCTCTCTCACACACTGACAAACTCTGCCTCTCTCACACACTGACACACTCTGCCTCTCTCACACACTGACACACTCTGCCTCTCACACACTGACACACTCTGCCTCTCTCACACACTGACACACTCTGCCTCTCTCACACACTGACACACTCTCTCACACACTGACACTCTGCCTCTCACAGACACGCTCTGCCTCTCTCACACACCGACACGCTCTGCCTCTCACACACACTGACATACTCTGCCTCTCACACACTGACACACTCTGCCTCTCTCACACACACACTCTCTCACACACTGACACTCTGCGTCTCTCACACACTGACACACTCTGCCTCTCACACACTGACACACTCTGCCTCTCACACACTGACACGCTCTGCCTCTCACACACTGACACGCTCTGCCTCACACACTGACACACTCTGCCTCTCTCACACACTGACACGCTCTGCCTCTCACACACTGACACGCTCTGCCTCTCTCACACACTGACACGCTCTGCCTCTCTCACACACTGACACGCTCTGCCTCTCACACAGACACACTCTGCCTCTCACACACTGACACACTCTCTCTCACACACTGACACTCTCTCTCACACACTGACACACTCTGCCTCTCACACACTGACACGCTCTGCCTCTCACACACTGACACACTCTGCCTCTCACACACTGACACACTCTGCCTCTCTCACACACTGACACTCTGCCTCTCACACACTGACACACTCTGCCTCTCTCACACACTGACACTCTGCCTCTCACACACTGACACACTCTGCCTCTCACACACTGACACACTCTGCCTCTCACACACTGACACACTCTGCCTCTCTCACACACTGACACACTCTGCCTCTCTCACACTGACACTCTGCCTCTCTCACACACTGACACTCTCTGCCTCTCTCACACACTGACACACTCTGCCTCTCTCACACACTGAGACACTCTGCCTCTCTCACACACTGACACTCTGCCTCTCTCACACACTCTGCCTCTCTCACACACTGACACACTCTGCCTCTCTCACACACTGACACGCTCTGCCTCTCACACACTGACACACTCTCTCTCTCACACACACTGACACACTCTGCCTCTCTCTCACACACTGACACTCTCTGCCTCTCTCACACACTGAGACACTCTGCCTCTCACACACTGACACACTCTGCCTCTCTCACACTGACACACTCTGCCTCTCACACACTGACACACTCTGCCTCTCTCACACTGACACACTCTGCCTCTCACACACTGACACACTCTGCCTCTCACACAGACACACTCTGCCTCTCACACACTGACACACTCTGCCTCTCACACAGACACACTCTCTCACACACTGACACACACTCTCACACACTGACACTCTCTCACACACTGACGCACTCTGCCTCTCACACAGACACACTCTGCCTCTCACACTGACACGCTCTGCCTCTCTCACACACTGACACGCTCTGCCTCTCACACACTGACACGCTCTGCCTCTCACACAGACACGCTCTGCCTCTCTCACACAGACACACTCTGCCTCTCACACACTGACACACTCTGCCTCTCTCACACACTGACACGCTCTGCCTCTCTCACACACTGACACGCTCTGCCTCTCACACAGACACGCTCTGCCTCTCTCACACAGACACACTCTGCCTCTCACACACTGACACACTCTCTCTCACACACTGACACACTCTCTCTCACACACTGACACTCTGCCTCTCACACACTGACACGCTCTGCCTCTCACACACTGACACGCTCTGCCTCTCACACACTGACACACTCTGCCTCTCTCACACACTGACACTCTGCCTCTCACACACTGACACACTCTGCCTCTCTCACACACTGACACGCTCTGCCTCTCTCACACACTGACACGCTCTGCCTCTCACACAGACACGCTCTGCCTCTCACACACTGACACACTCTCTCTCACACACTGACACACTCTCTCTCACACACTGACACACTCTGCCTCTCACACACTGACACGCTCTGCCTCTCACACACTGACACACTCTGCCTCTCACACACTGACACACTCTGCCTCTCTCACACTGACACTCTGCCTCTCACACACTGACACACTCTGCCTCTCTCACACACTGACACTCTGCCTCTCACACACTGACACACTCTGCCTCTCTCACACACTGACACACTCTGCCTCTCACACACTGACACACTCTGCCTCTCTCACACACTGACACACTCTGCCTCTCTCACACACTGACACACTCTGCCTCTCACACACTGACACTCTGCCTCTCTCACACAGAGACACTCTGCCTCTCTCACACACTGACACTCTGCCTCTCACACAGACACACTCTACCTCTCACACTGACACACTCTGCCTCTCTCACACAGACACACTCTGCCTCTCACACACTGACGCGCTCTGCCTCTCTCACACACTGACACAGTCTGCCTCTCTCACACAGACACACTCTCTCACACACTGACACTCTGCGTCTCACACTGACACACTCTGCCTCTCTCACACACACACTCTCTCACACACTGACACTCTGCGTCTCTCACACACTGACACACTCTGCCTCTCACACACTGACACACTCTGCCTCTCACACACTGACACTCTGCCTCTCACACACTGACACGCTCTGCCTCTCACACACTGACACGCTCTGCCTCTCACACACTGACACGCTCTGCCTCTCTCACACACTGACACACTCTGCCTCTCACACACTGACACACTCGCTCTCTCACACACTGACACGCTCTGCCTCTCTCACACACTGACACGCTCTGCCTCTCTCACACACTGACACACTCTGCCTCTCTCACACACTGACACGCTCTGCCTCTCTCACACACTGACACGCTCTGCCTCTCTCACACTGACACGCTCTGCCTCTCACACAGACACGCTCTGCCTCTCTCACACACTGACACACTCTGCCTCTCACACACTGACACACTCTCTCTCACACACTGACACACTCTCTCTCACACACTGACACACTCTGCCTCTCACACACTGACACGCTCTGCCTCTCACACACTGACACACTCTCTCTCTCACACACTGACACGCTCTGCCTCTCACACACTGACACACACTCTCTCTCACACACTGACACACTCTGCCTCTCACACACTGACACGCTCTGCCTCTCACACACTGACACACTCTGCCTCTCACACTGACACACTCTGCCTCTCACACACTGACACACTCTGCCTCTCACACACTGACACTCTGCCTCTCTCACACACTGACACTCTCTGCCTCTCTCACACACTGACACTCTGCCTCTCACACAGACACACTCTACCTCTCACACTGACACACTCTGCCTCTCTGACACTCTCTCACACACTGACACTCTGCCTCTCTCACACTCTGCCTCTCACACACTGACACTCTGCCTCTCTCACACACTCTGCCTCTCTCACACACTGACACACTCTGCCTCTCACACACTGACACACTCTCTCTCTCACACACACTGACACACTCTGCCTCTCTCTCACACACTGACACTCTCTGCCTCTCTCACACACTGACACACTCTGCCTCTCACACACTGACACACTCTGCCTCTCTCACACTGACACACTCTGCCTCTCACACACTGACACACTCTGCCTCTCTCACACTGACACACTCTGCCTCTCACACACTGACACACTCTGCCTCTCTCACACTGACACACTCTGCCTCTCTCACACACTGACACACTCTGCCTCTCACACACTGACACACTCTGCCTCTCTCACACTGACACACTCTGCCTCTCTCACACAGACACACTCTGCCTCTCTGACACTCTCTCACACACTGACACTCTGCCTCTCTCACACTCTGCCTCTCACACACTGACACTCTGCCTCTCTCACACACTCTGCCTCTCTCACACACTGACACACTCTGCCTCTCACACACTGACACACTCTCTCACACACTGACACACTCTGCCTCTCTCACACACTGACACGCTCTGCCTCTCACACACTGACACACTCTGCCTCTCTCACACTCTGCCTCTCACACACTGACACTCTGCCTCTCTCACACACTGACACACTCTGCCTCTCACACACTGACACACTCTCTCACACACTGACACACTCTGCCTCTCTCACACACTGACACACTCTGCCTCTCACACACTGACACACTCTGCCTCTCTCACACACTGACACACTCTGCCTCTCACACACTGACACACTCTGCCTCTCTCACACTGACACACTCTGCCTCTCTCACAAACTGACACTCTGCCTCTCACACAGACACACTCTGCCTCTCACACACTGACACACTCTGCCTCTCACACACTGACACACTCTCTCACACACTGACACACTCTCTCACACACTGACACACTCTGCCTCTCACACAGACACACTCTGCCTCTCACACACTGACACACTCTGCCTCTCACACACTGACACACACTGACACTCTCTCACACACTGACACACTCTCTCTCACACACTGACACACTCTCTCACACACTGACACGCTCTGCCTCTCACACACTGACACGCTCTGCCTCTCTCACACACTGACACGCTCTGCCTCTCTCTCACAGACACGCTCTGCGTCTCTCACACACTGACACGCTCTGCCTCTCTCACACACTGACGCGCTCTGCCTCTCTCACACACTGACACTCTGCCTCTCTCACACACTGACACACTGTGCCTCTCTCACACACTGACACACTCTCCCTCTCATACACTGACACACTCTGCCTCTCTCACACACTGACACACTCTGCCTCTCTCACACACTGACACTCTGCCTCTCTCACACACTGACACTCTCTCACACACTGACACGCTCTGCCTCTCTCACACTGACATACTCTGCCTCTCACACACTGACACACTCTGACTCTCTCACACACTGACACACTCTGCCTCTCACACACTGACACACTCTGCCTCTCACACACTGACACACTCTGCCTCTCACACACTGACACGCTCTGCCTCTCACACACTGACACGCTCTGCCTCTCACACACTGACACACTCTGCCTCTCTCACACACTGACACTCTGCCTCTCACACAGACACACTCTGCCTCTCTCACACAGACACACTCTGCCTCTCACACACTGACACACTGTCTCTCTCTCACACTCTGCCTCTCTCACACACTGACACGCTCTGCCTCACACACTGACACGCTCTGCCTCTCTCACACACTGACGCGCTCTGCCTCTCTCACACACTGACACTCTGCCTCTCTCACACACTGACACACTGTGCCTCTCTCACACACTGACACACTCTCCCTCTCACACACTGACACACTCTGCCTCTCTCACACACTGACACACTCTGCCTCTCTCACACACTGACACTCTGCCTCTCTCACACACTGACACTCTCTCACACACTGACACACTGCCTCTCACAGACACGCTCTGCCTCTCACAGACACTGACACGCTCTGCCTCTCTCACACACTGACACGCTCTGCCTCTCACACACACTGACATACTCTGCCTCTCACACACTGACACACTCTGACTCTCTCACACACTGACACACTCTGCCTCTCACACACTGACACACTCTGCCTCTCACACACTGACACACTCTGCCTCTCTCACACACTGACACACTCTGCCTCTCACACACTGACACGCTCTGCCTCTCACACACTGACACGCTCTGCCTCTCACACACTGACACGCTCTGCCTCTCACACACTGACACACTCTGCCTCTCTCACACACTGACACACTCTGCCTCTCTCACACACTGACACTCTGCCTCTCTCACACACTGACACACTCTGCCTCTCTCACACACTGACACTCTGCCTCTCACACAGACACACTCTGCCTCTCTCACACAGACACACTCTGCCTCTCTGACACTCTCTCTCACACAGTGACACTCTGCCTCTCACACACTGACACACTGTCTCTCTCACACACTCTGCCTCTCTCACACAGACACACTCTGCCTCTCTGACACTCTCTCTCACACACTGACACTCTCCCTCTCACACACTGACACACTGTCTCTCTCACACACTCTGCCTCTCTCACACACTGACACACTCTGCCTCTCACACTGACACACTCTCTCACACACTGACACACTCTGCCTCTCTCACACACTGACACGCTCTGCCTCTCACACACTGACACTCTGCCTCTCTCACACACTGACACACTCTGGCTCTCTCACACTGACACACTCTGCCTCTCTCACACTGACACACTCTGCCTTTCTCACACACTGACACACTTTGCCTCTCTCACACACTGACACACTCTGCCTCTCTCACTGACACGCTCTGCCTCACACTGACACACTCTGCCTCTCTCACACACTGACACACTCTGCCTCTCACACACTGACACACTGCCTCTCTCACACTGACACACTCTCTCTCTCACACACTGACACACTCTGCCTCTCACACACTGACACACTCTGCCTCTCTCACACACTGACACACTCTGCCTCTCTCACACACTGACACACTCTGCCTCTCACACACTGACACACTCTGCCTCTCTCACACACTGACACACTCTGCCTCTCTCACACACTGACACACTCTGCCTCTCTCACACACTGACACACTGACTCTCACACACACACACTGCCTCTCACACATTGACACACTCTGCCTCTCTCACACTGACACACTCTCTCTCTCACACACTGACACACTCTGCCTCTCTCACACACTGACACACTCTGCCTCTCTCACACACTGACACACTCTGCCTCTCACACACTGACACACTCTGCCTCTCTCACACACTGACACGCTCTGCCTCTCTCACACACTGACACGCTCTGCCTCTCACACACACTGACACGCTCTGCCTCTCACACACTGACACTCTGCCTCTCACACACTGACACACTCTGCCTCTCTCACACACTGACACTCTGCCTCTCACACACTGACGCTCTGCCTCTCACACACTGACACACTCTGCCTCTCACACACTGACACACTCTGCCTCTCACACACACTGACACACTCTGCCTCTCTCACACACTGACACACTCTGCCTCTCTCACACTGACACACTCTGCCTCTTTCAAACACTGACACACTCTGCCTCTCTCACACACTGACACTCTGCCTCTCACACAGACACACTCTACCTCTCACACTGACACACTCTGCCTCTCTCACACAGACACACTCTGCCTCTCTGACACTCTCTCTCACACACTGACACTCTGCCTCTCACACACTGACACTCTGCCTCTCACACACTGACACTCTGCCTCTCACACACTGACTCTCTCACACTCTGCCTCTCTCACACTGACACACTCTGCCTCTCACACACTGACACACTCTCTCACACACTGACACACTCTGCCTCTCCCACACACTGACACGCTCTGCCTCTCTCACACACTGACACACTCTGCCTCTCACACACTGACACACTCTCACACACTGACACACTCTGCCTCTCCCACACACTGACACACTCTGCCTCTCTCACACACTGACACGCTCTGCCTCTCACACACTGACACGCTCTGCCTCTCTCACACACTGACACACTCTGCCTCTCCCACACACTGACACACTCTGCCTCTCACACAGACACACTCTGCCTTTCTCACACACTGACACTTTGCCTCTCTCACACACTGACACTCTGCCTCTCTCACTGACACGCTCTGCCTCACACTGACGCACTCTGCCTCACACACTGACACACTGCCTCTCACACACAGACACACTGCCTCACACAGACACACTCTGCCTCTCACACTGACACTCTCTCTCTCACACTGACACACTGTGCCTCTCTCACACACTGACACACTCTGCCTCTCACACACTGACACACTCTGCCTCTCTCACACACTGACACACTCTGCCTCTCTCACACACTGACACACTCTGCCTCTCTCACACACTGACACACTCTGCCTCTCTCACACACTGACACTCTGCCTCTCTGACACTCTCTCTCACACACTGACACTCTGCCTCTCACACACTGACACACTCTGCCTCTCACACACTGACACACACTCTCTCTCACACACTGACACACTCTGCCTCTCACACACTGACACACTCTGCCTCTCACACACTGACACACTCTGCCTCTCACACACTGACACACTCTGCCTCTCACACACTGACACTCTGCCTCTCTCACACACTGACACTCTCTGCCTCTCTCACACACTGACACACTCTGCCTCTCTCACACACTGACACACTCTGCCTCTCTCACACACTGACACACTCTGCCTCTCTCACACACTGACACTCTGCCTCTCACACAGACACACTCTACCTCTCACACTGACACACTCTGCCTCTCTCACACAGACACACTCTGCCTCTCTGACACTCTCTCACACACTGACACTCTGCCTCTCTCACACTCTGCCTCTCACACACTGACACTCTGCCTCTCTCACACACTCTGCCTCTCTCACACTGACACACTCTCTCTCTCACACACACTGACACACTCTGCCTCTCTCTCACACACTGACACTCTCTGCCTCTCTCACACACTGACACACTCTGCCTCTCACACACTGACACACTCTGCCTCTCTCACACTGACACACTCTGCCTCTCACACACTGACACACTCTGCCTCTCTCACACTGACACACTCTGCCTCTCACACACTGACACACTCTGCCTCTCTCACACTGACACACTCTGCCTCTCTCACACACTGACACACTCTGCCTCTCACACACTGACACACTCTGCCTCTCTCACACTGACACACTCTGCCTCTCTCACACAGACACACTCTGCCTCTCTGACACTCTCTCACACACTGACACTCTGCCTCTCTCACACTCTGCCTCTCACACACTGACACTCTGCCTCTCTCACACACTCTGCCTCTCTCACACACTGACACACTCTGCCTCTCACACACTGACACACTCTCTCACACACTGACACACTCTGCCTCTCTCACACACTGACACACTCTGCCTCTCTCACACACTGACACACTCTGCCTCTCTCACACTGACACACTCTGCCTCTTTCAAACACTGACACACTCTGCCTCTCTCACACACTGACACTCTGCCTCTCACACAGACACACTCTACCTCTCACACTGACACACTCTGCCTCTCTCACACAGACACACTCTGCCTCTCTGACACTCTCTCTCACACACTGACACTCTGCCTCTCACACACTGACACTCTGCCTCTCACACACTGACTCTCTCACACTCTGCCTCTCTCACACACTGACACACTCTGCCTCTCACACACTGACACACACTCTCACACACTGACACACTCTGCCTCTCCCACACACTGACACGCTCTGCCTCTCTCACACACTGACACACTCTGCCTCTCACACACTGACACACTCTCTCACACACTGACACACTCTGCCTCTCCCACACACTGACACACTCTGCCTCTCTCACACACTGACACGCTCTGCCTCTCACACACTGACACGCTCTGCCTCTCTCACACACTGACACACTCTGCCTCTCCCACACACTGACACACTCTGCCTCTCACACAGACACACTCTGCCTTTCTCACACACTGACACTTTGCCTCTCTCACACACTGACACTCTGCCTCTCTCACTGACACGCTCTGCCTCACACTGACACACTCTGCCTCACACACTGACACACTGCCTCTCACACACAGACACACTGCCTCACACAGACACACTCTGCCTCTCACACTGACACTCTCTCTCTCACACTGACACACTGTGCCTCTCTCACACACTGACACACTCTGCCTCTCACACACTGACACACTCTGCCTCTCTCACACACTGACACACTCTGCCTCTCTCACACACTGACACACTCTGCCTCTCTCACACACTGACACTCTGCCTCTCTCACACACTGACACGCTCTGCCTCTCACACACTGACACGCTCTGCCTCTCACACAGACACGCTCTGCCTCTCACACACTGACACACTCTGCCTCTCTCACACACTGACACACTCTGCCTCTCTCACACACTGACACTCTGCCTCTCTCACACACTGACACACTCTGCCTCTCTCACACACTGACACACACTCTCTCTCACACACTGACACACTCTGCCTCTCACACACTGACACACTCTGCCTCTCACACACTGACACACTCTGCCTCTCACACACTGACACACTCTGCCTCTCACACACTGACACTCTGCCTCTCTCACACACTGACACTCTCTGCCTCTCTCACACACTGACACACTCTGCCTCTCTCACACACTGACACACTCTGCCTCTCTCACACACTGACACACTCTGCCTCTCTCACACACTGACACTCTGCCTCTCACACAGACACACTCTACCTCTCACACTGACACACTCTGCCTCTCTCACACAGACACACTCTGCCTCTCTGACACTCTCTCACACACTGACACTCTGCCTCTCTCACACTCTGCCTCTCACACACTGACACTCTGCCTCTCTCACACACTCTGCCTCTCTCACACTGACACACTCTGCCTCTCACACACTGACACACTCTCTCTCTCACACACACTGACACACTCTGCCTCTCTCTCACACACTGACACTCTCTGCCTCTCTCACACACTGACACACTCTGCCTCTCACACACTGACACACTCTGCCTCTCTCACACTGACACACTCTGCCTCTCACACACTGACACACTCTGCCTCTCTCACACTGACACACTCTGCCTCTCACACACTGACACACTCTGCCTCTCTCACACTGACACACTCTGCCTCTCTCACACACTGACACACTCTGCCTCTCACACACTGACACACTCTGCCTCTCTCACACTGACACACTCTGCCTCTCTCACACAGACACACTCTGCCTCTCTGACACTCTCTCACACACTGACACTCTGCCTCTCTCACACTGACACTCTGCCTCTCTCACACACTCTGCCTCTCTCACACACTGACACACTCTGCCTCTCACACACTGACACACTCTCTCACACACTGACACACTCTGCCTCTCTCACACACTGACACGCTCTGCCTCTCACACACTGACACACTCTGCCTCTCTGACACTCTCTCACACACTGACACTCTGCCTCTCTCACACTCTGCCTCTCACACACTGACACTCTGCCTCTCTCACACACTGACACACTCTGCCTCTCACACACTGACACACTCTCTCACACACTGACACACTCTGCCTCTCTCACACACTGACACACTCTGCCTCTCTCACACACTGACACACTCTGCCTCTCACACACTGACACACTCTGCCTCTCTCACACTGACACACTCTGCCTCTCTCACAAACTGACACACTCTGCCTCTCACACAGACACACTCTGCCTCTCACACACTGACACACTCTGCCTCTCACACACTGACACACTCTCTCACACTGACACACTCTCTCACACACTGACACACTCTGCCTCTCACACAGACACACTCTGCCTCTCACACACTGACACACTCTGCCTCTCACACACTGACACACACTGACACTCTCTCACACACTGACACACTCTCTCTCACACACTGACACACTCTCTCACACACTGACACGCTCTGCCTCTCACACACTGACACGCTCTGCCTCTCTCACACACTGACACGCTCTGCCTCTCTCTCACAGACACGCTCTGCCTCTCTCACACACTGACACGCTCTGCCTCTCTCACACACTGACGCGCTCTGCCTCTCTCACACACTGACACTCTGCCTCTCTCACACACTGACACACTGTGCCTCTCTCACACACTGACACACTCTCCCTCTCACACACTGACACACTCTGCCTCTCTCACACACTGACACGCTCTGCCTCTCACACACTGACATACTCTGCCTCTCACACACTGACACACTCTGCCTCTCTCACACACTGACACACTCTGCCTCTCACACACTGACACACTCTGCCTCTCACACACTGACACACTCTGCCTCTCACACACTGACACGCTCTGCCTCTCACACACTGACACACTCTGCCTCTCTCACACACTGACACACTCTGCCTCTCTCACACACTGACACACTCTGCCTCTCTCACACTGACACACTCTGCCTCTTTCAAACACTGACACACTCTGCCTCTCTCACACACTGACACTCTGCCTCTCACACAGACACACTCTACCTCTCACACTGACACACTCTGCCTCTCTCACACAGACACACTCTGCCTCTCTGACACTCTCTCTCACACACTGACACTCTGCCTCTCACACACTGACACTCTGCCTCTCACACACTGACTCTCTCACACTCTGCCTCTCTCACACACTGACACACTCTGCCTCTCACACACTGACACACACTCTCACACACTGACACACTCTGCCTCTCCCACACACTGACACGCTCTGCCTCTCTCACACACTGACACACTCTGCCTCTCACACACTGACACACTCTCTCACACACTGACACACTCTGCCTCTCCCACACACTGACACACTCTGCCTCTCTCACACACTGACACGCTCTGCCTCTCACACACTGACACGCTCTGCCTCTCTCACACACTGACACACTCTGCCTCTCCCACACACTGACACACTCTGCCTCTCACACAGACACACTCTGCCTTTCTCACACACTGACACTTTGCCTCTCTCACACACTGACACTCTGCCTCTCTCACTGACACGCTCTGCCTCACACTGACACACTCTGCCTCACACACTGACACACTGCCTCTCACACACAGACACACTGCCTCACACAGACACACTCTGCCTCTCACACTGACACTCTCTCTCTCACACTGACACACTGTGCCTCTCTCACACACTGACACACTCTGCCTCTCACACACTGACACACTCTGCCTCTCTCACACACTGACACACTCTGCCTCTCTCACACACTGACACACTCTGCCTCTCTCACACACTGACACTCTGCCTCTCTCACACACTGACACGCTCTGCCTCTCACACACTGACACGCTCTGCCTCTCACACAGACACGCTCTGCCTCTCACACACTGACACACTCTGCCTCTCTCACACACTGACACACTCTGCCTCTCTCACACACTGACACTCTGCCTCTCTCACACACTGACACACTCTGCCTCTCTCACACACTGACACACACTCTCTCTCACACACTGACACACTCTGCCTCTCACACACTGACACACTCTGCCTCTCACACACTGACACACTCTGCCTCTCACACACTGACACACTCTGCCTCTCACACACTGACACTCTGCCTCTCTCACACACTGACACTCTCTGCCTCTCTCACACACTGACACACTCTGCCTCTCTCACACACTGACACACTCTGCCTCTCTCACACACTGACACACTCTGCCTCTCTCACACACTGACACTCTGCCTCTCACACAGACACACTCTACCTCTCACACTGACACACTCTGCCTCTCTCACACAGACACACTCTGCCTCTCTGACACTCTCTCACACACTGACACTCTGCCTCTCTCACACTCTGCCTCTCACACACTGACACTCTGCCTCTCTCACACACTCTGCCTCTCTCACACTGACACACTCTGCCTCTCACACACTGACACACTCTCTCTCTCACACACACTGACACACTCTGCCTCTCTCTCACACACTGACACTCTCTGCCTCTCTCACACACTGACACACTCTGCCTCTCACACACTGACACACTCTGCCTCTCTCACACTGACACACTCTGCCTCTCACACACTGACACACTCTGCCTCTCTCACACTGACACACTCTGCCTCTCACACACTGACACACTCTGCCTCTCTCACACTGACACACTCTGCCTCTCTCACACACTGACACACTCTGCCTCTCACACACTGACACACTCTGCCTCTCTCACACTGACACACTCTGCCTCTCTCACACAGACACACTCTGCCTCTCTGACACTCTCTCACACACTGACACTCTGCCTCTCTCACACTGACACTCTGCCTCTCTCACACACTCTGCCTCTCTCACACACTGACACACTCTGCCTCTCACACACTGACACACTCTCTCACACACTGACACACTCTGCCTCTCTCACACACTGACACGCTCTGCCTCTCACACACTGACACACTCTGCCTCTCTGACACTCTCTCACACACTGACACTCTGCCTCTCTCACACTCTGCCTCTCACACACTGACACTCTGCCTCTCTCACACACTGACACACTCTGCCTCTCACACACTGACACACTCTCTCACACACTGACACACTCTGCCTCTCTCACACACTGACACACTCTGCCTCTCTCACACACTGACACACTCTGCCTCTCACACACTGACACACTCTGCCTCTCTCACACTGACACACTCTGCCTCTCTCACAAACTGACACACTCTGCCTCTCACACAGACACACTCTGCCTCTCACACACTGACACACTCTGCCTCTCACACACTGACACACTCTCTCACACTGACACACTCTCTCACACACTGACACACTCTGCCTCTCACACAGACACACTCTGCCTCTCACACACTGACACACTCTGCCTCTCACACACTGACACACACTGACACTCTCTCACACACTGACACACTCTCTCTCACACACTGACACACTCTCTCACACACTGACACGCTCTGCCTCTCACACACTGACACGCTCTGCCTCTCTCACACACTGACACGCTCTGCCTCTCTCTCACAGACACGCTCTGCCTCTCTCACACACTGACACGCTCTGCCTCTCTCACACACTGACGCGCTCTGCCTCTCTCACACACTGACACTCTGCCTCTCTCACACACTGACACACTGTGCCTCTCTCACACACTGACACACTCTCCCTCTCACACACTGACACACTCTGCCTCTCTCACACACTGACACACTCTGCCTCTCTCACACACTGACACTCTGCCTCTCTCACACACTGACACTCTCTCACACACTGACACGCTCTGCCTCTCTCACACTGACACGCTCTGCCTCTCACACACTGACATACTCTGCCTCTCACACACTGACACACTCTGCCTCTCTCACACACTGACACACTCTGCCTCTCACACACTGACACACTCTGCCTCTCACACACTGACACGCTCTGCCTCTCACACACTGACACGCTCTGCCTCTCACACACTGACACACTCTGCCTCTCTCACACACTGACACACTCTGCCTCTCTCACACAGACACTCTGCCTCTCTCACACACTGACACACTCTGCCTCTCTCACACACTGACACTCTGCCTCTCACACAGACACACTCTGCCTCTCTCACACACACACTCTGCCTCTCTGACACTCTCTCTCACACACTGACACTCTGCCTCTCACACACTGACACACTCTGCCTCTCACACACTGACACACTGTCTCTCTCACACACTCTGCCTCTCTCACACACTGACACGCTCTGCCTCACACACTGACACGCTCTGCCTCTCTCACACACTGACGCGCTCTGCCTCTCTCACACACTGACACTCTGCCTCTCTCACACACTGACACACTGTGCCTCTCTCACACACTGACACACTCTCCCTCTCACACACTGACACACTCTGCCTCTCTCACACACTGACACACTCTGCCTCTCTCACACACTGACACTCTGCCTCTCTCACACACTGACACTCTGCCTCTCTCACACACTGACCCTCTCTCACACACTGACACACTGCCTCTCACAGACACGCTCTGCCTCTCACAGACACTGACACGCTCTGCCTCTCTCACACACTGACACGCTCTGCCTCTCACACACACTGACATACTCTGCCTCTCACACACTGACACACTCTGACTCTCTCACACACTGACACACTCTGCCTCTCACACACTGACACACTCTGCCTCTCACACACTGACACTCTGCCTCTCTCACACTCTGCCTCTCACACACTGACACTCTGCCTCTCTCACACACTGACACACTCTGCCTCTCACACACTGACACACTCTCTCACACACTGACACACTCTGCCTCTCTCACACACTGACACGCTCTGCCTCTCACACACTGACACACTCTGCCTCTCTGACACTCTCTCACACACTGACACTCTGCCTCTCTCACACTCTGCCTCTCACACACTGACACTCTGCCTCTCTCACACACTGACACACTCTGCCTCTCACACACTGACACACTCTCTCACACACTGACACACTCTGCCTCTCTCACACACTGACACACTCTGCCTCTCTCACACACTGACACACTCTGCCTCTCACACACTGACACACTCTGCCTCTCTCACACTGACACACTCTGCCTCTCTCACAAACTGACACACTCTGCCTCTCACACAGACACACTCTGCCTCTCACACACTGACACACTCTGCCTCTCACACACTGACACACTCTGCCTCTCACACACTGACACACTCTCTCACACACTGACACACTCTCTCACACACTGACACACTCTGCCTCTCACACAGACACACTCTGCCTCTCACACACTGACACACTCTGCCTCTCACACACTGACACACACTGACACTCTCTCACACACTGACACACTCTCTCTCACACACTGACACACTCTCTCACACACTGACACGCTCTGCCTCTCACACACTGACACGCTCTGCCTCTCTCACACACTGACACGCTCTGCCTCTCTCTCACAGACACGCTCTGCCTCTCTCACACACTGACACGCTCTGCCTCTCTCACACACTGACGCGCTCTGCCTCTCTCACACACTGACACTCTGCCTCTCTCACACACTGACACACTGTGCCTCTCTCACACACTGACACACTCTCCCTCTCACACACTGACACACTCTGCCTCTCTCACACACTGACACACTCTGCCTCTCTCACACACTGACACTCTGCCTCTCTCACACACTGACACTCTCTCACACACTGACACGCTCTGCCTCTCTCACACTGACACGCTCTGCCTCTCACACACACTGACATACTCTGCCTCTCACACACTGACACACTCTGCCTCTCTCACACACTGACACACTCTGCCTCTCACACACTGACACACTCTGCCTCTCACACACTGACACACTCTGCCTCTCACACACTGACACGCTCTGCCTCTCACACACTGACACGCTCTGCCTCTCACACACTGACACACTCTGCCTCTCTCACACACTGACACACTCTGCCTCTCTCACACAGACACTCTGCCTCTCTCACACAGACACACTCTGCCTCTCTGACACTCTCTCTCACACACTGACACTCTGCCTCTCACACACTGACACACTCTGCCTCTCACACACTGACACACTGTCTCTCTCACACACTCTGCCTCTCTCACACACTGACACGCTCTGCCTCACACACTGACACGCTCTGCCTCTCTCACACACTGACGCGCTCTGCCTCTCTCACACACTGACACTCTGCCTCTCTCACACACTGACACACTGTGCCTCTCTCACACACTGACACACTCTCCCTCTCACACACTGACACACTCTGCCTCTCTCACACACTGACACACTCTGCCTCTCTCACACACTGACACTCTGCCTCTCTCACACACTGACACTCTCTCACACACTGACACACTGCCTCTCACAGACACGCTCTGCCTCTCACAGACACTGACACGCTCTGCCTCTCTCACACACTGACACGCTCTGCCTCTCACACACACTGACACACTCTGCCTCTCACACACTGACACACTCTGACTCTCTCACACACTGACACACTCTGCCTCTCACACACTGACACACACTGCCTCTCACACACTGACACACTCTGCCTCTCTCACACACTGACACACTCTGCCTCTCACACACTGACACGCTCTGCCTCTCACACACTGACACGCTCTGCCTCTCACACACTGACACGCTCTGCCTCTCACACACTGACACACTCTGCCTCTCACACACTGACACACTCTGCCTCTCTCACACACTGACACACTCTGCCTCTCTCACACACTGACACTCTGCCTCTCTCACACACTGACACACTCTGCCTCTCTCACACACTGACACTCTGCCTCTCACACAGACACACTCTGCCTCTCTCACACTCTCTCTCACACACTGACACTCTGCCTCTCACACACTGACACACTGTCTCTCTCACACACTCTGCCTCTCTCACACACTGACACGCTCTGCCTCACACACTGACACGCTCTGCCTCTCTCACACACTGACGCGCTCTGCCTCTCTCACACACTGACACTCTGCCTCTCTCACACACTGACACACTGTGCCTCTCTCACACACTGACACACTCTCCCTCTCACACACTGACACACTCTGCCTCTCTCACACACTGACACACTCTGCCTCTCTCACACACTGACACTCTGCCTCTCTCACACACTGACACTCTCTCACACACTGACACACTGCCTCTCACAGACACGCTCTGCCTCTCACAGACACTGACACGCTCTGCCTCTCTCACACACTGACACGCTCTGCCTCTCACACACACTGACATACTCTGCCTCTCACACACTGACACACTCTGACTCTCTCACACACTGACACACTCTGCCTCTCACACACTGACACACTCTGCCTCTCACACACTGACACACTCTGCCTCTCTCACACACTGACACACTCTGCCTCTCACACACTGACACGCTCTGCCTCTCACACACTGACACGCTCTGCCTCTCACACACTGACACGCTCTGCCTCTCACACACTGACACACTCTGCCTCTCTCACACACTGACACACTCTGCCTCTCTCACACACTGACACTCTGCCTCTCTCACACACTGACACACTCTGCCTCTCTCACACACTGACACTCTGCCTCTCACACAGACACACTCTGCCTCTCTCACACAGACACACTCTGCCTCTCTGACACTCTCTCTCACACACTGACACTCTGCCTCTCACACACTGACACACTCTGCCTCTCACACACTGACACACTGTCTCTCTCACACACTCTGCCTCTCTCACACTCTCTCTCACACACTGACACTCTGCCTCTCACACTGACACACTCTCTCACACACTGACACACTCTGCCTCTCTCACACACTGACACGCTCTGCCTCTCACACACTGACACTCTGCCTCTCTCACACACTGACACACTCTGGCTCTCTCACACACTGACACACTCTGCCTCTCTCACACACTGACACACTCTGCCTCTCTCACACTGACACACTCTGCCTCTCTCACACTGACACACTCTGCCTTTCTCACACACTGACACACTTTGCCTCTCTCACACACTGACACACTCTGCCTCTCTCACTGACACGCTCTGCCTCACACTGACACACTCTGCCTCTCTCACACTGACACACTCTGCCTCTCACACACTGACACACTGCCTCTCTCACACTGACACACTCTCTCTCACACACTGACACACTCTGCCTCTCACACACTGACACACTCTGCCTCTCTCACACACTGACACACTCTGCCTCTCACACACTGACACACTCTGCCTCTCTCACACACTGACACACTCTGCCTCTCTCACACACTGACACACTCTGCCTCTCTCACACACTGACACACTGACTCTCTCACACACACACACTGCCTCTCACACATTGACACACTCTGCCTCTCTCACACTGACACACTCTCTCTCTCACACACTGACACACTCTGCCTCTCTCACACACTGACACTCTGCCTCTCTCACACACTGACACACTCTGCCTCTCACACACTGACACGCTCTGCCTCTCTCACACACTGACACGCTCTGCCTCTCTCACACACTGACATACTCTGCCTCTCACACACTGACACACTCTGCCTCTCTCACACACTGACACTCTGCCTCTCACACAGACACACTCTACCTCTCACACTGACACACTCTGCCTCTCTCACACAGACACACTCTGCCTCTCTCACACACTGACACACTCTGCCTCTCTCACACTGACACACTCTGCCTCTTTCAAACACTGACACACTCTGCCTCTCTCACACACTGACACTCTGCCTCTCACACAGACACACTCTACCTCTCACACTGACACACTCTGCCTCTCTCACACAGACACACTCTGCCTCTCTGACACTCTCTCTCACACACTGACACTCTGCCTCTCACACACTGACACTCTGCCTCTCACACACTGACACTCTGCCTCTCACACACTGACTCTCTCACACTCTGCCTCTCTCACACACTGACACACTCTGCCTCTCACACACTGACACACTCTCTCACACACTGACACACTCTGCCTCTCCCACACACTGACACGCTCTGCCTCTCTCACACACTGACACACTCTGCCTCTCACACACTGACACACTCTCTCACACACTGACACACTCTGCCTCTCCCACACACTGACACACTCTGCCTCTCTCACACACTGACACGCTCTGCCTCTCACACACACTGACACACTCTGCCTCTCCCACACACTGACACACTCTGCCTCTCACACAGACACACTCTGCCTTTCTCACACACTGACACTTTGCCTCTCTCACACACTGACACTCTGCCTCTCTCACTGACACGCTCTGCCTCACACTGACACACTCTGCCTCACACACTGACACACTGCCTCTCACACACAGACACACTGCCTCACACAGACACACTCTGCCTCTCACACTGACACTCTCTCTCTCACACTGACACACTGTGCCTCTCTCACACACTGACACACTCTGCCTCTCACACACTGACACACTCTGCCTCTCTCACACACTGACACACTGCCTCTCTCACACACTGACACACTCTGCCTCTCTCACACACTGACACTCTGCCTCTCTCACACACTGACACGCTCTGCCTCTCACACACTGACACGCTCTGCCTCTCACACACTGACACGCTCTGCCTCTCTCACACACTGACACACTCTGCCTCTCTCACACACTGACACACTCTGCCTCTCTCACACTGACACACTCTGCCTCTTTCAAACACTGACACACTCTGCCTCTCTCACACACTGACACACTCTGCCTCTCTCACACACTGACACTCTGCCTCTCTCACACACTGACACACTCTGCCTCTCTCACACAGACACTCTGCCTCTCACACAGACACACTCTGCCTCTCTCACACAGACACACTCTGCCTCTCTGACACTCTCTCTCACACACTGACACTCTGCCTCTCACACACTGACACACTCTGCCTCTCACACACTGACACACTGTCTCTCTCACACACTCTGCCTCTCTCACACACTGACACACTCTGCCTCTCACACTGACACACTCTCTCACACACTGACACACTCTGCCTCTCTCACACACTGACACACTCTGGCTCTCTCACACACTGACACACTCTGCCTCTCTCACACACTGACACACTCTGCCTCTCTCACACTGACACACTCTGCCTTTCTCACACACTGACACACTTTGCCTCTCTCACACACTGACACACTCTGCCTCTCTCACTGACACGCTCTGCCTCACACTGACACACTCTGCCTCTCTCACACACTGACACACTCTCTCTCTCACAGACACACTCTGCCTCTCTCACACACTGACACACTCTGCCTCTCTCACAGACACACTCTGCCTCTCACACACTGACACACTCTGCCTCTCACACACTGACACACTCTGCCTCTCTCACTGACACACTCTGCCTCTCTCACACACTGACACACTGACTCTCTCACACACAGACACACTGCCTCTCACACATTGACACACTCTGCCTCTCTCACACTGACACACTCTCTCTCTCACACACTGACACACTCTGCCTCTCTCACACACTGACACACTCTGCCTCTCACACACTGACACACTCTGCCTCTCTCACACACTGACACACTCTGCCTCTCACACACTGACACACTCTCTCTCTCTCTCACACTGACACACTCTGCCTCTCTCACACACTGACACGCTCTGCCTCTCTCACACACTGACACGCTCTGCCTCTCACACACACTGACACGCTCTGCCTCTCACACACTGACACACTCTGCCTCTCTCACACACTGACACTCTGCCTCTCACACACTGACACTCTGCCTCTCACACACTGACACACTCTGCCTCTCTCACACACTGACACGCTCTGCCTCTCACACACTGACACGCTCTGCCTCTCACACACTGACACACTCTGCCTCTCACACACTGACACACTCTGCCTCTCTCACACACTGACACTCTGCCTCTCTCACACACTGACACACTCTGCCTCTCTCACACTGACACTCTGCCTCTTTCACACACTGACACACTCTGCCTCTCTCACACACTGACACTCTGCCTCTCACACAGACACACTCTACCTCTCACACTGACACACTCTGCCTCTCACACAGACACACTCTGCCTCTCTGACACTCTCTCTCACACACTGACACTCTGCCTCTCACACACTGACACTCTGCCTCTCACACACTGACACTCTGCCTCTCACACACTGACACACTGTCTCTCTCACACTCTGCCTCTCTCACACACTGACACACTCTGCCTCTCACACACTGACACACTCTCTCACACACTGACACACTCTGCCTCTCCCACACACTGACACGCTCTGCCTCTCACACACTGACACGCTCTGCCTCTCACACACTGACACTCTCTCACACACTGACACACTCTGCCTCTCCCACACACTGACACACTCTGCCTCTCTCACACACTGACACGCTCTGCCTCTCACACACTGACACGCTCTGCCTCTCACACACTGACACACTCTGCCTCTCCCACACACTGACACACTCTGCCTCTCACACAGACACACTCTGCCTTTCTCACACACTGACACTTTGCCTCTCACACACTGACACTCTGCCTCTCTCACTGACACGCTCTGCCTCACACTGACACACTCTGCCTCACACACTGACACACTGCCTCTCACACACAGACACACTGCCTCACACAGACACACTCTGCCTCTCACACTGACACTCTCTCTCTCACACTGACACACTGTGCCTCTCACACACTGACACACTCTGCCTCTCACACACTGACACACTCTGCCTCTCTCACACACTGACACACTGCCTCTCTCACACACTGACACGCTCTGCCTCTCACACACTGACACGCTCTGCCTCTCACACACTGACACGCTCTGCCTCTCACACACTGACACGCTCTGCCTCTCTCAGACACTGACACACTCTGCCTCTCTCACACACTGACACTCTGCCTCTCTCACACACTGACACACTCTGCCTCTCTCACACACTGACACTCTGCCTCTCACACAGACACACTCTGCCTCTCTCACACAGACACACTCTGCCTCTCTGACACTCTCTCTCACACACTGACACTCTGCCTCTCACACACTGACACACTCTGCCTCTCACACACTGACACACTGTCTCTCTCACACACTCTGCCTCTCTCACACACTGACACACTCTGCCTCTCACACTGACACACTCTCTCACACACTGACACACTCTGCCTCTCTCACACACTGACACGCTCTGCCTCTCACACACTGACACGCTCTGCCTCTCTCACACACTGACACACTCTGGCTCTCTCACACACTGACACACTCTGCCTCTCTCACACACTGACACACTCTGCCTCTCTCACACTGACACACTCTGCCTCTCTCACACTGACACACTCTGCCTCTCACACACTGACACACTGCCTCTCTCACACAGACACACTGCCTCTCACACATTGACACACTCTGCCTCTCTCACACTGACACACTGCCTCTCACACATTGACACACTCTGCCTCTCTCACACTGACACACTCTGCCTCTCACACACTGACACACTCTGCCTCTCTCACACACTGACACACTCTGCCTCTCTCACACTGACACACTCTGCCTCTCTCACACACTGACACACTGACTCTCTCACACACAGACACACTGCCTCTCACACATTGACACACTCTGCCTCTCTCACACTGACACACTCTCTCTCTCACAGACACACTCTGCCTCTCTCACACACTGACACACTCTGCCTCTCTCACACACTGACACACTCTGCCTCTCACACACTGACACACTCTGCCTCTCTCACACACTGACACACTCTGCCTCTCTCACACTGACACACTCTCTCTCTCTCACACACTGACACACTCTGCCTCTCTCACACACTGACACGCTCTGCCTCTCTCACACACTGACACGCTCTGCCTCTCTCACACACTGACACGCTCTGCCTCTCACACACACTGACACGCTCTGCCTCTCACACACACTGACATACTCTGCCTCTCACACACTGACACACTCTGCCTCTCTCACACACTGACACTCTGCCTCTCACACACTGACACTCTGCCTCTCACACACTGACACGCTCTGCCTCTCTCACACACTGACACGCTCTGCCTCTCTCACACACTGACACGCTCTGCCTCACACACTGACACACTCTGCCTCTCACACACTGACACACACTGCCTCTTTCACACACTGACACACTCTGCCTCTCTCACACACTGACACTCTGCCTCTCACACAGACACACTCTACCTCTCACACTGACACACTCTGCCTCTCTCACACAGACACACTCTGCCTCTCTGACACTCTCTCTCACACACTGACACTCTGCCTCTCACACACTCTGCCTCTCTCACACACTGACACACTCTGCCTCTCACACACTGACACACTCTCTCACACACTGACACACTCTGCCTCTCCCACACACTGACACACTCTGCCTCTCACACACTGACACGCTCTGCCTCTCACACACTGACACGCTCTGCCTCTCTCACACACTGACACACTCTGCCTCTCCCACACACTGACACACTCTGCCTCTCACACAGACACACTCTGCCTTTCTCACACACTGACACTCTGCCTCTCTCACTGACACGCTCTGCCTCACACTGACACACTCTGCCTCTCACACACTGACACACTCTGCCTCTCTCACACACTGACACACTCTGCCTCACACACTGACACTCTGCCTCTCACACAGACACTCTACCTCTCACACTGACACACTCTGCCTCTCACACAGACACACTCTGCCTCTCTCACACTCTCACACACTGACACACTGTCTCTCTCACACACTCTGCCTCTCTCACACACTGACACTCTGCCTCTCACACTGACACTCTGCCTCTCTCACACACTGACACACTCTGCCTCTCACACACTGACACGCTCTGCCTCTCACACACACTGACACGCTCTGCCTCTCACACACACTGACATACTCTGCCTCTCACACACTGACACTCTGCCTCTCACACACTGACACGCTCTGCCTCTCACACACTGACACGCTCTGCCTCTCTCACACACTGACACGCTCTGCCTCTCACACACTGACACACTCTCTCACACTGACACACTCTCTCTCACACACTGACACGCTCTGCCTCTCTCACACACTGACACACTCTGCCTCTCTCACACACTGACACACTCTGCCTCTCTCACACACTGACACACTCTGCCTCTCTCACACACTGACACACTCTGCCTCTCACACACAGACACACTGCCTCACACACACACTCTGCCTCTCACACTGACACTCTCTCTCACACACTGACACACTCTGACTTTTTCTCACACACTGACACTCTGCCTTTCTCACAGACACACTCTGCCTCTCTCACACTGACACACTGCCTCTCACACACTGACACACTCTGCCTCTCACACTGACACACTCTCTCACACACTGACACACTCTGCCTCTCTCACACACTGACACGCTCTGCCTCTCACACACTGACACGCTCTGCCTCTCTCACACACTGACACACTCTGGCTCTCTCACACACTGACACACTCTGCCTCTCTCACACACTGACACACTCTGCCTCTCTCACACTGACACACTCTGCCTCTCTCACACTGACACACTCTGCCTCTCACACACTGACACACTGCCTCTCTCACACAGACACACTGCCTCTCACACATTGACACACTCTGCCTCTCTCACACTGACACACTGCCTCTCACACATTGACACACTCTGCCTCTCTCACACTGACACACTCTGCCTCTCACACACTGACACACTCTGCCTCTCTCACACACTGACACACTCTGCCTCTCTCACACTGACACACTCTGCCTCTCTCACACACTGACACACTGACTCTCTCACACACAGACACACTGCCTCTCACACATTGACACACTCTGCCTCTCTCACACTGACACACTCTCTCTCTCACACAGACACACTCTGCCTCTCTCACACACTGACACACTCTGCCTCTCTCACACACTGACACACTCTGCCTCTCTCACACACTGACACACTCTGCCTCTCTCACACTGACACACTCTCTCTCTCTCACACACTGACACACTCTGCCTCTCTCACACACTGACACGCTCTGCCTCTCTCACACACTGACACGCTCTGCCTCTCTCACACACTGACACGCTCTGCCTCTCACACACACTGACACGCTCTGCCTCTCACACACACTGACATACTCTGCCTCTCACACACTGACACACTCTGCCTCTCTCACACACTGACACTCTGCCTCTCACACACTGACACGCTCTGCCTCTCTCACACACTGACACGCTCTGCCTCTCTCACACACTGACACGCTCTGCCTCACACACTGACACACTCTGCCTCTCACACACTGACACACACTGCCTCTTTCACACACTGACACACTCTGCCTCTCTCACACACTGACACTCTGCCTCTCACACAGACACACTCTACCTCTCACACTGACACACTCTGCCTCTCTCACACAGACACACTCTGCCTCTCTGACACTCTCTCTCACACACTGACACTCTGCCTCTCACACACTCTGCCTCTCTCACACACTGACACACTCTGCCTCTCACACACTGACACACTCTCTCACACACTGACACACTCTGCCTCTCCCACACACTGACACACTCTGCCTCTCACACACTGACACGCTCTGCCTCTCACACACTGACACGCTCTGCCTCTCTCACACACTGACACACTCTGCCTCTCCCACACACTGACACACTCTGCCTCTCACACAGACACACTCTGCCTTTCTCACACACTGACACTCTGCCTCTCTCACTGACACGCTCTGCCTCACACTGACACACTCTGCCTCTCACACACTGACACACTCTGCCTCTCTCACACACTGACACACTCTGCCTCACACACTGACACTCTGCCTCTCACACAGACACTCTACCTCTCACACTGACACACTCTGCCTCTCACACAGACACACTCTGCCTCTCTCACACTCTCACACACTGACACACTGTCTCTCTCACACACTCTGCCTCTCTCACACACTGACACTCTGCCTCTCACACTGACACTCTGCCTCTCTCACACACTGACACACTCTGCCTCTCACACACTGACACGCTCTGCCTCTCACACACACTGACACGCTCTGCCTCTCACACACACTGACATACTCTGCCTCTCACACACTGACACTCTGCCTCTCACACACTGACACGCTCTGCCTCTCACACACTGACACGCTCTGCCTCTCTCACACACTGACACGCTCTGCCTCTCACACACTGACACACTCTCTCACACTGACACACTCTCTCTCACACACTGACACGCTCTGCCTCTCTCACACACTGACACACTCTGCCTCTCTCACACACTGACACACTCTGCCTCTCTCACACACTGACACACTCTGCCTCTCTCACACACTGACACACTCTGCCTCTCACACACAGACACACTGCCTCACACACACACTCTGCCTCTCACACTGACACTCTCTCTCACACACTGACACACTCTGACTTTTTCTCACACACTGACACTCTGCCTTTCTCACAGACACACTCTGCCTCTCTCACACACTGACACACTGCCTCTCACACACTGACACACACTCTGCCTCTCTCACACTGACACGCTCTGCCTCTCTCACACTGACGCACTCTCTCACACAGACACACTCTGCCTCTCACACACTGACACGCTCTGCCTCTCACACACTGACACTCTGCCTCTCACACACTGACACACTCTGCCTCTCTCACACACTGACACACTCTGCCTCTCTCACACACTGACACACTCTGCCTCTCTCACACACTGACACACTCTGCCTCTCTCACACACTGACACACTCTGCCTCACACACTGACACTCTGCCTCTCACACAGACACACTCTACCTCTCACACTGACACACTCTGCCTCTCACACAGACACACTCTGCCTCTCTCACACTCTCACACACTGACACACTGTCTCTCTCACACACTCTGCCTCTCTCACACACTGACACACTCTGCCTCTCACACTGACACTCTGCCTCTCTCACACACTGACACGCTCTGCCTCACACACTGACACGCTCTGCCTCTCACACACTGACACTCTGCCTCTCACACACTGACACGCTCTGCCTCTCACACACTGACACGCTCTGCCTCTCTCACACACTGACACGCTCTGCCTCTCACACACTGACACACTCTCTCACACTGACACACTCTCTCTCACACACTGACACGCTCTGCCTCTCTCACACACTGACACACTCTGCCTCTCTCACACACTGACACACTCTGCCTCTCTCACACACTGACACACTCTGCCTCTCTCACACACTGACACACTCTGCCTCTCTCACACACTGACACGCTCTGCCTCTCTCACACACTGACACACTCTGCCTCTCTCACACACTGACACACTCTGCCTCTCTCACACACTGACACACTCTGCCTCTCTCACACACTGACACACTCTGCCTCTCTCACACACTGACACACTCTGCCTCTCTCACACACTGACACCAATCTATCCCTGCACTGCATGCACTCAGTTTCTGCCTCTCGCAAAGTTGGCAAACCTTCCTCGCTCTGAAATGAGTGGACGCAGGCAGATTGGGATTAGCAATTTCTATTAATCTCCAGTTCAGACAGTACTTCCTTTTTTGTGTGTTTAAGAGTCCTAGACACAACATCATTTGACATGTGACAAACAAATGTAAACATGTTGAAAGCAATGAGTCAAAATCTTCGAATGCTGCTTCGTATTTTTTCTGATTCCAGTGTCAGTCCGGTTTAAATAATGTTACTTGAATATTGCAAATTAAAACTGTGTACATTAATTACAATATATATATATATAAATCGCCACTCCGCGTCCAGTGCTGAGGTGCAGTTAATTCCAGTTCTGTCCTTCTCTGGGTGCAGTGCTGAAGCATTAGTTCGGTGCTGGTGTTGGTCCACACACAGGCACGTCTCAAAATTAAGCAGCGAGGGGGCTGGAAATGGGGGATAGCCAAGGAGCTCGATGAAGTTACTGCGATGAGTGCTTAAGTTTTTTAAAAATTAAATGCAGGCGGGGGTTAGAAGAGGGGCTTTGGGTCTGTCACGGAGAGCGAGCCACGGCAGAGGAAGGTCTGGAGCAGTGAGAAAGCGCGCAACCACCCCACTCCCCTCCCGCCAGTTGCACTGTGATGGACGCTGCCATCTGCCAAGCTTCCCAACCAGAGATTTCAGCCTCTACCAAGGGGCGACAGGGAGTGGTTGGTGGGAGGAATGATGGGGTTCACCCCGTTTCAGGCACCCAGTGTCGGTATCACGCTTTCCACTCCCCCCCCCACAACCCCAGAGCTCACCATCTCTTGCCATGTCCCAGTCTTTGACTGAGCCCTGGTCAAACCCATCTTGCATGTTGGCCATTGGCAGCCAGGGCAAGAGGCCCTCAGCCTGGGCCTGGAAGTCAAGCCGGGTCCCAGAGGGCGGAGGACGGACCACGTCTGTCCAGCCCAGTTGCCCCAGACGCTTTTTAATCACGGAGAGCCTGTATCTGCGGGCGTGGGGGGCAGGCGGTCAGTCACAGAGGGAGGGAGGGAGGGGTGGGAAGAACAGGCGGTCAGTGAGGGAGAGAAGGAGACAGGCGGTCAGGGAGGGAGGGAGGGAGACAGGCGGTCAAGGAGGGAGGGAGGGAGACAGGCGGTCAGTGAGGGAGGGAGACAGGCAGTCAGTGAGGGAGGGAGGGCGGTCAGTGAGGGAGGGAAGGAGACAGGCGGTCAGGGAGGGAGGGAGACAGGCAGTCAGGGAGGGAGGGAGGGAGACAGGCGGTCAGTGAGGGAGGGAGACAGGCAGTCAGTGAGGGAGGGGAAGACAGGCGGTCAGTGAGGGAGGGAGGGAGACAGGCGGTCAGTGAGGGAGGGAGACAGGCAGTCAGTGAGGGAGGGAGACAGGCGGTCAGGGAGGGAGGGAGACAGGCGGTCAGGGAGGGAGGGAGGGAGACAGGCGGTCAGGAAGGGAGACAGGCGGTCAGGGAGGGAGGGAGACAGGCGGTCAGTGAGGGAGACAGGCGGTCAGTGAGGGAGACAGGCGGTCAGGGAGGGAGGGAGACAGGCGGTCAGTGAGGGACGGGAGACAGGCGGTCAGTGAGGGACGGGAGACAGGCGGTCAGTGAGGGAGGGAGACAGGCGGTCAGGGAGGGAGGGAGACAGGCGGTCAGGGAGGGAGGGAGACAGGCGGTCAGTGAGGGAGGGAGTGAGACAGGCGGTCAGGGAGGGAGGGAGACAGGGGGTCAGGGAGGGAGACAGGCGGTCAGGGAGGGAGACAGGCGGTCAGGGAGGGAGGGAGGGAGACAGGCGGTCAGTGAGGGAGGGGAGACAGGCGGTCAGTGAGGGAGACAGGCGGTCAGTGAGGGAGGGAGACAGGCGGTCAGTGAGGGAGGGAGACAGGCGGTCAGGGAGGGAGGGAGACAGGCGGTCAGGGAGGGAGGGAGACAGGCGGTCAGGGAGGGAGGGAGGGAGACAGGCGGTCAGGGAGGGAGGGAGGGAGACAGGCGGTCAGTGAGGGAGGGGAGGGGGACAGGCGGTCAGTGAGGGAGGGAGAGAGACAGGCAGTCAGTGAGGGGAGGGAGACAGGCGGTCAGGGACAAAGGGAGGGAGACAGGCAGTTAGGGAGACAGGCGGTCAGTGAGGGGGTACAGGCGGTCAGTGAGGGAGGGAGACAGGCGGTCAGTGAGGGGGGACAGGCGGTCAGTGAGGGAGGGAGGGGAGACAGGCGGTCAGTGAGGGAGGGAGGGAGACAGGCGGTCAGGGAGGGAGGGAGACAGGCGGTCAGGGAGGGAGGGAGACAGGCGGTCAGTGAGGGAGACAGGCGGTCAGGGAGGGAGGGAGGGAGACAGGCGGTCAGTGAGGGACGGGAGACAGGCGGTCAGTGAGGGAGGGAGACAGGCAGTCAGTGAGGGAGGGAGGGAGACAGGCGGTCAGTGAGGGAGGGAGGGAGACAGGCGGTCAGGGAGGGAGGGAGACAGGCGGACAGGGAGGGAGGGGAGACAGGCGGTCAGTGAGGGAGACAGGCGGTCAGTGAGGGAGGGAGGGAGACAGGCGGTCAGGGAGGGAGGGAGACAGGCGGTCAGGGAGGGAGGGAGGGAGACAGGCGGTCAGGGAGGGAGACAGGCGGTCAGTGAGGGAGACAGGCGGTCAGTGAGGGAGACAGGCGGTCAGGGAGGGAGGGAGGGAGACAGGCGGTCAGTGAGGGAGGGGAGACAGGCGGTCAGTGAGGGAGACAGGCGGTCAGTGAGGGAGGGAGGGAGACAGGCGGTCAGGGAGGGAGGGAGACAGGCGGTCAGGGAGGGAGGGAGGGAGACAGGCGGTCAGGGAGGGAGACAGGCGGTCAGTGAGGGAGGGGAGGGGGGACAGGCGGTCAGTGAGGGAGGGAGGGAGACAGGCAGTCAGTGAGGGGAGGGAGGGAGACAGGCGGTCAGGGACAAAGGGAGGGAGACACGCAGTTAGGGAGGGAGGGAGACAGGCGGTCAGTGAGGGGGGACAGTGAGGGAGGGAGGGAGACAGGCGGTCAGGGACAAAGGGAGGGAGCCAGGCGGTCAGGGAGGGAGACATGCGGTCAGTGAGGGAGGGAGGCGGTCAGTGAGGGAGGGAGATAGGCGGTCAGCGAGGGAGGGAGGGAGACAGGCGGTCAGCGAGGGAGGGAGGGAGACAGGCGGTCAGCGAGGGAGGGGGGGAGACAGGCAATCAGCGAGGGGGGGAGACAGGCGGTCAGTGAGGGAGGGAGGGAGACAGGCGGTCAGCGAGGGAGGGAGACAGGCGGTCAGCGAGGGAGACAGGTGGTCAGCGAGGGAGGGAGGGGAGACAGGCAATCAGCGAGGGGGGAGACAGGCGGTCAGTGAGGGAGGGAGACAGGCGGTCAGGGAGGGAGGGAGGGGAGACAGGCAATCAGCGAGGGGGGGGGAGACAGGCGGTCAGTGAGTGAGGGAGGGAGGGAGACAGGCGGTCAGGGAGGGAGGGAGGGGAGACAGGCAATCAGCGAGGGGGGGAGACAGGCGGTCAGTGAGGGAGGGAGACAGGCGGTCAGGGAGGGAGGGAGCGAGGGAGACAGGCGGTCAGTGAGGGAGGGGAGGAGGGACAGGCGGTCCGTCAGGAGGTGGGGAGTGAATGGTTATTGGTCTACACTCGAAGCTGATGCTGTGTGGGAGGTGAGGGGAGCGAGTAGCGATGAGGGGAGTGGGTGATGGGCGGTTTTCCCCTGTGAGGATCTTACACTAGGAGCTGATGCAGTGTCGGGTAAATCTCCCTGCCCCACTGTCCCCAAGGGGTGATCTGCTACATGTGGAATGTTTTTCAGTGAGCAAGACGCAGTGAAGATGGGGACTGACTGTCCAAACTCCAACAGTGCAACGGGAAATAACCTGGAATGTTTCACTAAAAGGGACAGCGTGGCTGGGGAAAAGAAAGACGGCAAGAGGTCAAGGTCAGATGACGGGCTTAATCGGGGCCACCGGCATCGAACAACCTGCTGACTTCTGACCCGCCACTTCTGGACCCCTGCTACAGCTGCGTGCATCATTTCCTGTGCAACACACGGGGCTCGCGCATCACTTCCTGTGCTACAGCGACTGCTCTTGCATCACATCCAGTGCAACTGGCGGCTCTCGTCTTTGAAATGTTGGGAAGACCACGGGAACGTGTGTTGGTGGGGGGCGGAGGAGGGGGCTGGGGTCAGGGAGAAATGTCACAAAGTGCACAATATCCCAGGGAGGTCAAACTGCTGTCAAGAAAAATAAAACCTACCGCCCCGAGCGCAATAAATAAAAGCAACAGAAATTGAGAGAAAGGGACCCCCTCCGTCTCTCAGTAACACCAAGGGGCGGCAATCCTTGTTGGGTGAGAGTGCAAAACGGGCGCTATCCCACAATACTCCCGCCCAATAGTCAACTCCAGACTACAATGGAGTTGGGGGATTTAAAGGGGCACCCAATGCCATACTGCCCCGTTTAGCTCTCCCACGCAAGAGCGACTCCTACCCCTGGGGTGGTCACCACCCGGCGCAGTATCGGCTCCCCTCCCCTCCCGGCCCGCTCTCCTCCGCTCCAGACAGTCCGTGGCTCAGATCCCGAACGCCATCCCCATGGCACAACGATTAAAGGAACACGGTGCGTTTCGCTTGTAACTGACGAGCAGGGTCCTTCATCTTCTCTTCGCCCCACCCCTCTTTGTCCAAACACGGCTCCAGATCAAGGCGAGGGGCAGCCTGAGTGTCCGATGGAAAGCAGAAGGGAGGGGGGGGGAAAACGGCCCAGTCCACCCCCCCAACCCCATGGCAGTTCAGAAATAGCCGTCCTTCAGGACGCTGTTGCTGGGCTCGGCTGGGGTGCCTGCGGCCTGGGCACTGTCGCTCGCCCCGTTCTCCTTCTTGGCACCCTTGTGCTCCTTCTTGTGCTGGACCTTGAGCAGCCGGCGTTCCCGCTCCTTCTTGTCCCGCCGCTCCCGCTCTTTCTCTTGTCGCTCCCGCGCCTTCTCCTGACGCTCGTGTTCCTTCTCCTGCCGCTCGCGCTCTTTGGCCCTTTGCCTCTCCAGCTCCTTCTCCTTCCTCTTCTCCTCCTTCGTCACCTTCTTCTTGGACTCCCCGAACGTGGCCACGCTGGAGGTGGGGGAGGGCAGCGAGGGCCTCAAGCCTTCCGACACCACCGGGCCGGGCTGGGGCTGGAGGAGCGGGAGGGGGGCGGGCTGCGGCCTCTCCCGGCCCCGCAGGCTGACGGTGGGGGAGGAGGCCGCCGGCTGGGCCGGGGGTCTGGGCCCGGCGCTGAAGGCCAGGCTGCTGACAGAGTGGGTGGGGGACGGGGGCGGCAGGGGCCACAGGCCGCGCCGCTGCTGCTTGCGCTCTTCCTTCCCGCGCCGCAGGCTGGCCAGGCTAGCCAGGCTGGCGGTCAGGCTCAGCAGGCTGGGGCTGCTGGAGAGCGGGGGGTTCAGGCGGGACACCTCCTCCCGGATGGCCCGTGCGCCGTACAGGCGCCGCGAGGGCTTGTGCTGTAGCTCTCCGCGGCTCTCCATCCACCGCCGCCGCTGCATCTGGTTCTCCCGCTCGATCAGTCCCTCCGTCACCTTCAGCGACACCACCTGAGTTTGGGGGGTGGGGGGGGGAATCAAACAGAGAAAGGGCAGGTGAGACAAAGGTGGCAAGGGGGAATGAGGAAAGTACGAAAGGTGCCCCCGTCTGCCCCATCAGTGTCACGCTCCCCCCCCCGCCAAGAGTGTACCGATATCCATCGCCTCCCCCCACCCCTGGAGTGTGCCAATACCCCAATACTCCCCCTCCAGGTATCTGATGGCCCCCGCCTCCTGGAGGGTACCAATATCCGTCTGCTCCGCCCTCCCGGAGTGTACCAATAACCGTCTCCCCCCCACTCCCCTGGAGTGTACCAATATCTGATACCCTCCACGTCCTGGAGTGTACCAATATCTGATACCCCCCACATCCTGGAGTGTACCAATATCTGATCCCCCCCCACCCCCCGGAGTGTACCAATATCTGATACCCCCCTGGAGTGTACCAATATCTGATGCCCCCCACCCCCCTGGAGTGTACCAATATCCGATACCCCCCACCCCCCTGGAGTGTACCAATATCTGATACCCCCCACCTCCTGGAGTGTACCAATATCTGATACCCCCCACCTCCTGGAGTGTACCAATATCCGATACCCCCCACCTCCTGGAGTGTACCAATATCTGATACCCCCCACCTCCTGGAGTGTACCAATATCCGATACCCCCCACCTCCTGGAGTGTACCAATATCTGATACCCCCCCCACCCCCCTGGAGTGTACCAATATCTGATACCCCCCACCTCCTGGAGTGTACCAATATCTTGATACCCCTCACCTCCTGGAGGGTCATAGAGTTATACAGCACGGATAGAGGCCCTTCGGCCCATCGTGTCCGTGCCGGCCATCAAGCCCTGTCTAATCTAATCCCATATTCCAGCATTTGGTCCGTAGCCTTGTATGTTATGGCATTTCAAGTGCTCATCCAAATGCTTCTTAAATGTTGTGAGGGTTTCTGCCTCCACAACCCTTTCAGGCAGTGAGTTCCAGACTCCAACCACCCTCTGGGTGAAAAAGTTCTTTCTCAAATCCCCTCTAAACCTCCCGCCCTTTACCTTGAATCTATGCCCCCTAGTTATTGGCCCTTCTACTAAGGGAAAAAGCTCCTCAGTATCCATCCTATCTATGCCCCTCATAATTTTGTACACCTCAATCATGTCCCCCCTCAGCCTCCTCAGCTCCAAGGAAAACAACCCCAGCCTGTCCAGTCTCTCTTCATAGCTGAAGCGTTCCAGCCCTGGTAACATCCTGGTGAACCTCCTCTGCACCCTCTCCAAAGCGATCACATCCTTCCTGTCGTGTGGCGACCAGAACTGCACACAGTATTCCAGCTGTGGCCTAACCAGTGTTTTATACAGCTCCATCATAACCTCCTTGCTCTTATATTCAATGCCTCGGCTAATGAAGGCAAGTATCCCATATGCCTTTTTTACCACCTTATCCACCTGTTCCGCCGCCTTCAGGGATCTGTGTACTTGCACACCCAGATCCCTCTGACCCTCCGTCTTGCCTAGGGTCTTACCATTCATTGTGTATTCCTTTGCCTTGTTAGTCCCCCCAAAGTGCATCACCTCGCACTTTTCTGGGTTAAATTCCATTTGCCACTGTTCCGCCCATCTGACCAACCCATCTATATCGTCCTGCAGACTGAGGCTACCCTCCTCGCTATTTACCACCCTACCAATTTTTGTATCATCCGCGAACTTACTGATCATACCTATTACATTCATATCCAAGTCATTAATGTAGACCACAAACAGCAAGGGACCCAGCACCGATCCCTGTGGTACCCCACTGGCCACAGGCTTCCAGTCACAAAAACCTTCGACCGTCACCCTCTGCCTTCTGCCACTAAGCCAGTTTTGTATCCAATGTGCCAAGGCACCCTGGATTCCATGGGCTCTTACCTTCTTGACCAGTCTCCTGTGCGGGACTTTATCGAAGGCCTTACTGAAATCCATGTATACCACATCCACTGTGTTACCCTCATCCACACACCTAGTCACCCCCTCAAAAAATTCAATCAAATTAGTCAGACATGATCTTCCCTTGACAAAGCCATGTTGACTATCCCTGATTAATCCTTGTCTCTCCAAGTGGAGACTAATTTTGTCCCTCAGAATTTTTTCCAATCATTTTCCTACCACTGATGTTAGGCTCACTGGCCTGTAGTTCCCCGGTTTTTCCCTACTTCCCTTCTTGAATAATGGTACTACATTAGCGGTTCTCCAGTCCTCTGGCACATCCCCTGTGGCCAGAGAGGTCCTGAATATATGTGTTAGAGCCCCCGCAATCTCTTCCTTTGCCTCACACAGCAGCCTGGGATACATTTCATCCGGGCCTGGGGATTTATCCATTTTTAGGCCTGCTAAAACCGCCAATACCTCCTCCCTCTCGATGTTAATATGTTCGAGCATATCACAGTCCCCCCGCCCTATTTCTATGTCTACATCGTCTTCCTCCATAGTGAAAACAGATGCAAAAAATTCATTTAGAACCCCTCCTACATCTTCCGGCTCCACACAGATTGCCACTTTTGTCCCTAATGGGCCCTATTTTTTCCCTAGTTATCCTCTTACCCTTAATATACTTATAAAACATCTTAGGATTTTCCTTTATTTTGCTCACCAGTGTTATTTCATGGCCCCTCCTTGATCTCCTAATTTCTTTTTTTAAGTATCCCCCTGCACTTTTTGTACTCCTCTAGGGCTTCCTCCGTCTTTAGCCTTTTGTATCTGCCAAAAGCCCTCCTTTTTTTCCTAATCCATTCTCGTATATCCCCTGACATCCAAGGTTCCCTGTGGTTTTTGGAACCACCCTTGACCTTTACGGGAACATGTTGCCATTGTATGATCTCAATCTCCCTTCTGAAAGCCTCCCATTGCTCCGATGCGGATTTTCCTACAAGTAGCTGATCCCAGTCCATTTTGGCCAGATCCTGCCTTATCCTATTAAAATCGGCCTTCCCCCAATTTAGAACCTTTATTTCGGCCCATCCCTGTCCTTTTCCATGACCACCTTAAATCTCACCATATTATGGTCACTGTCACCAAAGTGCTCACCTACTAGCACTTTTTCCACTTGGCCGGCCACATTCCCTAGAATTAGGTCCAGTACCGCCCCCTCTCTTGTAGGACTTTCTACATGCTGGCTCAAAAAGCTCTCCTGGATGCACTTTAAGAATTCTACACCCTCTGAGCCTTTCACACTTTGACTATCCCAGTTAATATTGGGGAAGTTGAAATCCCCCATTATTATTACCCTATTATTTGCACATTTCTCTGAGATTTGCCTACATATCTGTTCCTCTATCTCCCCCTGACTGTTTGGAGGCCTATAGTACACTCCCAGCAAAGTGCTTGCCCCCTTTTTGTTTTTAAGCTCCACCCATATGGCCTCATTAGAGGAACCTGCTAATATATCATCCCTCCTTACTGCCGTAATTGACTCCTTAATTAATATTGCAACACCCCCTCCTCTTTTACCTCCCCCTCTGTCTCGCCTGAAGATTCTGTACCCCGGAATATTGAGCTGCCAGTCTTGCCCCTCCCTCAACCATGTCTCCGTGATAGCAACAATATCATACTCCCATGTGTTTATCAACACCTTCAGTTCATCCACCTTATTTGCAAGACTCCTTGCATTAAAATAGATGCCATCCAGCCTTGCCCTTATATATTTGCCCTGTCTACCAAGCTGACTTGTTTTTTTCTCTATAATTGGCAGCACATCACCCCCTATTTCAGCTCCCCTCTGTATCCCATCCCCCTGCCAAGTTAGTTTAAACCCCCCCCAACAGTGCTAGCAAACCTCCCCGCAAGGATATTTGTCCCGCTCTGGTTCAGGTGCAACCCGTCCGACTTGTACAAGTCCCACCTTTCCCAGAAGCAGGCCCAGTGATCCAGGAAACTAAAACCCTCCCTCCTACACCAACTCTTTAGCCACGCATTCATCTGCACTATCCTCCTATTCCTATACTCACTAGCACGTGGCACTGGGAGTAATCCAGAGATTACAACCTTTGAGGTCCTGCCCTTTAATCTGTTACCTAGCTCCCTAAATTCTTGATGCAGGACCTCATCCCCCTTCCTACCTATGTCGTTGGTCCCAATGTGGACCACGACCTCTGCCTGCTCACCCTCCCCCTTAAGAATGCCCTGTAGCCGCTCAGTGACATCCATGACCCTGGCCCCAGGGAGGCAACAAACCATCCTGGAGTCACGTTTGCGGCCACAGAAACGCCTATCTGTTCCCCTTACGATAGAATCCCCTACCACTATTGCTCTCCCACTCTTTTTCCTCCCTTCCTGAGCAGAAGCGTCCCTGGTGCCAGGAAGCTGGCTGCTGCTGCCTTCCCCTGGTGAGTCATCCCCCTCAACAGTACCAATATCCGTCTCCCCCCCAACCCCCTCCTGGAGTGTACAAATATCTGATACCCCCCACCCCCCTGGAGTGTACCAATATCTGATACCCCCCACCTCCTGGAGTGTACCAATATCTGATACCCCCCACCTCCTGGAGGGTACCAATATCCGTCTCTGCCGCCCCCTTGGAGTGTAGCAATACCCCCTCAGAGTGTACCAATATTCGATGCACTCCCGCCTCCCGGAGTGTACCAATATCCGTTCCCCCCCCACCCCCAGAGTGTACCAATATCCGTTACCCCCCCCCCACCCCCAGAGTGTACCAATATCCGTTCCCCCCCACCCCCAGAGTGTACCAATATCCGTCCCCCCCACCCCCAGAGTGTACCAATATCCGTTACCCCCCCCACCCCCAGAGTGCACCAATATCCGTTACCCCCCCACCCCCAGTGTACCAATATCCGTTACCCCCCCCACCCCCAGAGTGCACCAATATCCGTTCCCCCCCACCCCCAGAGTGCACCAATATCCGTTACCCCCCCACCCCCAGAGTGCACCAATATCCGTTACCCCCCCACCCCCAGAGTGTACCAATATCCGTTACCCCCCCCACCCCCAGAGTGTACCAATATCCGTTACCCCCCCCACCCCCAGAGTGTACCAATATCCGTTACCCCCCCACCCCCAGAGTGTACCAATATCCGTTCCCCCCCACCCCCAGAGTGTACCAATATCCGTTACCCCCCACCCCCAGAGTGTACCAATATCCGTTACCCCCCCCACCCCCAGAGTGTACCAATATCCGTTACCCCCCACCCCCAGAGTGTACCAATATCCGTTACCCCCCCCACCCCCAGAGTGTACCAATATCCGTTACCCCCCCACCCCCAGAGTGTACCAATATCCGTTCCCCCCCCCACCCCCAGAGTGTACCAATATCCGTCCCCCCCACCCCCAGAGTGTACCAATATCCGTCCCCCCCACCCCCAGAGTGTACCAATATCCGTCCCCCCCACCCCCAGAGTGTACCAATATCCGTCCCCCCCACCCCCAGAGTGTACCAATATCCGTCCCCCCCACCCCCAGAGTGTACCAATATCCGTTACCCCCCCCACCCCCAGAGTGTACCAATATCCGTTCCCCCCCCACCCCACGAGTGTACCAATATCCGTCCCCCCCACCCCCAGAGTGTACCAATATCCGTTCCCCCCCACCCCACCCCCAGAGTGTACCAATATCCGTTACCCCCCCCACCCCCAGAGTGTACCAATATCCGTTACCCCCCCCACCCCGAGTGTACCAATATCCGTTACCCCCCCACCCCCAGAGTGTACCAATATCCGTTACCCCCCCCCACCCCCAGAGTGTACCAATATCCGTTACCCCCCCCACCCCCAGAGTGTACCAATATCCGTTACCCCCCCCACCCCCAGAGTGTACCAATATCCTTTCCCCCCCACCCCCAGAGTGTACCAATATCCGTTACCCCCCCCACCCCCAGAGTGTACCAATATCCGTTCCCCCCCCACCCCACCCCCAGAGTGTACCAATATCCGTTCCCCCCCACCCCCAGAGTGTACCAATATCCGTTACCCCCCCCCCACCCCCAGAGTGTACCAATATCCGTTCCCCCCCACCCCACGAGTGTACCAATATCCGTTACCCCCCCCACCCCCAGAGTGTACCAATATCCTTTCCCCCCCACCCCCAGAGTGTACCAATATCCGTCCCCACCCCCCAGAGTGTAACACCGGCCCGGCCCGGCCCGCCCGCTCTCACCTCGTGCACCAGGAAGTCCTCCTGCAAGTACTGGACAGGAATGTTGCGGAGTTTCTCCATGGTCTCGTACATCCCCTGGCAGTCCCGCAGTTTGTCCGGGGACCCCAGCGTGTAGCGTAGCAGCACCAGCCCCACCTTGAATATCACCTTCACCCCTGCAGGCAAGGAGAGCAGGGTGGTCAGTATTGAGCCTGGTACCCTAGTAGGGGCTGGGCACACGGAAGAATTTGGGGTCGGGAAAGAAGAATCGTTTTGCAAAGTCTGGCCCTTTATTTTAATCCCCTCCCGAAACCAGGGCACAGAGATGCATAGCATAGTATTTACAGCACAGAAACAGGCCATTCAGCCCAATATGGCCATGCCAGCGTTAATCCTCCACATGAGCCTCCTCCCACCCTACTTCACCTCACCCTACCACCATATCCTTCAATTCCTTTCTCCCTCATGTGCTTATCTAGCGCCTCTTTAAATGCATCTATACTATTTGCCTCAACTACTCCCTGTGGTAGCGAGTTCCACATTCTCACCACTCTCTGGGTAAAGAGCTTGCTCCTGAATTCCCTATTGGATTTATTAGTGACTGTCTTATATTGATGGCCAGTGCTCTCCGTAAGCTGCGTGGCCGCACAGCGCGCCAGGGAACCCGCGCAGCCGGCTTTTCAATACAGCAACTGCGTGTGCTCAGTGTTTGGATTGGACCGCAAGGTTTATGGCCCCAAGTTCTGGTCTCGCCCGCAAGTGGAAACATCTTCTCTACGTTGACCCTATCAAACCTTCTCATAACCTTGGAGACCTCGACCAGGTTCAATCTTTCCTGATCAGTGTAACCTCTCTGCTATCATTCTAGTAAATCTTGGTTGCACCTTCTCCACTGCCTCTCGATCTTTTTTATAATATGGAGACCAGAACTGTGCACAGTGCTCCAAGTGTGGTCTAACCAAGGTATATGGAGACCAGAACTGAGCACAGTGCTCCAAGTGTGGTCTAACCAAGGTATATGGAGACCAGAACTGAGCACAGTGCTCCAAGTGTGGTCTAACCAAGGTATATGGAGACCAGAACTGTGCACAGTGCTCCAAGTGTGGTCTAACCAAGGTATATGGAGACCAGAACTGAGCACAGTGCTCCAAGTGTGGTCTAACCAAGGTATATGGAGACCAGAACTGAGCACAGTGCTCCAAGTGTGGTCTAACCAAGGTATATGGAGACCAGAACTGTGCACAGTGCTCCAAGTGTGGTCTAACCAAGGTATATGGAGACCAGAACTGAGCACAGTGCTCCAAGTGTGGTCTAACCAAGGTATATGGAGACCAGAACTGAGCACAGTGCCCCAAGTGTGGTCTAACCAAGGTATATGGAGACCAGAACTGTGCACAGTGCTCCAAGTGTGGTCTAACCAAGGTATATGGAGACCAGAACTGTTCACAGTGCTCCAAGTGTGGTCTAACCAAGGTATATGGAGACCAGAACTGAGCACAGTGCTCCAAGTGTGGTCTAACCAAGGTATATGGAGACCAGAACTGAGCACAGTGCCCCAAGTGTGGTCTAACCAAGGTATATGGAGACCAGAACTGTGCACAGTGCTCCAAGTGTGGTCTAACCAAGGTATATGGAGACCAGAACTGTTCACAGTGCTCCAAGTGTGGTCTAACCAAGGTATATGGAGACCAGAACTGTTCACAGTGCTCCAAGTGTGGTCTAACCAAAGTATATGGAGACCAGAACTGTTCACAGTGCTCCAAGTGTGGTCTAACCAAGGTATATGGAGACCAGAACTGTGCACAGTGCTTCAAGTGTGGTCTAACCAAGGTATATGGAGACCAGAACTGTGCACAGTGCTCCAAGTGTGGTCTAACCAAGGTATATGGAGACCAGAACTGTGCACAGTGCTCCAAGTGTGGTCTAACCAAGGTATATGGAGACCAGAACTGTGCACAGTGCTCCAAGTGCAGTCTAACCAAGGTATATGGAGACCAGAACCGTGCACAGTGCTCCAAGTGTGGTCTAACCAAGGTATATGGAGACCAGAACCGTGCACAGTGCTCCAAGTGTGGTCTAACCAAGGTATATGGAGACCAGAACTGTGCACAGTGCTCCAAGTGTGGTCTAACCACGGTTCTATACAAGTCTAGCAGAACTTATCTGCTTTTCAATTCTATCCCTCTAGAAATGAACCCTTTTTTTATTAACCTGTGTTGCTACTTGTGGTGATTTGTGTGTCTGTACCCCCAGATCCCTCAGTTCCTCTACGCCATTTAGATTCTTAATTTCCAAGGATTATGTGGCCTCCTCATTCTTCCTACCAAAATGTACCACCTCACACTTCTCTATATTGAAATTAATTTGCTAACTGCGCGCCCATTCTGCAGGTTTATTAATGTCTTCCTGTATTTTGTCGCAGTCCTCCTCTGTATTAACTACACCCCCCAATTTGGTGTCGTCTGCAAATTTTGAATTTGGAACAACTTTTGAAAGGGGGAGAAGAATTGTTTTGGGGTTGGGGAAAGGCGAAGGATTATTTTGGGAGGGGCAGTAAGGGATGAGATGCCCTCAGTGAGGGTACCTACCATCACAGAAGAACATGTCCCACACTCGGAGTACGGAGGACCAGGGCAGCGTGCGGGAGTAGACGCACATGAACCACTCGGTCATGTAGAGGATGGGGTCGATCTTGAACTTCTTCAGGTGACGGTGGGCGAGAGGCGAAACCCGGCGTAACAAAGCGAAGAAGATCTCGCCGTCCAGCTGAATGGCCTCCTAACAACGGGGAAAAAGGAGAAGAGGGTGGGTTCAGGTAGGAGGGCGAGGGGAGGACGACAAAACCTTGGAGCCAAGATACCTGGCCAACCCCAGGAGATAGCAGTCCCCTCATAGGAAACACCCCCCGACCCTGGAAATAGCACAGCCCCCTCATAGAAACCACCCCCTCCATCCTGGAAATAGCACAGTCCCCTCATAGAAACCCCCCCCCCCCATCCTGGAAATAGCACAGTCCCCTCATAGAAACCCCCACCTCCATCCTGGAAATAGCACAGTCCCCTCATAGAAACCACCCCCCTCCATCCTGGAAATAGCACAGTCCCCTCATAGAAACCCCCCCCCCCCTCCATCCTGGAAATAGCACAGTCCCCTCATAGAAACCCCCCCCCCCCCTCCATCCTGGAAATAGCACAGTCCCCTCATAGAACCCCCTCCATCCTGGAAATAGCACAGTCCCCTCATAGAACACCCCCACCCTCCCTCATAGAAACACCAGCCCCACCCCACTTTGGAGATAGCACAGTCCACTCACAGAGCTTCCCCCACACCCTGGAGATTGCACACTCCTCTCAGAGCTCCCCCACTGTGGAGATAGCACAGTCCCCTCACAGAGCTCCCCCAATGTGGAGATAGCACAGTCCTCTCACAGAGCTCCCCCACTGTGGAGATAGCACAGTCCCCTCACAGAGCTCCCCCACTGTGGAGATAGCACAGTCCCCTCTCAGAGCTCCCCCACTGTAGAGATAGCACAGTCCCCTCTCAGAGCTCCCCACCCTCACACACTGGGGATAGAACAGTCCACTCACAGAACAACAGCCCCTCCCCCACGCTAGAAATGGCACAGTCTCTCTCTGTGCAGAGCGCCCCAGTATGGCGACAGTCTCTCTCTCTCTCTTTCTATGTGCAGAGTGCCCCAGTATGGTGACAGTCAAATTCAAATTGCTTTATTGGCATGATAAGGTACATCTTATGTTGCCAAAGCATCGAAAAACATTTATGGTTGAACACATAAACGCAGATCTATTCATACAGTGTATAAACAGATATATCCCTGAGTGTATAAATATACATTCGTATAATTTGTATATACTCTTTTCTTAGGTTTACTGGTTGTCCCTCTGTTTATGGCAAGCTGTAACATAGTGTGCCGCTAAGGTTATACAGTTTCTCTGTTCCCCTAGGAGGTATGGGAGTTTTTGGTCGTCATTCAAATTTCTGAATTCAGGGCATATTTGTGAGAATTTTTGGTAGAAATTCTCCCTGATGCCCTGATATTTTCCACAAGCTGTGAAGAAGTGCATCTCTGTCTCCACCACTCCCTGACTGCAGTGAGAGCATATCCTGTCCTCTCTTGGCAGCCGGGTCTGTCTGTGTCTGCCTTTTTCGATCGCCAGGCTATGTTCACTAAGTCTGTACCTTGTCAAGGTTTTTCTCAGTTTGCTATCCTTTACCATGGTCAGGTAATCAGCTATGTTGTATTGTCTGTTTAGGGCCAAGTAGCAATTGAGTTTGTTTTGGGTTTTTGTTGTTTCTGCCCAATATGACAGGTATTTTTCCTTTTGCTTAGTGACAATTGTGTTGGGTCGAATTCTCTGTGTTACGATGTCACTGTCCTGGGGCTGGTTATTGTTAGTAGTGTTAGTGGTTGCTTCACTGAGTCCCAGCACTAGTTGACTGAGGGTATTCTTCTTTATGGTCCTCTCTTGGCATTTCAAGGCTTCGTAATGATAGCAGTGGGGGTTGCTCATTTTTAGGCGTTTCCAAAATTTGGTGGCTCTTTTTTGGATAGTGATTATTAATGGATATTGGCCTAGTTCTGCCCTGCATGCATTGTTTACGGTTTTCCTTTGAGTCCGGAGGATACTTCTACAGAATTCTGCATGTAGGATCTCAATTGGGTGTTTGTTCCATTTTGCAAATTCTTGTTGTGTTAGCGGTCCCCACACCTCACTGCCATAAACTGCAATTGGTTCAATTACTGATTTAAAAATTTTGAGCCAAATGCTAATTCGGATTTCTATTTGGATTGATCTTTTAATGGCATAGAAAGCCCTTCTAGCTTTCTCTTTCAGTTCATTCACAGCCAGATGAAAATTTCCCGTAGAGCTGATTTTTCTCTCTCTCTCTCTCTGTGCAGAGTGCCCCAGTATGGTGACAGTCCCTCTCTCTGTGCAGAGTGCCCCAGTATGGTGACAGTCTCTCTGTGCAGAGTGCCCCAGTATGGTAACAGTCTCTCTCACTCTCTCTCTCTCTCTGCAGAGTGCCCCAGTATGGTGAGTCTCTCTCTCTCTGTGCAGAGTGCCCCAGTATGGTGACAGTCTCTCTCTCTGTGCAGAGTGCCCCAGTATGGTGACAGTCTCTCTCTCTCTCTCGCTGTGCAGAGTGCCCCAGTATGGTGACAGTCTCTCTCTCTCTCTCTGTGCAGAGTGCCCCAGTATGGTGACAGCCTCTCTCACTCTCTGTGCAGAGTGCCCCAGTATGGTGACAGTCTCTCTCTCTCTGTGCCGAGTGCCCCAGTATGGTGACAGTCTCTCTCTCTCTGTGCAGAGTGCCCCAGTATGGTGACAGTCTCGCTCTCTGTGCAGAGTGCCCCAGTATGGTGACAGTCTCTCTCTCTGTGCAGAGTGCCCCAGTATGGTGACAGTCTCTCTCTCTCTCTGTGCAGAGTGCCCCAGTATGGTTACAGTCTCTCTCTCTCTCTGTGCAGAGTGCCCCAGTATGGTGACAGTCTCTCTCTCTCTCTCTCTGTGCAGAGTGCCCGAGTATGGTGACAGTCTCTCTCTCTCTCTCTGTGCAGAGTGCTCCAGTATGGTGACAGTCTCTCTCTCTCTCTGTGCAGAGTGCCCCAGTATGGTGACAGTCTCTCTCTCTCTCTCTGTGCAGAGTGCCCGAGTATGGTGACAGTCTCTCTCTCTCTCTCTGTGCAGAGTGCCCCAGTATGGCGACAGTCTCTCTCTCTCTGTGCAGTGCCACAGTATGGTGACAGTCTCTCTCTCTCTGTGCAGAGTGCCCCAGTATGGTGACAGTCTCTCTCTCTGCGCAGAGTGCCCCAGTATGGTGACAGTCTCTCTCCCTTTCTCTCTGTGCAGAGTGCCCCAGTATGGTGACAGTCTCTCTCTCTCTCTGTGCAGAGTGCCCCAGTATGGTGACAGTCTCTCTCTCTCTGTGCAGAGTGCCCTAGTATGGTGACAGTCTCTCTCTCTCTCTGTGCAGAGTGCCCCAGTATGGTGACAGTCTCTCTCTCTCTCTGTGCAGAGTGCCCCAGTATGGTGACAGTCTCTCTCTCTCTGTGCAGAGTGCCCTAGTATGGTGACAGTCTCTCTCTCTCTCTGTGCAGAGTGCCCCAGTATGGTGACAGTCTCTCTCTCTGTGCAGAGTGCTCCAGTATGGTGACAGTCTCTCTCTCTCTGTGCAGAGTGCCCTAGTATGGTGACAGTCTCTCTCTCTCTCTCTCTCTGTGCAGAGTGCCCCAGTATGGTGACAGTCTCTCTCTCTCTCTCTGTGCAGAGTGCCCCAGTATGGTGACAGTCTCTCTCTCTGCGCAGAGTGCCCCAGTATGGTGACAGTCTCTCTCCCTTTCTCTCTGTGCAGAGTGCCCCAGTATGGTGACAGTCTCTCTCTCTCTCTGTGCAGAGTGCCCCAGTATGGTGACAGTCTCTCTCTCTCTGTGCAGAGTGCCCTAGTATGGTGACAGTCTCTCTCTCTCTCTGTGCAGAGTGCCCCAGTATGGTGACAGTCTCTCTCTCTGTGCAGAGTGCCCTAGTATGGTGACAGTCTCTCTCTCTCTCTCTCTCTGTGCAGAGTGCCCCAGTATGGTGACAGTCTCTCTCTCTCTCTCTGTGCAGAGTGCCCCAGTATGGTGACAGTCTCTCTCTCTCTCTCTGTGCAGAGTGCCCCAGTATGGTGACAGTCTCTCTCTCTCTCTGTGCAGAGTGCCCCAGTATGGTGACAGTCTCTCTCTCTCTCTCTGTGCAGAGTGCCCCAGTATGGTGACAGTCCCTCTCTCTCTCTGTGCAGAGTGCCCCAGTATGGTGACAGTCTCTCTCTCTGTCTGTGCAGAGTGCCCCAGTATGGTGACAGTCCCTCTCTCTCTCTCTCTCTGTGCAGAGTGCCCCAGTATGGTGACAGTCTCTCTCTCTCTCTCTCTGTGCAGAGTGCCCCAGTATGGTGACAGTCTCTCTCTCTGTCTGTGCAGAGTGACCCAGTATGGTGACAGTCCCTCTCTCTCTCTCTCTCTGTGCAGAGTGCCCCCGTATGGTGACAGTCTCTCTCTCTCTCTCTCTCTCTCTGTGCAGAGTGCCCCAGTATGGTGACAGTCTCTCTCTCTCTCTGTGCAGAGTGCCCCAGTATAGTGACAGTCTCTCTCTCTCTCTGTGCAGAGTGCCCCAGTATAGTGACAGTCCCTCTCTCTCTCTCTCTCTGTGCAGAGTGCCCCAGTATGGTGACAGTCTCTCTCTCTCTCTCTCTCTCTGTGCAGAGTGCCCCAGTATGGTGACAGTCTCTCTCTCTGTCTGTGCAGAGTGCCCCAGTATGGTGACAGTCTCTCTCTCTCTCTGTGCAGAGTGCCCCAGTATAGTGACAGTCTCTCTCTCTGTGCAGAGTGCCCCAGTGTGGTGACAGTCTCTCTCTCTGTGCAGAGTGCCCCAGTATGGTGACAGTCTCTCTCTCTCTCTCTCTCTGTGCAGAGTGCCCCAGTATGGTGACAGTCTCTCTGTGCAGAGTGCCCCAGTATGGTGACAGTCTCTCTCTCTCTGTGCAGAGTGCCCCAGTATGGTGACAGTCTCTCTCTCTCTCTGTGCAGAGTGCCCCAGTGTGGTGACAGTCTCTCTCTCTGTGCAGACTGCCCCAGTATGGTGACAGTCTCTCTCTCTCTGTGCAGAGTCCCCCAGTATGGTGACAGTCTCTCTCTCTCTGTGTGCAGAGTGCCCCAGTATGGTGACAGTCTCTCTCTCTCTCTGTGCAGAGTGCCCCAGGATAGTGACAGTCTCTCTCTCTCTCTGTGCAGAGTGCCCCAGTATGCTGACAGTCTCTCTCTCTCTCTGTGCAGAGTGCCCCAGTATGGTGACAGTCTCTCTCTCTCTGTGCACAGTGCCCCAGTATGGTGACAGTCTCTCTCTGTCTCTCTCTCTGTGCAGAGTGCCCCAGTATGGTGACAGTCTCTCTCTCTCTCTGTGCAGAGTGCTCCAGTATGGTGACAGTCTCTCTCTCTCTCTCTCTGTGCAGAGTGCCCCAGTATGGTGACAGTCTCTCTCTCTCTCTCTCTCTGTGCAGAGTGCCCCAGTATGGTGACAGTCTCTCTCTCTGTGCAGAGTGCCCCAGTGTGGTGACAGTCTCTCTCTCTCTGTGCAGAGTGCCCCAGTATGGTGACAGTCTCTCTCTCTCTCTGTGCAGAGTGCCCCAGTGTGGTGACAGTCTCTCTCTCTGTGCAGACTGCCCCAGTATGGTGACAGTCTCTCTCTCTGTGCAGAGTCCCCCAGTATGGTGACAGTCTCTCTCTCTCTGTGTGCAGAGTGCCCCAGTATGGTGACAGTCTCTCTCTCTCTCTGTGCAGAGTGCCCCAGGATAGTGACAGTCTCTCTCTCTCTCTGTGCAGAGTGCCCCAGTGTGGTGACAGTCTCTCTCTCTCTCTGTGCAGAGTGCCCCAGTATGGTGACAGTCTCTCTCTCTCTCTGTGCAGAGTGCCCCAGTATGCTGACAGTCTCTCTCTCTCTCTGTGCAGAGTGCCCCAGTATGGTGACAGTCTCTCTCTCTCTGTGCAGAGTGCCCCAGTATGGTGACAGTCTCTCTCTGTCTCTCTCTCTGTGCAGAGTGCCCCAGTATGGTGACAGTCTCTCTCTCTCTCTGTGCAGAGTGCCCCAGTATGGTGACAGTCTCTCTCTCTCTCTGTGCAGAGTGCCCCAGTATGGTGACAGTCTCTCTCTCTCTCTCTCTGTGCAGAGTGCCCCAGTATGGTGACAGTCTCTCTCTCTCTCTGTGCAGAGTGCCCCAGTATGGTGACAGTCTCTCTCTCTCTCTGTGCAGAGTGCCCCAGTATGCTGACAGTCTCTCTCTCTCTCTGTGCAGAGTGCCCCAGTATGGTGACAGTCTCTCTCTCTCTCTGTGCAGAGTGCCCCAGTATGGTGACAGTCTCTCTCTCTCTCTCTCTGTGCAGAGTGCCCCAGTATGGTGACAGTCTCTCTCTCTCTCTCTCTGTGCAGAGTGCCACAGTATGGTGACAGTCTCTCTCTCTCTCTGTGCAGAGTGCCCCAGTATGGTGACAGTCTCTCTCTCTCTCTGTGCAGAGTGCCCCAGTATGGTGACAGTCTCTCTCTCTCTGTGCAGAGTGCCCCAGTATGGTGACAGTCTCTCTCTCTGTGCAGAGTGCCCCAGTGTGGTGACAGTCTCTCTTTCTGTGCAGAGTGCCCCAGTATGGTGACAGTCTCTCTCTCTCTCTGTGCAGAGTGCCCCAGCATGGTGACAGTCTCTCTCTCTGTGCAGAGTGCCCCAGTATGGTGACAGTCTCTCTCTCTCTGTGCAGAGTGCCCCAGTATGGTGACAGTCTCTCTGTGCAGAGTGCCCCAGTATGGTGACAGTCTCTCTCTCTGTCTGTGCAGAGTGCCCCAGTATGGTGACAGTCTCTCTCTCTCTGTGCAGAGTGCCCCAGTATGGTGACAGTCTCTCTCTCTCTCTGTGCAGAGTGCCCCAGTGTGGTGACAGTCTCTCTCTCTGTGCAGACTGCCCCAGTATGGTGACAGTCTCTCTCTCTCTGTGCAGAGTCCCCCAGTATGGTGACAGTCTCTCTCTCTCTGTGTGCAGAGTGCCCCAGTATGGTGACAGTCTCTCTCTCTCTCTGTGCAGAGTGCCCCAGGATAGTGACAGTCTCTCTCTCTCTCTGTGCAGAGTGCCCCAGTATGCTGACAGTCTCTCTCTCTCTCTCTGTGCAGAGTGCCCCAGTATGGTGACAGTCTCTCTCTCTCTGTGCACAGTGCCCCAGTATGGTGACAGTCTCTCTCTGTCTCTCTCTCTGTGCAGAGTGCCCCAGTATGGTGACAGTCTCTCTCTCTCTCTGTGCAGAGTGCCCCAGTATGGTGACAGTCTCTCTCTCTCTCTCTCTGTGCAGAGTGCCCCAGTATGGTGACAGTCTCTCTCTCTCTCTCTCTGTGCAGAGTGCCCCAGTATGGTGACAGTCTCTCTCTCTCTCTGTGCAGAGTGCCCCAGTGTGGTGACAGTCTCTCTCTCTGTGCAGACTGCCCCAGTATGGTGACAGTCTCTCTCTCTGTGCAGAGTCCCCCAGTATGGTGACAGTCTCTCTCTCTCTGTGTGCAGAGTGCCCCAGTATGGTGACAGTCTCTCTCTCTCTCTGTGCAGAGTGCCCCAGGATAGTGACAGTCTCTCTCTCTCTCTGTGCAGAGTGCCCCAGTGTGGTGACAGTCTCTCTCTCTCTCTGTGCAGAGTGCCCCAGTATGGTGACAGTCTCTCTCTCTCTCTGTGCAGAGTGCCCCAGTATGGTGACAGTCTCTCTCTGTCTCTCTCTCTGTGCAGAGTGCCCCAGTATGGTGACAGTCTCTCTCTCTCTCTGTGCAGAGTGCCCCAGTATGGTGACAGTCTCTCTCTCTCTCTGTGCAGAGTGCCCCAGTATGGTGACAGTCTCTCTCTCTCTCTCTCTGTGCAGAGTGCCCCAGTATGGTGAAAGTCTCTCTCTCTCTCTGTGCAGAGTGCCCCAGTATGGTGACAGTCTCTCTCTCTCTCTGTGCAGAGTGCCCCAGTATGCTGACAGTCTCTCTCTCTCTCTGTGCAGAGTGCCCCAGTATGGTGACAGTCTCTCTCTCTCTCTGTGCAGAGTGCCCCAGTATGGTGACAGTCTCTCTCTCTCTCTCTCTGTGCAGAGTGCCCCAGTATGGTGACAGTCTCTCTCTCTCTCTCTCTGTGCAGAGTGCCCCAGTATGCTGACAGTCTCTCTCTCTCTCTGTGCAGAGTGCCCCAGTATGGTGACAGTCTCTCTCTCTCTCTGTGCAGAGTGCCCCAGTATGGTGACAGTCTCTCTCTCTCTCTGTGCAGAGTGCCCCAGTATGGTGACAGTCTCTCTCTCTCTGTGCAGAGTGCCCCAGTATGGTGACAGTCTCTCTCTCTGTGCAGAGTGCCCCAGTGTGGTGACAGTCTCTCTTTCTGTGCAGAGTGCCCCAGTATGGTGACAGTCTCTCTCTCTCTCTGTGCAGAGTGCCCCAGCATGGTGACAGTCTCTCTCTCTGTGCAGACTGCCCCAGTATGGTGACGGTCTCTCTCTCTCTCTGTGCAGACTGCCCCAGTATGGTGACAGTCTCTCTCTGTGCAGAGTGCCCCAGTATGGTGACAGTCTCTCTCTTTCTCTGTGCAGAGTGCCCCAGTATGGTGACAGTCTCTGTCTCTCTCTGTGCAGAGTGCCCCAGTATGGTGACAGTCTCGCTCTCTGTGCAGAGTGCCCCAGTATGGTGACAGTTTCTCTCTCTCTCTCTCTCTCTCTGTGCAGAGTGCCCCAGTATGGTGACAGTCTCTCTCTCTCTCTCTGTGCAGAGTGCCCCAGTATGGTGACAGTCTCTCTCTCTCTGCGCAGAGTGCCCCAGTATGGTGACAGTCTCTCTCCCTTTCTCTCTGTGCAGAGTGCCCCAGTATGGTGACAGTCTCTCTCTCTCTCTGTGCAGAGTGCCCCAGTATGGTGACAGTCTCTCTCTCTCTGTGCAGAGTGCCCTACTATGGTGACAGTCTCTCTCTCTCTCTCTCTGTGCAGAGTGCCCCAGTATGGTGACAGTCTCTCTCTCTCTGCGCAGAGTGCCCCAGTATGGTGACAGTCTCTCTCCCTTTCTCTCTGTGCAGAGTGCCCCAGTATGGTGACAGTCTCTCTCTCTCTCTGTGCAGAGTGCCCCAGTATGGTGACAGTCTCTCTCTCTCTGTGCAGAGTGCCCCAGTACGGTGACAGTCTCTCTCTCTCTCTCTCTGCAGAGTGCCCCAGTATGGTGACAGTCTCTCTCTCTCTCTGTGCAGAGTGCCCCAGTATGGCGACAGTCTCTCTCTCTCTGTGCAGTGCCCCAGTATGGTGACAGTCTCTCTCTCTCTCTCTGTGCAGAGTGCCCCAGTATGGTGACAGTCTCTCTCTGTGCAGAGTGCCCCAGTATGGTGACAGTCTCTCTCTCTCTCTGTGCAGAGTGCCCCAGTATGGTGACAGTCTCTCTCTCTCTGCGCAGAGTGCCCCAGTATGGTGACAGTCTCTCTCCCTTTCTCTCTGTGCAGAGTGCCCCAGTATGGTGACAGTCTCTCTCTCTCTCTGTGCAGAGTGCCCCAGTATGGTGACAGTCTCTCTCTCTCTCTCTGTGCAGAGTGCCCCAGTATGGTGACAGTCTCTCTCTCTCTCTCTGTGCAGAGTGCCCCAGTATGGTGACAGTCTCTCTCTCTCTCTGTGCAGAGTGCCCCAGTATGGTGACAGTCTCTCTCTCTCTCTGTGCACAGTGCCCCAGTATGGTGACAGTCTCTCTCTCTCTCTCTGTGCAGAGTGCCCCAGTATGGTGACAGTCTCTCTCTCTCTGTGCAGAGTGCCCCAGTATGGTGACAGTCTCTCTCTCTCTGTGCACAGTGCCCCAGTATGGTGACAGTCTCTCTCTCTCTCTGTGCAGAGTGCCCCAGTATGGTGACAGTCTCTCTCTCTCTCTGTGCAGAGTGCCCCAGTATGGTGACAGTCTCTCTCTCTCTCTCTGCAGAGTGCCCCAGTATGGTGACAGTCTCTCTCTCTCTCTCTCTCTGTGCAGAGTCCCCCAGTATGGTGACAGTCTCTCTCTCTCTCTGTGCAGAGTGCCCCAGTATGGTGACAGTCTCTCTCTCTCTCTCTCTGCAGAGTGCCCCAGTATGGTGACAGTCTCTCTCTCTCTGCAGAGTGCCCCAGTATGGTGACAGTCTCTCTCTCTCTCTGTGCAGAGTGCCCCAGTATGGTGACAGTCTCTCTCTCTCTGTGCAGAGTGCCCCAGTATGGTGACAGTCTCTCTCTCTCTGTGCAGAGTGCCCCAGTATGGTGACAGTCTCTCTCTGTGCAGAGTGCCCCAGTATGGTGACAGTCTCTCTCTCTCTCTCTGTGCAGAGTGCCCCAGTATGGTGACAGTCTCTCTCTCTCTCTCTCTCTCTCTGTACAAAGTGCCCCAGTAAGGTGACAGTCTCTCTCTCTGTGCAGAGTGCCCCAGTATGGTGACAGTCTCTCTCTCTCTCTCTCTCTCTCTGTGCAGAGTGCCCCAGTATGGTGACAGTCTCTCTGTGCAGAGTCCCCCAGTATGGTGACAGTCTCTCTCTCTCTGTGCAGAGTGCCCCAGTATGGTGACAGTCTCTCTCTCTCTCTGTGCAGAGTGCCCCAGTGTGGTGACAGTCTCTCTCTCTGTGCAGACTGCCCCAGTATGGTGACAGTCTCTCTCTCTGTGCAGAGTCCCCCAGTATGGTGACAGTCTCTCTCTCTCTGTGTGCAGAGTGCCCCAGTATGGTGACAGTCTCTCTCTCTCTCTGTGCAGAGTGCCCCAGGATAGTGACAGTCTCTCTCTCTCTCTCTGTGTGCAGAGTGCCCCAGTATGCTGACAGTCTCTCTCTCTCTCTCTCTGTGCAGAGTGCCCCAGTATGGTGACAGTCTCTCTCTCTCTGTGCAGAGTGCCCCAGTATGGTGACAGTCTCTCTCTGTCTCTCTCTCTGTGCAGAGTACCCCAGTATGGTGACAGTCTCTCTCTCTCTCTGTGCAGACTGCCCCAGTATGGTGACAGTCTCTCTCTGTGCAGAGTGCCCCAGTATGGTGACAGTCAGTTCAGTTCAGTTCAGTTCAAATGCTTTATTGGCATGAAAGTTTACAGAGAACCATATTGCCAAAGCTTACATAGCAAAAAGGTACAGTTTTCCAACATTCTGTAGGTGTCAATCGATTTGACATTTGTTGGGTATATACAATATTACTTTTAAACAATATTAATTTTAAACAGTCTTTCTACTTCATTTGTTACGTTCAATATTAATTTTAAACAGTCTTACTTTTAAACAGTCCTCAGGTTGTGACATGTTGTTACATATTTAGCCCCAAGGTATGGTCTGTCTCCTTCTCCTAGGACTAATCTCAATTTTGACAGATCATCCAATTCCTTGAAATCTGGGGTTGTTTGGCTTAGCTTGTTGAATAATATGTTTCTTGATGTGTTGAATTTTTCGCATTTTAGGAGGAAATGCATTTCTGTTTCAACCAGTCTCTATCTTTCTCTGTGCAGAGTGCCCCAGTATGGTGACAGTCTCTCTCTCTCTCTGTGCAGAGTGCCCCAGTATGGTGACAGTCTCTCTCTCTCTGTGCAGAGTGCCCCAGTATGGTGACAGTCTCTCTCTCTCTCTGTGCAGAGTGCCCCAGTACGGTGACAGTCTCTCTCTCTCTGTGCAGAGTGCCCCAGTGTGGTGACAGTCTCTCTCTCTGTGCAGACTGCCCCAGTATGGTGACAGTCTCTCTCTCTCTGTGCAGAGTCCCCCAGTATGGTGACAGTCTCTCTCTCTCTGTGTGCAGAGTGCCCCAGTATGGTGACAGTCTCTCTCTCTCTCTGTGCAGAGTGCCCCAGGATAGTGACAGTCTCTCTCTCTCTCTGTGCAGAGTGCCCCAGTATGGTGACAGTCTCTCTCTCTCTCTGTGCAGAGTGCCCCAGTATGGTGACAGTCTCTCTCTCTCTCTCTCTGTGCAGAGTGCCCCAGTATGGTGACAGTCTCTCTCTCTCTGTGCAGAGTGCCCCAGTATGGTGACAGTCTCTCTCTCTCTGTGCAGAGTGCCCCAGTATGGTGACAGTCTCTCTCTGTGCAGAGTGCCCCAGTATGGTGACAGTCTCTCTCTCTCTCTCTCTGTGCAGAGTGCCCCAGTATGGTGACAGTCTCTCTCTCTCTCTCTCTCTGTACAGAGTGCCCCAGTAAGGTGACAGTCTCTCTCTCTGTGCAGAGTGCCCCAGTATGGTGACAGTCTCTCTCTCTCTCTCTCTCTGTGTGCAGAGTGCCCCAGTATGGTGACAGTCTCTCTGTGCAGAGTCCCCCAGTATGGTGACAGTCTCTCTCTCTCTGTGCAGAGTGCCCCAGTATGGTGACAGTCTCTCTCTCTCTCTGTGCAGAGTGCCCCAGTGTGGTGACAGTCTCTCTCTCTGTGCAGACTGCCCCAGTATGGTGACAGTCTCTCTCTCTGTGCAGAGTCCCCCAGTATGGTGACAGTCTCTCTCTCTCTCTCTGTGCAGAGTGCCCCAGGATAGTGACAGTCTCTCTCTCTCTCTGTGCAGAGTGCCCCAGTATGCTGACAGTCTCTCTCTCTCTCTCTGTGCAGAGTGCCCCAGTATGGTGACAGTCTCTCTCTCTCTGTGCAGAGTGCCCCAGTATGGTGACAGTCTCTCTCTGTCTCTCTCTCTGTGCAGAGTACCCCAGTATGGTGACAGTCTCTCTCTCTCTCTCTGTGCAGAGTGCCCCAGTATGGTGACAGTCTCTCTCTCTCTCTCTCTCTCTCTCTGTGCAGAGTGCCCCAGTATGGTGACAGTCTCTCTCTGTGCAGAGTGCCCCAGTATGGTGACAGTCTCTCTCTTTCTCTGTGCAGAGTGCCCCAGTATGGTGACAGTCTCTCTCTCTCTCTGTGCAGAGTGCCCCAGTATGGTGACAGTCTCTCTCTCTCTGTGCAGAGTGCCCCAGTATGGTGACAGTCTCTCTCTCTCTCTGTGCAGAGTGCCCCAGTACGGTGACAGTCTCTCTCTCTCTGTGCAGAGTGCCCCAGTGTGGTGACAGTCTCTCTCTCTGTGCAGACTGCCCCAGTATGGTGACAGTCTCTCTCTCTCTGTGCAGAGTCCCCCAGTATGGTGACAGTCTCTCTCTCTCTGTGTGCAGAGTGCCCCAGTATGGTGACAGTCTCTCTCTCTCTCGGTGCAAAGTGCCCCAGGATAGTGACAGTCTCTCTCTCTCTCTGTGCAGAGTGCCCCAGTATGCTGACAGTCTCTCTCTCTCTCTGTGCAGAGTGCCCCAGTATGGTGACAGTCTCTCTCTCTCTGTGCACAGTGCCCCAGTATGGTGACAGTCTCTCTCTGTCTCTCTCTCTGTGCAGAGTGCCCCAGTATGGTGACAGTCTCTCTCTCTCTCTCTGTGCAGAGTGCCCCAGTATGGTGACAGTCTCTCTCTCTCTCTCTCTCTGTGCAGAGTGCCCCAGTATGGTGACAGTCTCTCTCTCTCTCTGTGCAGAGTACCCCAGTATGGTGACAGTCTCTCTCTCTGTGCAGAGTGCCCCAGTATGGTGACAGTCTCTCTCTCTCTCTGTGCAGAGTGCCCCAGTGTGGTGACAGTCTCTCTCTCTGTGCAGACTGCCCCAGTATGGTGACAGTCTCTCTCTCTGTGCAGAGTCCCCCAGTATGGTGACAGTCTCTCTCTCTCTGTGTGCAGAGTGCCCCAGTATGGTGACAGTCTCTCTCTCTCTCTGTGCAGAGTGCCCCAGGATAGTGACAGTCTCTCTCTCTCTCTGTGCAGAGTGCCCCAGTGTGGTGACAGTCTCTCTCTCTCTCTGTGCAGAGTGCCCCAGTATGGTGACAGTCTCTCTCTCTCTCTGTGCAGAGTGCCCCAGTATGGTGACAGTCTCTCTCTCTCTCTGTGCAGAGTGCCCCAGTATGGTGACAGTCTCTCTCTCTCTCTGTGCAGAGTGCCCCAGTATGGTGACAGTCTCTCTCTCTCTCTCTCTCTGTGCAGAGTGCCCCAGTATGGTGACAGTCTCTCTCTCTCTCTGTGCAGAGTGCCCCAGTATGCTGACAGTCTCTCTCTCTCTCTCTGCAGAGTGCCCCAGTATGGTGACAGTCTCTCTCTCTCTCTCTGTGCAGAGTGCCCCAGTATGGTGACAGTCTCTCTCTCTCTCTGTGCAGAGTGCCCCAGTATGGTGACAGTCTCTCTCTCTCTGTGCACAGTGCCCCAGTATGGTGACAGTCTCTCTCTCTCTCTCTCTGTGCAGAGTGCCCCAGTATGGTGACAGTCTCTCTCTCTCTGTGCAGAGTGCCCCAGTATGGTGACAGTCTCTCTCTCTCTGTGCACAGTGCCCCAGTATGGTGACAGTCTCTCTCTCTCTCTGTGCAGAGTGCCCCAGTATGGTGACAGTCTCTCTCTCTCTCTGTGCAGAGTGCCCCAGTATGGTGACAGTCTCTCTCTCTCTCTCTGCAGAGTGCCCCAGTATGGTGACAGTCTCTCTCTCTCTCTCTCTGTGCAGAGTCCCCCAGTATGGTGACAGTCTCTCTCTCTCTCTGTGCAGAGTGCCCCAGTATGGTGACAGTCTCTCTCTCTCTCTCTGCAGAGTGCCCCAGTATGGTGACAGTCTCTCTCTCTCTGCAGAGTGCCCCAGTATGGTGACAGTCTCTCTCTCTCTCTCTCTGTGCAGAGTGCCCCAGTATGGTGACAGTCTCTCTCTCTCTCTGTGCAGAGTGCCCCAGTGTGGTGACAGTCTCTCTCTCTGTGCAGAGTGCCCCAGTAAGGTGACAGTCTCTCTCTTTCTCTGTGCAGAGTGCCCCAGTATGGTGACAGTCTCTCTCTCTCTCTGTGCAGAGTGCCCAGTATGGCGACAGTCTCTCTCTCTGTGCAGAGTGCCCCAGTATGGTGACAGTCTCTCTCTCTGCGCAGAGTGCCCCAGTATGGTGACAGTCTCTCTCTCTCTCTGTGCAGAGTGCCCCAGTATGGTGACAGTCTCCCTCTCTCTGCGCAGAGTGCCCCAGTATGGTGACAGTCTCTCTCTCTCTCTCTCTGTGCAGAGTGCCCCAGTATGGTGACAGTCTCTCTCTGTGCAGAGTGCCCCAGTATGGTGACAGTCTCTCTCTCTCTGTATGCAGAGTGCCCCAGTATGGTGACAGTCTCTCTCTCTCTCTGTGCAGAGTGCCCCAGTATGGTGACAGTCTCTCTCTCTCTGTGTGCAGAGTGCCCCAGTATGGTGACAGCTCTCTCTCTCTCTCTCTGTGCAGAGTGCCCCAGTATGGTGACAGTCTCTCGCTCTCTGTGCAGAGTGCCCCAGTATGGTGACAGTCTCTCTCTCTCTGTGCACAGTGCCCCAGTACGGTGACAGTCTCACTCTCTCTCTCTCTCTGTGCAGAGTGCCCCAGTATGGTGACAGTCTCTCTCTCTCTGTGCAGAGTGCCCCAGTATGGTGACAGTCTCTCTCTCTCTCTGTGCAGAGTGCCCCAGTATGGTGACAGTCTCTCTCTCTCTCTCTGTGCAGAGTGCCCCAGTATGGTGACAGTCTCTCTCTCTCTCTGTGCAGAGTGCCCCAGTATGGTGACAGTCTCTCTCTCTCTCTGTGCAGAGTGCCCAGTATGGTGACAGTCTCTCTCTCTCTGTGCAGAGTGCCCAGTATGGTGACAGTCTCTCTCTCTCTGTGCAGAGTGCCCCAGTATGGTGACAGTCTCTCTCTCTCTGTGCAGAGTGCCCAGTATGGTGACAGTCTCTCTCTCTCTCTGTGCAGAGTGCCCCAGTATGGTGACAGTCTCTCTCTCTCTCTCTGTGCAGAGTGCCCCAGTATGGTGACAGTCTCTCTCTCTCTCTGTGCAGAGTGCCCCAGTATGGTGACAGTCTCTCTCTCTCTCTCTCTCTGTGCAGAGTGCCCCAGTATGCTGACAGTCTCTCTCTCTCTCTGTGCAGAGTGCCCCAGTATGGTGACAGTCTCTCTCTCTCTCTCTCTCTGTGCAGAGTGCCCCAGTATGGTGACAGTCTCTCTCTCTCTCTCTCTCTGTGCAGAGTGCCCCAGTATGCTGACAGTCTCTCTCTCTCTCTGTGCAGAGTGCCTCAGTATGGTGACAGTCTCTCTCTCTCTCTCTCTGTGCAGAGTGCCCCCAGTATGGTGACAGTCTCTCTCTCTCTCTGTGCAGAGTGCCCCAGTATGGTGACAGTCTCTCTCTCTCTGTGCAGAGTGCCCCAGTATGGTGACAGTCTCTCTCTCTCTCTCTGTGCAGAGTGCCCCAGTATGGTGACAGTCTCTCTCTGTCTCTCTCTCTGTGCAGAGTGCCCCAGTATGGTTACAGTCTCTCTCTCTCTCTGTGCAGAGTGCCCCAGTATGGTGACAGTCTCTCTCTCTCTCTCTCTCTCTGTGCAGAGTGCCCCAGTATGGTGACAGTCTCTCTCTCTCTCTCTCTCTCTCTCTCTCTGTGCAGAGTGCCCCAGTATGGTGACAGTCTCTCTCTCTCTGTGCAGAGTGCCCCAGTATGGTGACAGTCTCTCTCTCTCTGTGCAGAGTGCCCCAGTATGGTGACAGTCTCTCTCTCTCTCTGTGCAGAGTGCCCCAGTATGCTGACAGTCTCTCTCTCTCTCTGTGCAGAGTGCCCCAGTATGGTGACAGTCTCTCTCTCTCTCTCTCTGCAGAGTGCCCCAGTATGGTGACAGTCTCTCTCTCTGCAGAGTGCCCCAGTATGGAGAGTCTCTGTGTCTTAGATTGAGTCCAGCAGGTGGCAATACTTACCAGCCCAGCACTGTAGTATCCAGGCAAATATTTCTCACAGATCTGAACCAGCACCAGAAGGCTTGCTGTGGGGAAAAATGGAGAGACAGAAAATGTTAACTCTACTCACTGCCATGTTTCCTCAAGTTACACAGCAACTACAGCTGCATTCTGTGTGAACATATTCCATCATGCAGAGGTGCCCCAGGATCAGACTGTAATAATCAAACCGTGCACTGCAATCAGACTGTAATAATACAATGGAGCACTGCAATCAGACCCAGGCTGTGTGCTTCCTGTGATATCTCTCACCTCCGCTGGCATGTGCATGAGCAGCACGGCTGCGACTGGGGCCTGCGCCTGGCAGTAACCCTCCTCGGGTCGGTAGATGGTGTAGGCCTTGAGGATTCGGTACAGATCCTGCTGTCTGCAATGTGAACACAAGGCCAGTTACATCCTACTTTGAGGCAATGGTCCCATTTTGAACAGGATTACTGTATCTTTAACTGAACGACACCTTTTCCTGACTGCCCTGCTGTACGGCCAGCAGCTTCATGATGCAGGATGCTCGGAAGTTAAACGTCACTACAACGGTCCACTCAGAGGCCTGACCGCCACTGGTCTAGGTGAAAGGTGAACCGAGGTAGTACGAAATTAGACAAAGGGAACCGGGACACACACAGTGTGGGTCCCATTCCGCGACCCCCCCCCCCCCCCGCCCCCTTAAGACGCTCCCGAATACCTACCTCTTTGACCAAGCTTTTGGTCACCTGTCCTAATTTCTCCTTATGTCATAGAGTTTATACAGCACAGAAAGAGGCCCTTCGGCCCATCGCGTCCGGGCCAGCCATCAAGCCCTGTCTAATCTAATCCCATTTTCCAGCATTTGGTCCGTAGCCTTGTATGCTATGGCATTTCAAGTGCTCATCTAAATGCTTCTTGAATGTTGTGAGGGTTCCTGCCTCTACCACCCTTTCAGGCAGTGAGTTCCAGACTCCAACCACCCTCTGGGTGAACAAGCTTTTCCTCAAATCCCCTCTAAACTCCTGCCCCTTACCTTGAAACTATGCCCATTATGTGGCTCAGTGTCAAATTTTGTTTGATAACACTCCTGTGACGCGACTTGGGACGTTTTGCCACGTTAAAGGCGCTATAAATATACAAGTTGTTGTTATTGTGAAACATACCCGTGACCCCCTCTCAATGCAAACATCTCATGGAATGGAAACTGCCTGTGTAAATCTTTCTCGATGATGTCCAGCCACTTTGGGTCTCCTTGCTGTCGGTCCAGCTCCTGTGGAAAGGAAGAGAAGGAGGCTAGACCGCGAGCACGCACTCACAGGCACATACCCGATTGTGACCCAAGTAACAAGATGGGCGAGCAGCTGTTGTACCGGAGACCCAGGTTGAGGTGTGATGTACTGGGGGGGGGGGGGGGGGGGGAGGGGGTCTAAGGCCAGCAGCAAGGCTGTGGGTTGCAGGCCTTGTTAGACACGGTGAGGAGATGGCTGTGTGTTGCTGTCACCAAGATGGGGTGAAAGAGAGTGGCACAGTGCAGGGGATGGGGTCGCCATTCATACAGGAATCATTACAGGCATCGTCTCGGGATAAGGGGTTGGTCATTTAGGACTGAGATGAGGAAGAATTTCTTTACTCAGAGGGTGGTGAACCTGTGGAATTCTCTGCCCCAGAGGCTGTGGAGGCTCAGTCGTTGGGTGTATTCAAGGCTAAGATCAATAGATCTTTGGTCTCATGGGAAATCGAGAGATATGGCATCGGTTGGGAAAGTGGAGTGCAGAGCGAAGATCAGCCATGATCGTACTGCAGGCTCGAGGACAGTAGGGCCTACTCCTGCTGCTATTTCTGATGTTCTTAAGTACAGGGATGGGGACTCCATTCACACGGGGGGAGAGGGTAGACTCCATTCACACGGGGGGAGAGGGTAGACTCCATTCACACGGGGGGAGAGGGTAGACTCCATTCACACGGGGGGGAGAGGGTAGACTCCATTCACACGGGGGGAGAGGGTAGACTCCATTCACACGGGGGGAGAGGGGAGACTCCATTCACACGGGGGGAGAGGGTAGACTCCATTCACACGGGGGGAGAGGGTAGACTCCATTCACACGGGGGGAGAGGGTAGACTCCATTCACACGGGGGGAGAGGGTAGACTCCATTCACACGGGGGAGAGGGTAGACTCCATTCACACGGGGGGAGAGGGTAGACTCCATTCACACGGGGGGAGAGGGTAGACTCCATTCACACGGGGGGAGAGGGGAGACTCCATTCACACGGGGGGAGAGGGTAGACTCCATTCACACGGGGGGAGAGGGTAGACTCCATTCACACGGGGGGGAGAGGGTAGACTCCATTCACACGGGGGAGAGGGTAGACTCCATTCACACGGGGGGAGAGGGTAGACTCCATTCACACGGGGGGAGAGGGGAGACTCCATTCACACGGGGGGGGAGAGGGTAGACTCCATTCACACGGGGGGAGAGGGTAGACTCCATTCACACGGGGGGAGAGGGTAGACTCCATTCACACGGGGGGAGAGGGTAGACTCCATTCACACGGGGGGGAGAGGGTAGACTCCATTCACACGGGGGGAGAGGGTAGACTCCATTCACACGGGGGGAGAGGGTAGACTCCATTCACACGGGGGGAGAGGGTAGACTCCATTCACACGGGGGGAGGTCGGGAGAGGGTAGACTCCATTCACACGGGGGGGGAGAGGGTAGACTCCATTCACACGGGGGAGAGGGTAGACTCCATTCACACGGGGGAGAGGGTAGACTCCATTCACACGGGGGGAGAGGGTAGACTCCATTCACACGGGGGGAGAGGGTAGACTCCATTCACACGGGGGGAGAGGGTAGACTCCATTCACACGGGGGGAGAGGGGAGACTCCATTCACACGGGGGGAGAGGGAGACTCCATTCACACGGGGGGGAGAGGTAGACTCCATTCACACGGGGGGGAGAGGGTAGACTCCATTCACACGGGGGGGGAGAGGGTAGACTCCATTCACACGGGGGGAGAGGGTAGACTCCATTCACACGGGGGGAGAGGGTAGACTCCATTCACACGGGGGAGAGGGTAGACTCCATTCCACGGGGGGAGAGGGTAGACTCCATTCACACGGGGGAGAGGGTAGACTCCATTCACACGGGGGGAGAGGGTAGACTCCATTCACACGGGGGGAGAGGTAGACTCCATTCACACGGGGGGAGAGGGTAGACTCCATTCACACGGGGGGAGAGGGTAGACTCCATTCACACGGGGGAGAGGGTAGACTCCATTCACACGGGGGGAGAGGGTAGACTCCATTCACACGGGGGGAGAGGGTAGACTCCATTCACACGGGGGGAGAGGGTAGACTCCATTCACACGGGGGGGAGAGGGTAGACTCCATTCACACGGGGGGAGAGAGGGTAGACTCCATTCACACGGGGGGAGAGGGTAGACTCCATTCACACGGGGGGAGAGGGTAGACTCATTCACACGGGGGGAGAGGGTAGACTCCATTCACACGGGGGAGAGGGTAGACTCCATTCACACGGGGGGGAGAGGGTAGACTCCATTCACACGGGGGAGAGGGTAGACTCCATTCACACGGGGGGGAGAGGGTAGACTCCATTCACACGGGGGAGAGGGTCACGGGGAGAGGGTAGACTCCATTCACACGGGGGGAGAGGGTAGACTCCATTCACACGGGGGGAGAGGGGAGACTCCATTCACACGGGGGGAGAGGGTAGACTCCATTCACACGGGGGGAGAGGGTAGACTCCATTCACACGGGGGGGAGAGGGTAGACTCCATTCACACGGGGGGAGAGAGGTAGACTCCATTCACACGGGGGGAGAGGGTAGACTCCATTCACACGGGGGGAGAGGGTAGACTCCATTCACACGGGGGGGAGAGGGTAGACTCCATTCACACGGGGGGAGAGGGTAGACTCCATTCACACGGGGAGTCACCGGGGGGAGAGGTAGACTCCATTCACACGGGGGGGAGAGGGTAGACTCCATTCACACGGGGGGAGAGGGTAGACTCCATTCACACGGGGGGGAGAGGGTAGACTCCATTCACACGGGGGGAGAGGGTAGACTCCATTCACACGGGGGAGAGGGTAGACTCCATTCACACGGGGGGGAGAGGGTAGACTCCATTCACACGGGGGGAGAGGGTAGACTCCATTCACACGGGGGGAGAGGGTAGACTCCATTCACACGGGGGGAGAGGGTAGACTCCATTCACACGGGGGGAGAGGGTAGACTCCATTCACACGGGGGGAGAGGGTAGACTCCATTCACACGGGGGGAGAGGGTAGCTCCATTCACACGGGGGGAGAGGGTAGACTCCATTCACACGGGGGGAGAGGGTAGACTCCATTCACACGGGGGGAGAGGGTAGACTCCATTCACACGGGGGGAGAGGGTAGACTCCATTCACACGGGGGGAGAGGGTAGACTCCATTCACACGGGGGGAGAGGGTAGACTCCATTCACACGGGGGGAGAGGGTAGACTCCATTCACACGGGGGGAGAGGGTAGACTCCATTCACACGGGGGGAGAGGGTAGACTCCATTCACACGGGGGGAGAGGGTAGACTCCATTCACACGGGGGGAGAGGGTAGACTCCATTCACACGGGGGGAGGTGGGTAGACTCCATTCACACGGGGGGGAGAGGGTAGACTCCATTCACACGGGGGGAGAGGGTAGACTCCATTCACACGGGGGGAGAGGGTAGACTCCATTCACACGGGGGGAGAGGGTAGACTCCATTCACACGGGGGGAGAGGGTAGACTCCATTCACACGGGGGGAGAGGGTAGACTCCATTCACACGGGGGGAGAGGGTAGACTCCATTCACACGGGGGGAGAGGGTAGACTCCATTCACACGGGGGGAGAGGGTAGACTCCATTCACACGGGGGGAGAGGTAGACTCCATTCACACGGGGGAGAGGGTAGACTCCATTCACACGGGGGGAGAGGGTAGACTCCATTCACACGGGGGGAGAGGGTAGACCTCCATTCACACGGGGGGAGAGGGTAGACTCCATTCACACGGGGGGAGAGGGTAGACTCCATTCACACGGGGGGAGAGGGTAGACTCCATTCACACGGGGGGAGAGGGTAGACTCCATTCACACGGGGGGAGAGGGTAGACTCCATTCACACGGGGGGAGAGGGTAGACTCCATTCACACGGGGGGAGAGGGTAGACTCCATTCACACGGGGGGGAGAGGGTAGACTCCATTCACACGGGGGGAGAGGGTAGACTCCATTCACACGGGGGGAGAGGGTAGACTCCATTCACACGGGGGGGAGAGGGTAGACTCCATTCACACGGGGGGAGAGGGTAGACTCCATTCACACGGGGGGAGAGGGTAGACTCCATCACACGGGGGGAGAGGGTAGACTCCATTCACACGGGGGGAGAGGGTAGACTCCATTCACACGGGGGGAGAGGGTAGACTCCATTCACACGGGGGGAGAGGGTAGACTCCATTCACACGGGGGGAGAGGGTAGACTCCATTCACACGGGGGGAGAGGGTAGACTCCATTCACACGGGGGGAGAGGGTAGACTCCATTCACACGGGGGGAGAGGGTAGACTCCATTCACACGGGGGGAGAGGGTAGACTCCATTCACACGGGGGGAGAGGGTAGACTCCATTCACACGGGGGAGAGGGTAGACTCCATTCACACGGGGGGAGAGGGTAGACTCCATTCACACGGGGGGAGAGGGTAGACTCCATTCACACGGGGGGAGAGGGTAGACTCCATTCACACGGGGGGAGAGGGTAGACTCCATTCACACGGGGGGAGAGGGTAGACTCCATTCACACGGGGGGAGAGGGTAGACTCCATTCACACGGGGGGAGAGGGTAGACTCCATTCACACGGGGGGAGAGGGTAGACTCCATTCACACGGGGGGAGAGGGTAGACTCCATTCACACGGGGGGAGAGGGTAGACTCCATTCACACGGGGGGAGAGGGTAGACTCCATTCACACGGGGGGAGAGGGTAGACTCCATTCACACGGGGGGAGAGGGTAGACTCCATTCACACGGGGGGAGGAGAGGGTAGACTCCATTCACACGGGGGAGAGGGTAGACTCCATTCACACGGGGGGAGAGGGTAGACTCCATTCACACGGGGGGAGAGGGTAGACTCCATTCACACGGGGGGAGAGGGTAGACTCCATTCACACGGGGGAGAGGGTAGACTCCATTCACACGGGGGGAGAGGGTAGACTCCATTCACACGGGGGGAGAGGGTAGACTCCATTCACACGGGGGAGAGGGTAGACTCCATTCACACGGGGGGAGAGGGTAGACTCCATTCACACGGGGGGAGAGGGGTAGACTCCATTCACACGGGGGGAGAGGGTAGACTCCATTCACACGGGGGGAGAGGGTAGACTCCATTCACACGGGGGGAGAGGGTAGACTCCATTCACACGGGGGGAGAGGGTAGACTCCATTCACACGGGGGGAGAGGGTAGACTCCATTCACACGGGGGGAGAGGGTAGACTCCATTCACACGGGGGGAGAGGGTAGACTCCATTCACACGGGGGGAGAGGGTAGACTCCATTCACACGGGGGGAGAGGGTAGACTCCATTCACACGGGGGGAGAGGGTAGACTCCATTCACACGGGGGGAGAGGGTAGACTCCATTCACACGGGGGGAGAGGGTAGACTCCATTCACACGGGGGGAGAGGGTAGACTCCATTCACACGGGGGGGAGAGGGTAGACTCCATTCACACGGGGGGGAGAGGGTAGACTCCATTCACACGGGGGGAGAGGGTAGACTCCATTCACACGGGGGGAGAGGGTAGACTCCATTCACACGGGGGGGAGAGGGTAGACTCCATTCACACGGGGGGAGAGGGTAGACTCCATTCACACGGGGGGAGAGGGTAGACTCCATTCACACGGGGGAGAGGGTAGACTCCATTCACACGGGGGGAGAGGGTAGACTCCATTCACACGGGGGGAGAGGGTAGACTCCATTCACACGGGGGGAGAGGGTAGACTCCATTCACACGGGGGGAGAGGGTAGACTCCATTCACACGGGGGGAGAGGTAGACTCCATTCACACGGGGGGGAGAGGGTAGACTCCATTCACACGGGGGGAGAGGGTAGACTCCATTCACACGGGGGGAGAGGGTAGACTCCATTCACACGGGGGGAGAGGGTAGACTCCATTCACACGGGGGGGAGAGGGTAGACTCCATTCACACGGGGGGGAGAGGGTAGACTCCATTCACACGGGGGGGAGAGGGTAGACTCCATTCACACGGGGGGAGAGGGTAGACTCCATTCACACGGGGGGAGAGGGTAGACTCCATTCACACGGGGGGAGAGGGTAGACTCCATTCACACGGGGGGAGAGGGTAGACTCCATTCACACGGGGGGAGAGGGTAGACTCCATTTCACACGGGGGAGAGGGTAGACTCTATTCACACGGGGGGGAGAGGGTAGACTCCATTCACACGGGGGGAGAGGGTAGACTCCATTCACACGGGGGGAGAGGGTAGACTCATTCACACGGGGGGAGAGGGTAGACTCCATTCACACGGGGGGGAGAGGGTAGACTCCATTCACACGGGGGGAGAGGGTAGACTCCATTCACACGGGGGGAGAGGGTAGACTCCATTCACACGGGGGGAGAGGGTAGACTCCATTCACACGGCGGGGGGGGGGGGGGGGGCGAGAGGGTAGACTCTATTCACACGGGGGGAGAGGGTAGACTCTATTCACACGGGGGGAGAGGGTAGACTCCATTCACACGGGGGAGAGGGTAGACTCTATTCACACGGGGGGAGAGGGTAGACTCCCATTCACACGGGGGGAGGGGTAGACTCCATTCACACGGGGGGGAGGGTAGACTCTATTCACACGGGGGGAGAGGGTTAGACTCTATTCACACGGGGGGAGAGGGTAGACTCACTTCACACGGGGGGGGGGGGGAGAGGGTAGACTCCATTCACACGGGGGGGAGAGGTAGACTCCATTACACGGGGGGAGAGGGTAGACTCCATTCACACGGGGGGAGAGGGTAGACTCCATTCACACGGGGGGAGAGGGTAGACTCTATTCACACGGGGGGAGAGGGTAGACTCTATTCACACGGGGGGAGAGGGTAGACTCTATTCCACACGGGGGGAGAGGGTAGACTCCATTCACACGGGGGGAGAGGTAGACTCTATTCACACGGGGGGACGAGGGTAGACTCCATTCACACGGGGGGGAGGGTAGACTCCATTCGAACAGGGGGGAGAGGGTAGACTCTAATCACACGGGGAAGGGGGGGGGGGAAGAGGGTAGACTCTATTCACACGGGGGGGAGGGGAAGAGAGGGTAGACTCTATTCACACGGGGGGGGAGGGTAGACTCATTCACCCGGGGATAGGTAGACTCTATTCACACGGGGAGAGGG
>NW_028225179.1:67093685-67238799 GCF_052327205.1 Somniosus microcephalus | reverse complement strand
GTCATCGAAATCACTTCGACAGGGTCTGAGGGAGACGGGAAGATACTCGGACACTGAAACAGTGTCAAGCCCTCAGTTGCACAGGGATTACCCGGGTCTGTGTCTTAGACTGGGCATTGTTGTCCCAGGTCAGCATGGTATTGGGTTACTGTCACAATGCACAATGCATGGAGAACCAGTTTCACTTGCATCAGATGGATCCAGCACAATGCGTCACAATGTGTTTTGTGTGAAGCCAATTGTCGGAGAGAGGAGCCGGGCCACACATTGGCAAGACGACAATTGCCGTGTGTGATTTGTTCACCGTGGGCGCGAGTTGCCAGGAGGAACGGGAGGGGGGAGGGCTTGAGAGGGGGAGAGGCGCAGCGGGGGGGGGGGGAGAGGCGCAGCGGGGGGGGGGGGGGGGAAGAGGCGCAGCGGGGGGGGAGGCGCGCAGCGGGGGGGGGGGGGGGGGGGAGAGGCGCAGCGGGGGGGGGGGGGAGAGGCGCAGCGGGGGGGGGGGGGGAGAGGCGCAGCGGGGGGGGGGGGGGAGAGGCGCAGCGGGGGGGGGGGGGAGAGGCGCAGCGGGGGGGGGGGGAGAGGCGCAGCGGGGGGGGGGGGGAGAGGCGCAGCGGGGGGGGGGGGGGGAGAGGCGCAGCGGGGGGGGGGGGGAGAGGCGCAGCGGGGGGGGGGGGGGGGGAGAGGCGCAGCGGGGGGGGGGGGGGAGAGGCGCAGCGGGGGGGGGGGGGAGAGGCGCAGCGGGGGGGGGGGGGGGGAGAGGCGCAGCGGGGGGGGGGGGGGGGGAGAGGCGCAGCGGGGGGGGGGGGGGGGAGAGGCGCAGCGGGGGAGGGGGGGGGAGAGGCGCAGCGGGGGGGGGGGGGAGAGGCGCAGCGGGGGGGGGGGGGGGAGAGGCGCAGCGGGGGGGGGGGGGGGAGAGGCGCAGCGGGGGGGGGGAGAGGCGCAGCGGGGGAGGGGGGGGGGAGAGGCGCAGCGGGGGGGGGGGGAGAGGCGCAGCGGGGGGGGGGGGGGGAGAGGCGCAGCGGGGGGGGGGGGGGGGAGAGGCGCAGCGGGGGGGGGGGGGGGGGAGAGGCGCAGCGGGGGGGGGGGGGGGGGAGAGGCGCAGCGGGGGGGGGGGGTGGGGGAGAGGGAGCGAATGGAGGGACCCCCGCGCGATTCATGAGCGGAGAAGTGCAGAGATGCCGAGACCAGTCATGCAGCCGCCTACCTGTGCAGCTTTATTCTTACCTCAAATTTGCCCAGGTTCTGGTCCATTAACTGCTTGCTGTGGGAAAGCTGCTGCCAGGCTCTGGCTCGCAGGGATGAGGGGATGCCCTTCCGACACCGCAGCTTCACCTGCACGAGAGGGGGGGGGGGGGGGACACTGGTCACCAGGGCACTCGCCACCCACATCACTACAGCAGAGGGAGAGACACACACCAGGGCAGAGAGAGAGAGAGAGAGCAAGAGAGAGAGAGAGAGAGCGCAAGAGAGAGAGAGAGCTTAAGAGAGAGAGAGCTCCCCACGCACATCACCTCTAAAGCAGAGAAAGAGACACCAGGGCAGAGAGACAGACAGAAGGGCAGAGAGAGAGAGAAAAGGAGTGAGGTGTGGGGTCTGCTAACACAACAAGAATTTGCAAAATGGTACAAACACCCAATTGAAATCCTGCATGCAGAATTCTGTAAAAGTATCCTCCGGACTCAGAGGAAAACCACAAACAATGCATGCAGGGCAGAACTAGGCCAATATCCACTACTAATTAATATCCAAAAAAGAGCCATCAAATTTTGGAAACACCTAAAAATGAGCAACCCCCACTGCTATCATTGCGAAGCCTTGAAATGCCAAGAGATGATCATAGAGAAGAGTCCTCTCAGTCAACTGGTCCTGGGACTCAGTGAAGTAACTACTAACACTACTAATAATAATCAGCCCCAGGACAGTGACATCCTAGCACAGAGAATTCGACCCAACACAATTATTACTAAACAAAAAGAAAAATATTTGACCTATTGGACAGAAACGACAAAAACCCCAAACAAACTTGATTGCTATTTGGCCCTAAACAGACAATACACCATGGCTGAATACCTGACCATGGTAAAAGATAGCAAACTGAGAAAAACCTTGACAATGTACAGACTTAGTGAGCATAGCCTGGCCATCGAAAAAGGCAGACACAGGGCAGACCTGGCTGCCCAGAGAGGACAGGATATGCTCTCACTGCAGTCAGGGAGTGGTGGAGACAGAGATGCACTTCCTCACAACTTGTGGAAACTATCAGGACATAAGGGGGAATTTCCACCCAAAATTCATAAAAATATGCCCTGAATTGAAAAATTTGAATGACCACCAAAAACTCCCATATCTATTAGGGGAACAGAGTAAATGTGTAACTTTAGCGGCAAACTATGTTACAGCTTGCCACAAGCAGAGGGACAACCAGTGACCATTAGATCTAAGAAAAGATTATATGTATACTATACTAGCTGAAGTGCCCGGCGGTGCCGAGGCTTTTTCGAGGGCATGTTGTTGTTGGAAGAGAGAGAGAGAGAGCGACTGGGGGGGGGGGGAAGAGAGAGCGCGACTGGGGGGGGGGGAAAAAGAGAGAGAGCGACTGGGGGGGGGAAAGAGAGAGAGCGACTGGGGAGGGGGGGGGGAGGAGGGGGGGGGAAGGGAGGGGGGGGGGAAGGGAAGGGAGGGGGGGAAGGGAGGGGGGGGGAAGGGAGGGGGGGGGAAGGGAGGGGGGGGAAGGGAGGGGGGGGAAGGGAGGGGGGGGGAAGGGAGGGGGGGGAAGGGAGGGGGGGGGAAGGGAGGGGGGGGGGAAGGGAGGGGGGGGGAAGGGAGGGGGGGGAAGGGAGGGGGGGGAAGGGAGGGGGGGGAAGGGAGGGGGGGGGAAGGGAGGGGGGGGAAGGGAGGGGGGGGAAGGAGGGGGGGGAAGGGAGGGGGGGGAAGGGAGGGGGGGGGAAGGGAGGGGGGGAAGGGAGGGGGGGAAGGAGGGGGGGGGGAAGGGAGGGGGGGGAAGGGAGGGGGGGAAGGGAGGGGGGAAGGGAGGGGGGAAGGGAGGGGGGAAGGGAGGGGGGAAGGGAGGGGGGAAGGGAGGGGGGAAGGGAGGGGGGAAGGGAGGGGGGAAGGGAGGGGGGGAAGGGAGGGGGGAAGGGAGGGGGGAAGGGAGGGGGGAAGGGAGGGGGGAAGGGAGGGGGGGGAAGGGAGGGGGGGGAAGGGAGGGGGGGGGAAGGGAGGGGGGGGGAAGGGAGGGGGGGGGAAGGGAGGGGGGGGGAAGGGAGGGGGGGGGAAGGGAGGGGGGGGGAAGGGAGGGGGGGGGGAAGGGAGGGGGGGGGGAAGGGAGGGGGGGGGAAGGGAGGGGGGGGGGAAGGGAGGGGGGGGGGAAGGGAGGGGGGGGAAGGGAGGGGAGGGGGGGAAGGGAGGGGGGGAAGGGAGGGGGGGGGGAAGGGAGGGGGGGGGGGGGGAAGGGAGGGGGGGGGGGGGAAGGGAGGGGGGGGGGAAGGGAGGGGGGGGGGAAGGGAGGGGGGGGGGAAGGGAGGGGGGGGGGGAAGGGAGGGGGGGGGAAGGGAGGGGGGGGGAAGGGAGGGGGGGGGGAAGGGGGGGGGGGAAGGGAGGGGGGGGGGAAGGGAGGGGGGGGGGGAAGGGAGGGGGGGGGAAGGGGGGGGGGGGGAAGGGGGGGGGGGGGGAAGGGGGGGGGGGGGAAGGGAGGGGGGAAGGGAGGGGGGGAAGGGAGGGGGGGGGGAAGGGAGGGGGGGGGGGAAGGGAGGGGGGGGGGGAAGGGAGGGGGGGGGGGAAGGGTGGGGGGGGGAAGGGAGGGGGGGGGGAAGGGAGGGGGGGGGAAGGGAGGGGGGGGGGAAGGGAGGGGGGGGGGAGGAAGGGAAAGACCGCCGATTGCGCGCGCAGCAGGAGCTGAGACGCGGCGTCTCTCTCTGGCTTGGCCGGCGGGCCCGGTTGCCAGGGTAACCGTGACGCTGACCAAGCCCCGCCCCCCCGGCCGAGCCAGAGAGAGACGCCGCGTCTCAGCTCCTGCTGCGCGCGCACCCTCGCGGCGCTGGGCTGAGGCTCGGCCCTCCAGCCTTCGAGTGGGGCCGGGAGGTGCCTAGCTCGGGCGTGGGTGCGGAGGAGACGCCGAGGCTTCTAGGCCTACCTGGAAAAACGGGGAAAGGTAGGAAAATTAATGAGATTAGATAAGTTAATTACTTTCTAAATCATTTTTTTAAAAAACAATATGTGTTTTAAAAGCAACTTTTTTTTTTAAGACGCAGAAAGCGGGAAAAAGGAAAAGTTTGGAATCAAGATGGCGGCGACTCACCTCGGTTCAGAACGTTAAGGCCTGGCCACACACGCACCGATTGGCCCGGCGGCACACGCCAGCAACCCAGCGTACGATTGGTCGAGCTCGAGGTCACTCTGTCGCTAATGAGCGGATAATGAGATGCTAATGAGCGGAACGTTGAAGGTTGTTTGGGAAAGCGCGGGCAGGATTTTAGCCCGGCCGAAACGTAAATACGCTTAAAACCGTCTCGGAAGCGTAAGCTTTCTTTGGAGGTAACGCGCGCGTAGGTACGCCCTGTAACTTTCGAGCGCATAGCCCGACAGACGCACAGGCGATGACAGACAGAATGACAGACAGACAGATGTACCGATTTATATATATATATGAAGATAAAGAAAAAGAAGATAGAAGATAGATGTGTGTACATTTATGTATACATTTATGTATACATGGGTATATTTGTCTGTACACTATGTCTAGATTTGCGTTTAGGTGTTCAATCACACATGTTTTTCTGTGCTTCGGCAACATAAGATGTATCTTGTCATGCCAATAAAGCAATTTGAATTGAAAATTGAATTGAATTGAGAGAGAGAGCGAAAGAGAGCTCCCCACCCACATCACCACTAAAGCAGAGACACACACCAGGACAGAGAGAGGGGGGCGAGAGAGAGCTCCCCACCCACATCACCACTAAAGCAGAGACACACACCAGGACAGAGAGAGGAGGGAGCGGGGCAGAGGGGAGCGGGACAGAGACCGAGAGAGAGAGAGACCGAGAGAGAGAGAGACCGAGAGAGAGAGAGACCGAGAGAGAGAGAGACCGAGAGAGAGAGAGAGACCGAGACCGAGAGAGAGAGAGACCGAGACCGAGACCGAGAGAGAGAGACCGAGAGACCGAGAGAGACCGAGAGAGAGACCGATGAGAGAGAGAGAGACCGAGAGAGAGAGAGAGACCGAGAGAGAGAGAGACCGAGAGAGAGAGAGAGACGAGACCGAGAGAGAGAGAGACCGAGAGAGAGACCGAGAGACACCCAGAGAGAGAGACACCCAGAGAGAGACACCCAGAGAGAGACACCCAGAGAGAGAGAGACACCCAGAGAGAGAGAGACACCCAGAGAGAGAGAGACACCCAGAGAGAGAGAGACACCCAGAGAGAGAGAGACACCCAGAGAGAGAGAGACACCCAGAGAGAGAGAGACACCCAGAGAGAGAGAGACACCCAGAGAGAGAGAGACACCCAGAGAGAGAGAGACACCCAGAGAGAGAGAGACACCCAGAGAGAGAGAGACACCCAGAGAGAGAGAGACACCCACACAGAGAGAGACACCCACACAGAGAGACACACACACAGAGACACACACACAGAGACACACACACAGAGACACACACACAGAGACACACACACAGAGACACACACACAGAGACACACACACAGAGACACACACACAGAGACACACACACAGAGAGAGAGAGACAGAGAGAGAGCTCCCCATCCACATCACCACTACACCAGTGAGAGTCACCAGGACACACCAACTTCCCAGTGCATAAGGTACAAGGGCTCACTGGGAAGTGTTGCCTCTTGCACTGAGCACCGGGGGAAGGGTTGCAGGGAAGGCAAAGAACAAACAGCGCCCTTTAAAGAGTTGGGAGAGGCTTTTTGTTTGCCGCCACCGTACCCACGAGGAGTAATTCCTGACATTGCACGGCTCACAATACTTTCTCCAGGCACAGCCCAGGTCTGGCAAGGCAGAGCCAGCTGAGAGCGGACAGTTTCGCCAGCTGGCCCACCACTGGGTGCAGCGCGTCATCTGACCACTCACCTTGTCAAAGCGCCGAGCTACCCACTTGTCCCAGCGGCCCAGCATGTCCAGCCACTTCAGCTCCCGCATACGCGCCACATCCAATGGGATCGCACTCTCCCTGCAACATAGAAGCACCAAGCTCAAGAGGGCGGTCGGAATGCTTACACGCACTGTACCAATGTCCTTTCAGTGTTAAAACATGTTTTGAGGGGGGGGGGGGGGGTGGATGGAAGAGGCCACATTAGCTTTACTCTGTATCTAACCCGTGCTGTACCTGCCCTGGGAGTGTTTGATGGGACAGTGTAGAGGGAGCTTTACTCTATATCTAACCCGTGCTGTTCCTGCCCTGGGAGTGTTTGATGGGACAGTGTAGAGGGAGCTTTACTCTGTATCTAACCCGTGCTGTACCTGCCCTGGGAGTGTTTCATGGGACAGTGTAGATGGAGCTTTACTCTGTATCTAACCCGTGCTGTACCTGCCCTGGGAGTGTTTGATGAGACAGTGTAGAGGGAGCTTTACTCTGTATCTAACCCGTGCTGTACCTGCCCTGGGAGTGTTTGATGGGACAGTGTAGAGGGAGCTTTACTCTGTATCTAACCTATGCTGTACCTGCCCTGGGAGTGTTTGATGGGACAGTATAGAGGGAGCTTTACTCTGTATCTAACCCGTGCTGTACCTGCCCTGGGAGTGTTTGATGAGACAGTGTAGAGGGAGCTTTACTCTGTATCTAACCCGTGCTGTACCTGCCCTGGGATTGTTTGATGGGACAGTGTAGAGGGAGCTTTACTCTGTATCTCACCCCATGCTGTACCTGCCCTGGGATTGTTTGATGGGACAGTATAGAGGGAGCTTTACTCTGTATCTAACCCGTGCTGTACCTGCCCTGGGAGTGTTTGATGAGACAGTGTAGAGGGAGCTTTACTCTGTATCTAACCCGTGCTGTCCCTGCCCTGGGAGTGTTTGATGAGACAGTGTAGAGGCAGCTTTACTCTGTATCTAACCCGTGCTGTCCCTGCCCTGGGAGTGTTTGATGAGACAGTGTAGAGGGAGCTTTACTCTGTATCTAACCCGTGCTGTACCTGCCCTGGGAGTGTTTGATGGGGACAGTGTAGAGGGAGCTTTACTCTGTATGTAACCCGTGCTGTACCTGCCCTGGGAGTGTTTGATGGGACAGTGTAGAGGGAGCTTTACTCTGTATCTAACCCGTGCTGTACCTGCCCTGGGAGTGTTTGATGGGGACAGTGTAGAGGGAGCTTTACTCTGTATCTAACCCGTGCTGTACCTGCCCTGGGAGTGTTTGATGGGACAGTATAGAGGGAGCTTTACACTGTATCTAACCCGTGCTGTACCTGCCCTGGGAGTGTTTGATGGGACAGTGTAGAGGGAGCTTTACTCTGTATCTAACCCGTGCTGTACCTGCCCTGGGAGTGTTTGATGGGACAGTGTAGAGGGAGCTTTACTCTGTATCTAACCCGTGCTGTACCTGCCCTGGGAGTGTTTGATGGGGACAGTGTAGAGGGAGCTTTACTCTGTATCTAACCCGTGCTGTACCTGCCCTGGGAGTGTTTGATGGGACAGTATAGAGGGAGCTTTACACTGTATCTAACCCATGCTGTACCTGCCCTGGGAGTGTTTGATGGGACAGTGCAGAGGGAGGTTTACTCTGTATCTAACTCGTGCTGTACCTGCCCTGGGAGTATTTGATGGGACAGTGTAGAGGGAGCTTTACTCTCTATCTAACCTGTGCTGTACTTGTCCTATTTTGATAGACTGGCAGAAACCACAGCACATAAGGCAGCAACTGAGCCTGTGATGTCTCAGCCAGTCCTACCCTCCCCTTCCCTTTCTGCTCCGAGTACTAACCCGAAATTTATGTCACCTGATCTGTCAATGAGTAGAAATAATTACTATTTACCGTCTCGAGCATAGGACTCACAATTCCCAAGTGAGCAGGAGCAGATGGTGGAGACAGGGACAGCAGTGGAGTGTGCGCGTCGGAGGGTGCAGTCCTCTTCAAGCTCCGCTCATAGAAACACGGGAACAGGAGGAGGCCATTCAGTCCCTCGAGCCTGCTCCGCCATTCAATGAGATCAGGGCTGATCTGTGACCTAACACCATATGCCCCCGCCTTTGCTCCATATCCCTTAATACTTTTGGTTAACCGAAATCTATCAATCTCGGATATAAAATGAACAATTGATCTAGCATCAACTGCCGTTTGCGGAATAGAGTTCCAAACTTCTTCCACCCATCTACATGTAGAAGTGTTTCCTAACTTCACTCCTGAAAGACCTGGCTCTAATTTTTAAGCTAGGTCCCCGAGTCCAAGACTCCCCAACCAGTAGAAATAGGGTAGCTAGAGAGAAACTATCAGTTCCCCATAATATCTTGAAAGCTTCAATCAAATCACCCCTTAATCTTCTAAATTCCAGTTAGTACAACCCTTCTGTAATTGTGAACACCAGTCAAATCTCGTCTGAACCCTCTGTGCTTCGGTTAACGCTCATACTTCCGAGTCTCTCAACAAAACTAAATCCCCTCATCGCTGGCACCCTCCCGTGACTCTGCTCCACACATTGCTCATTGGCTGGCATTGTTCTTCCCACAATGGGGCCCATTCAGAGCTGCACAATCCTCCAGCTGCTGGCAGTGGTGGCTGGGCGGAGGCAGAGTTCAGCTCCCAGCAGTGGGATCCCTTCATCTTCGCCCACGCGGGGGAACGGGAGAGGATAAAGTGCAAACTTAACCACCAGGGCTGTACACGATAAGAGGGCTAAAAGCCTTCGGAGGCTGGGCAGGCCGGGACAGCTCCTCTCTGCTCGCTGCTATTGCTCTGACAGGGACAGGGCACTCCCTCGTTTACTGAAAGGACACGGACAGGATACTCGGTGCACGACGCAAGCGCTGCTGCCGCTGCTGAAGGACAAGGACAAGTACACGATAGATGTTGAACCCGAGATCTACATCTCTGCTGCTCCGTATCCAAGCTCACGCCAAGCCCCGTTCACCTGTCACCCCCACCTCCCATGCTCGCTGACCTACACTGGGTCCCAGTCAGCCAACGCTGGCTTTTAAATGGAAAAAACCACGCCTGCGCTGAATTTTGAATGGCCCGAAAAATTTGATGGGAACATTGCCTACAACCCTCCGAGATCACAATATATATTAATGATCTAGACGAGGGAACTAGATGTAATATCTCCAAGTTTGCAGACGACACAAAGCTGGGTGGGCGTGTGTGCTGTGAGGAGGATGCAGAGAAACTCCAGTATTATTTGGACAGGTTGGGTGATTGAACAGATGCATGGCAGATGCAATATAATGTGAATAAATACAAGGTTATCCACTTTGGTGGCAAAACCAGGAAGGCAGATTATCTGATCGGCAATAGATTGGGAGAAGGGGAAGTGCAACGAGACCTGGGTGTCCTTGTGCACCAGTCGCTGAAGGTAAGCATGCAGGTGCAGCAGGCGGTTAAGAAGGCAAATGGTATGTTGGCCTTCGTAGCGAGAGGATTCGAGGACAAGAACAAGGATGTCTTGCTGCAGTTGTACAGGGCCTTGGTGAGACCACATCTTGAGTATTGTGTGCAGTTTTGGTCACCTTATCTGAGGAAGGATGTTCTTGCCATGGAAGGAGTGCAGTGAAGATTCACCAGACTGATATCTGGGATGGCAGGAATGACGTATGAGGAGAGATTGGGTCGATTGGGCTTGTACTCGCTGGAGTTTAGAAGAATGAGAGGGGATCTCATTGAAACTTATAAAATTCTAACAGGACTAGACAGACTAGATGCAGGAAGGATGTTCCCGATGGCGGGGGAGTCCAGAACCAGGGGTCACAGTCCAAGGATAAGGGGTAAGCCATTTAGGACAGAGATGAGGAGAAATTTCTTCACCCAGAGAGTGGTGAACCTGTGGAATTCTCTACCACAGAAGGCAGTTGAGGCCAATTCATTAAATATATTCAAGAAGGAGTTAGAGATATTTCTTGAGGCTAAAGTGATCAAGGGATATGGAGAGAAGGGCAGGGACAGGGTACTGAATTTGGATGATCAGCCATGATCGCATTAAATGCCGGAGCAGGCTCGAGGGGCCGAATGGCCGACTCCTGCTCCTATCTTCTATGTTTCTATCTCTGCGCTCCTCACATTCTGCCCTCTTGCGCAGCAATCACGATTTCCATCGCTCTACCATTTGCGGCCGTGCCTTCAGCTGCCTGAGCCCGAAGCTCTGGAATTCCCTCCCTAAAACTCCCCACCGCTCTCTCCTCCTCTAAGACGCTCCCTAATACCTACTTCTTTGACCAAGCCTTTAGGTCACCTGCCCTCATATCTCATGTGGCTCGGTGTCACATCTTGTTTGATAATCGCTCCGGTGAAGGGCCTTGGGGACGGTTTACTACATTAAGGGTGCTGTATAAATGCAAGTTGTTGCGATCACGGAGTGACGAGCACTTCCAATTCACTGCACGCTGCGATAACCAAGAGCACGTTTGCCAGGAACACCCCACCCTCCCCGCTTTGCCCACCAAGCCCTGTGTACACTCACTTCCTTCACTCGCGTCTCACACCAGCGTGTGAAGGAGCGATCCGCTTGCTGGTGAGGGTTAAGCGCTAGTTTCAGCACAGACAGGAACACAGACCCACACACAGCAACAGCCGCTCGCTGCTATACGTCCCAATTCTCTGCCTCACCCCATCACTATCCCCCGCTTCCCCATCCCCACGTGCCAACACTCTCCACAACCAACCCCCTTCCCCGCCGCCACTGGTTCATCGATTCCCATCCGCCCGCCCCATAAACCACCTCTGCTGGCTCTCCTTCGCCCAACTGTCCTGCTAACAGAACTTGCCAGCCACGCTGTCTATGCTCTCACAGGGGTGAGCAGAGCAATACATGGAGCGCCACACGCACTCCCAGACAGAGACACACACACACACGCACTCCCAGACAGACACACACACGCACTCCCAGACAGAGACACACACACGCACTCCCAGACAGAGACACACACACGCACTCCCAGACAGACACACACACGCACTCCCAGACAGACACACACACGCACTCCCAGACAGACAGACACACGCACTCCCAGACAGACACACACACACGCACTCCCAGACAGACACACACACGCACTCCCAGACAGAGACACACACACGCACTCCCAGACACACACACGCACTCCCAGACAGACACACACACACGCACTCCCAGACAGAGACACACACACGCACTCCCAGACAGAGACACACACACGCACTCCCAGACAGACACACACACGCACTCCCAGACAGACACACACACGCACTCCCAGACAGACACACACACGCACTCCCAGAGACACACACACGCACTCCCAGACAGACACACACACACACACACACACACACACACTCCCAGACACAGACACACACACTCCCAGACACAGACACACACACTCCCAGACACACACACACACTCCCAGACACACACACACACTCCCAGACACACACACACACTCCCAGACACACACACACACTCCCAGACACACACACACACTCCCAGACACACACACACACTCCCAGACACACACACACACTCCCAGACACACACACACACTCCCAGACACACACACACACTCCCAGACACACACACACACTCCCAGACACACACACACACTCCCAGACACACACACACACTCCCAGACACACACACACACTCCCAGACACACACACACACTCCCAGACACACACACACACTCCCAGACACACACACACACTCCCAGACACACACACACACTCCCAGACACACACACACACACACTCCCAGACACACACACACACTCCCAGACACACACACACACTCCCAGACACACACACACACTCCCAGACAGACACACACACACACTCCCAGACAGACACACACACACACTCCCAGACAGACACACACACACACTCCCAGACAGACACACACACACACTCCCAGACAGACACACACACTCCCAGACAGACAGACACACACACACACTCCCAGACAGACACACACACACACTCCCAGACAGACACACACACACACTCCCAGACAGACACACACACACTCCCAGACAGACACACACACACTCCCAGACAGACACACACACACACTCCCAGACAGACACACACTCGCAGCGACACACACTCCCAGAGACAGACACACACACACACTCCCAGACAGACACACACTCGCAGCGACACACTCCCAGAGACACACACACACACTCCCAGACACAGACACACACACTCCCAGACACACACACACACTCCCAGACACACACACACACTCCCAGACACACACACACACTCCCAGACACACACACACACTCCCAGACACACACACACACTCCCAGACACACACACACACTCCCAGACACACACACACACTCCCAGACACACACACACACTCCCAGACACACACACACACTCCCAGACACACACACACACTCCCAGACACACACACACACTCCCAGACACACACACACACTCCCAGACACACACACACACTCCCAGACACACACACACACACACTCCCAGACACACACACACACTCCCAGACACACACACACACTCCCAGACACACACACACACTCCCAGACAGACACACACACACACCCAGACAGACACACACACACACTCCCAGACAGACACACACACACACACTCCCAGACAGACACACACACACACTCCCAGACAGACACACACACACACTCCCAGACAGACACACACACTCCCAGACAGACAGACACACACACACACTCCCAGACAGACACACACACACACTCCCAGACAGACACACACACACACTCCCAGACAGACACACACACACTCCCAGACAGACACACACACACTCCCAGACAGACACACACACACACTCCCAGACAGACACACACACACTCCCAGACAGACACACACACACACTCCCAGACAGACACACACTCGCAGCGACACACACTCCCAGAGACAGACACACACACACACTCCCAGACAGACACACACTCGCAGCGACACACTCCCAGAGACACACACACACACTCCCAGACAGAGAGACGCACACACACTCCCAGACAGAGAGAGGCACACACACTCCCAGACAGAGAGAGGCACACACACTCCCAGACAGAGAGAGACACACACACACTCCCAGACAGAGAGAGACACACACACTCCCAGAGAGAGAGACACACACACTCCCAGAGAGAGAGACACACACACTCCCAGAGACACACACACTCCCAGACAGAGAGAGACACACACACTCCCAGACAGAGAGAGACACACACACTCCCAGACAGAGAGAGACACACACACTCCCAGACAGAGAGAGACACACACACTCCCAGACAGAGAGAGACACACACACTCCCAGACAGAGAGAGACACACACACTCCCAGACAGAGAGAGACACACACACTCCCAGAGAGAGACACACACACTCCCAGACAGAGAGAGACACACTCCCAGAGACACACACACTCCCAGAGACACACACACTCCCAGAGAGACACACACACTCCCAGAGAGACACACACACTCCCAGAGAGACACACACACTCCCAGAGAGACACACACACTCCCAGAGAGACACACACACTCCCAGAGAGACACACACACTCCCAGAGAGACACACACACTCCCAGAGAGACACACACACTCCCAGAGAGACACACACACTCCCAGAGAGACACACACACTCCCAGAGAGACACACACACTCCCAGAGAGACACACACACTCCCAGAGAGACACACACACTCCCAGAGAGACACACACACTCCCAGAGAGACACACACACTCCCAGAGAGACACACACACTCCCAGAGAGACACACACACTCCCAGAGAGACACACACACTCCCAGAGAGACACACACACTCCCAGAGAGACACACACACTCCCAGAGAGACACACACACTCCCAGAGAGACACACACACTCCCAGAGAGACACACACACTCCCAGAGAGACACACACACTCCCAGAGAGACACACACACTCCCAGAGAGACACACACACTCCCAGAGAGACACACACACCCAGAGACACACACACACACTCCCAGAGAGAGACACACACACTCCCAGAGAGAGACACACACTCCCAGAGAGAGACACACACACTCCCAGAGAGAGACACACACACTCCCAGAGACACACACACTCCCAGAGACACACACACTCCCAGAGACACACACACTCCCAGAGACACACACACTCCCAGAGAGAGACACACACACACTCCCAGAGAGAGACACACACACACTCCCAGAGAGAGACACACACACACTCCCAGAGAGAGACACACACACACTCCCAGAGAGAGACACACACACACTCCCAGAGAGAGACACACACACACTCCCAGAGAGAGACAGACACACACACTCCCAGAGAGAGACACACACACACTCCCAGAGAGAGACACACACACACTCCCAGAGAGAGACACACACACACACTCCCAGACAGAGACACACACACACACTCCCAGACAGAGACACACACACACACCCCCACAGGCACAATATCGGGAAGGCCAACGCCATTGTTTTCGGTCCGCGCCACAAACTCCATCCCTCTCCCTAACATTTGTTGTAGGCTGAACCACACTGTTCGCACGCTTGGTGTCATATTTGACCCCGAGATGAGCTTCAGACCACATATCCACGGTATAACTAAGACCGCCTATTTCCACCTCGGTAACACCACCCGTCTCCGCCCTTGCCTCAGCTCATCCGCTGCTCATCCATGCCTTTGTTACCTCCAGACTTGACTATTCCAACGCACTCCTGGCTGGCCTCCCACATTCCACCCTACGTAAACTTGTGGTCACCAAAACTCGGCTGCCCGTGTCCGAACTCGCACCGAGTCCCGCTCCAAGGGCCAGATGGCCTACTCCTGCTCCTATTTTTTTCTATGTTCACCCATCACCCCCTGCGCTCGCTGACCTACATTGGCGCCCGGTTAAGCAACGCCTCGATTTCAAAATTCCCATCCTTGTTTTCAAATCCCTCCATTGCCTCGCCCCTCCCTATCTCTGTAATGTCCTCCAGCCCCACAATCCCCCCCCCCCCCCCCCCAAGATATCTGCGCTCCTCTAATTCTGCCCTCCAGCATCCCTGATTATAATCGCTCAATATAATTGCTGTGCCTTCTGTTGCCGAGGCCCTAAGCTCTGGAATTCCCTGCCTAAACCTCTCCACCTCTTTAAGACGCTCCTTAAATCCTACGTCTTTGACCAAGCTTTTGGTCACCTGCCCTAATTTCTCCTTATGTGGCTTGGTGTCAAATTTGTTGTCTTATAATACTCCTGTGAAGCGCCTTGGGATGTTTTACTACGTTAAAGGCGCTATATAAATACAGGCTGTTGTTCTTACTCCTGACTCCCAATTCCACAAGCACCGGGAGCCTCCGCTGCCCCGCCCGTTCTTCATGTGCAAACCTGGGCTGCACGCAAGCCATTTGACTGGGGGGGGGGGGGGGGAGCATCCCAGCTCATTACGATCCCCCTCCTCGCCCGTCAGCCAGGTGTGGAAATTCACTGGGGTAGTGGAGAGGAGCTGGGTGAGGTCGGGATTAGGGCAGGGGTGGAGGGGAAGGGGGTGGGGGGGGGTGGGGGAGAAGGGCTGAGGGACAGAGCCAGTGGCTCAGTAAAAGACTAAGTGCTCAGCTGACAGGAACTCTGCCCACGCTGCATCAACAGATGATTCAGTCAGTGAGCGGCCGGCACAGAGACCACAGACACCACAAGCTAGAGAGGGGCCAAGGCAGGAGGAGGTGCAACAAGCCTCGTGTTTGATGAGATCTCAGAGCCCCACTTGATGCAGCAGCGACAGGGTGGATCCATTAGTCTGGATCAATATCATCAATCGCGGTCAGGAACCAAGCCCTGGATTGCTGCTGGCAGGGACTGGGGGTTGGTCAGCACGATCAGACAGCGAGCTCACTCCTGCGGCATTCTGGTACCTGGCTGTGCAGCGACCCGATTCTCAGGAACAAGGTCAAGGGCGCAGACCGCAGCCCAGGCATCTCCAAGTAACCAACCTGGGCATGCTGGGTTAAAGCTCCATGGGAACGTGGCGCTCAAATATTAGTCAAACCACACCGTGTACATACACACACTAACACACACGCTCTCTCTCGCGTGCGCTCACTCACTCTCTCTCCCTTGCGCATTCACTCTCACACACAAAGAGAGTGTGAGATAGAGAGAGTGTGTGTGTGTTAGTGTGTGTATGTACACAGTGTGATTTCACTAATATTTGAGCCCCACTTCCCGACATGTTCCTGTGGAGCTTGAAGGAGAAAAAAATTGCAGGGATATGGGAAAAGAGTGGGACTAACCGGATTGCTCTTCGAAAGACTCAGACTCGATGGGCCAAATGGTCTCCTTCTGTACTGCACTATTCTATGATTCTACACACACACGTTCTCTCTCTCTCACACACACACACCTCCCAAACCTTCAACCTCCAGCAACTCGAAGTGCATGGGAACACCACCACCTCAGAGTTCCCCTTCAAATCACACACCATCCTGACTTAGACATACATCAGCCGCTCCTGGGTCAAAGTCCTGGAACTCCCTCCCCAACAGCACTGTGGGAGCACCTTCACCAGACGGACTGCAGCGGTTCAAGGCGGCGGCTCACCACCACCTTCTCGAGGGAAACTAGGGATGGGTATTAAATACTGGCCCTGCTGGCGACACCCACATCCCAGAATGAGTAATAAAACTTACACTCTCACAGACACACACACTCTCCATCACTCTCGCATACACACTCTCTTATGACACTCTCCCGCAGGCGCGCTCTCAGACAAACGCTCTCTCACTCACATGGGCACACACACCACAGAAACACAGCAAAAACATGCACAAACACACACTCTTTCCCACCGAGACACACACACCCTGTGTCCAATATCCGTTCCCAGACTCCAGTCCACACACAGCCCCAGTGACCGTGTTGTGCTCCTGCGACAGCCCCCTCCCTCCTTCCGTCACTTCCACAACTCACCTGGTAACTGGAGGTTGATTGGAATTGGCCAGCTTTCTGTAAAACAAAACGCATGCATTGTAACCTGGAGCAGTGAGACAACTAGAGGCCAGCCAGGACCAGCGACCCGTAGCTGTCCCTGCCTGTACCAGGCCATGAGACCCACCGCCCCACAGGTACCTCACCCAGTTACTGGTCTGGGAAAGCCAGGCCCAACACACAGCCATTGCCTCCAGCCCGCGGCCCCTCCACAGACCGCGGCCCCTCTCCCCCTCACCCCCCTTGCCCCTCTCTCCCCGCCCCCCCCCCCCCGTGGCCCCTCTCTCCCTCCCCCTCTCCCCCAGCCCATGGGTGGGATGGGGGGTTGGATGGTGCAATCAGGGCATTTGCTATGATCGATATCTGACATTAAGCATCGATTTGGTCTGCTCTGAACAACCCGCGTGGGACCCACACTCGCACAGTATCTGCGTCTCGCTCATCACAGCACATCGCTAACTGGGAGCAGCCCCCGACGGATTACCAGCTACGATATAATCCCGCCCCCCCCACCACCGACCCTCCAATATCTCACAAAACTGGCAGGCTCCATGTGCGCATACCCTGATGATGGCTATTGAACCACGGAGACCATCACAGCCATGCAACACCCCAGTATCCCCCAATATCCACGTGCACACTCCAGCAGGAATCTCTGGATGTCCAGTAGTAGCAACCCAACTGATTTCCCCCACTCTGCCCCCCCGCTCTCGCTCCCAACCAGTGCTGTTGCACTGAGGCCCGTCCTATCACCTGCCCCCTGCCAGTATTTATCAGGCCTCAGCAGTGGCCCAGGGCTGAACCTGAAGCCTTCCGGCTCAACGTGACTCATTCCTTTAACCAGCCCATCCTTAAAATGGCACACACATTCCTGAAACCATCGCTCTCTCTCACTTTCCCAAAAGCCTGCAGCTACTCCGCTGCCTCACACGGAGCAGAGCCACAGCAACAGACGCCGAAAGGCCAGTTCCCCCAGTCCTCTCATTTCCTGTTTTGCCAAAACCATTTACTCCCAGCTGCTATAGCAAGGTCAACGAGAGAAAGACTCTCTTCTCTGCAGCTACGACAACGTGCATTTATATAGCGCCTTTAAGGCAGCAAAACCATCCCAAGGTGCTTCACAGGAGTGTTATCAGACAGGAACTGACACCGAGCCACATAAGGAGACAGTAGCAGAGGCGACCAAACACTAGGTCAAAGAAACAGGTTTTAAAGACAGAAAGAATTGGCATTTCTACAGCACCTTTCACAACCCACCGGACGTCTCAAAGCACTTTACAGCCAATGAAGTTCTTTTGGAGTGTGGTCACTGTTGTAATGTAGGAAACACGGCAGCCAATTTGCGCACAGCAAGCTCCCACAAACAGCAATGTGATAATGACCAGATCATGTTTTTGGTGATGTTGGTCGCGGGATAAATATTGACCGGACACCGGAGATAACTGCCCCCTGCTCTTCTTCGAAATAGTGCCAAGGGATCTTTTACGTCCACCTGAGAGAGCAGACGGGCCCTCGGTTTAACGTCTTATCCGAAAGAAAGCGACTTAAAGGAGGAGAGGTTTAGGGAGGGAATGCCAGAGCATAGGGCCCAGGCAGCTGAAGGCACGGCCGCCAATGGTGGGGGCGAAGGAAATCGGGGATGCGCACGAGGCCAGAAATGGAGGAGCGCAGAGATCTCGGAGGGTTGTAGGCCGTGTTCCCTTTAATTTTTTTGGGGGGTGCACGGCCCCTTTAATGGCCCGTTATTTCCCATCGAGAAGACAGCGAGCCGGCTGCGCGGGAGATCCAGAGCGCCGTGCGGACACGCAGTTTAGAGAGAACGTTGGTGGGGCTGGAGGAGGTTACAGAGTTAGGGAAGGGGGCGGGGAGGGGATTTGAACACAAGGATGAGAATTTCAAAATGTTGGCAAACCGGGAGCCAATGCAGGGGAGCGAACACACAGGGTGATGGGTGAACGGGACTTGGTGCGAGGTAGGACACTGGCCGGCTGAGTTTTGCCTGGGCTCCAGTTCACGGAGGGTGGAACAGTTGATTACAAGGGCATGGATGAGGGTTTCAGCAGCAGATGAGCTGAGGCAAGGGCCAGAGAGATGAATGATGTTAGAGGTGGAAGTGGGTGTTCTTGGCGATGAAGAGGATATGGGGTCGGAAGCTCAACTCAGCTTCAAATAGGACACCGAGGTTGCAAATAGTCTGGTTCAGCCACAAACAGTGGCCAGGGAGGGGGATGGAGTGAAGACAATGGCTTCGGCCCTCTAAATAGTTAATTGCAGGACATTTGCAGCCAAAGGTGACGCACGCACGCACGCACACACACACATCGGGGGGGCGGTTATTTCAAGAATAACAGATACCCGGGAGTGAGTTACAGGCTGGAATCTAATCGAGGGGTTCAAGGGGTTTATATATAGAATAACAGATACCCGGGAGTGAGTTACAGGCTGGAATCTAATCGAGGGGTTCGGGGGTTTATATATAGAATAACAGATACCCGGGAGTGAGTTACAGGCTGGAATCTAATCGAGGGGTTCGGGGGTTTATATATAGAATAACAGATACCCGGGAGTGAGTTACAGGCTGGAATCTAATTGAGGGGTTCGGGGGGTTTATATATTGAATAACAGCTATTTACAATCTATATTAATGATCTAGATGAAGGGACCGAGTGTAATGTATCCAAGTTTGCTGATGATACAAAGCTAGGTGGGACAGTAAGCTGTGAGGAGAACACAAAGACTCTGCAAAGGGATATGGATAGACTAAGTGAGTGGGCAGTAAGGTGGCAGATGGAGTATAATGTAGGGTAATGTGAGGTTATTCACTTTGGTCGGAAGAATAGAAAAACAGAATATGTTTTAAATGGTGACAAACTTTCAAATGTTGTTCAGAGAGATTTGGGTGTCCTCGTGCAAGAAACACCGAAAGCCAGCGTGCAGGAACAACAAGCAATAAGCAAGGCAAATGGCATGTTGGCCTTTATTGCAAGGGGGTTGGAGTATAAGAGTGAGGAAGTCTTGCTACAACTGTACAGGGCCTTGGTGAGACCACACCTAGAGCACTGTGCACAGTTTTGGTCTCCTTATCTAAGGAAGGATATACTTGCCTTGGAGGCGGTGCAATGAAGGTTCACTAGATTGATTCCTGGGATGAGAGGGCTGTCCTATGAGGAGAGATTGTGTAGAATGGGCCTGTACTCTCTGGAGTTTAGAAGAATGAGAGGTGATCTCATTGAAACATACAAGATTCTGAAGGGGATTGACAGGGTAGATGCTGAGAGGTTGTTTCCCCTGGCTGGAGAGTCTAGAACTAGGGGGCATAGTCTCAGGATAAGGGGTCGGTCATTTAAGACCGAGATGAGGAGGAATTTCTTCACTCAGAGGGTTGTGAGTCTTTGGAATTCTCTGCCCCAGAGGGCTGTGAATGCTGAGCCTTTGAGTATATTCAAGGCTGAGATCGATAGACTTTTGGACTCTAGGGGAATCGAGGGATATGGAGATCGGGCGGGAAAGTGGAGATGAGGTCGAAGATCAGCCATGATCTTATTGAATGGTGGAGCAGGCTCGAGGGGCCAAATGGCCTACTCCTGCTCCTATTTCTTATCTTCTTAACAGATACCCAGGAGTGAGTTACAGGCTGGAATCTAATCGAGGGGTTCGGGGGTTTATATATAGAATAACAGATACCCGGGAGTGAGTTACAGGCTGGAATCTAATCGAGGGGTTCGGGGGTTTATATATAGAATAACAGATACCCGGGAGTGAGTTACAGGCTGGAATCTAATCGAGGGGTTCGGGGGTTTATATATAGAATAACAGATACCCGGGAGTGAGTTACAGGCTGGAATCTAATCGAGGGGTTCGGGGGTTTATATATAGAATAACAGATACCCGGGAGTGAGTTACAGGCTGGAATCTAATCGAGGGGTTCGGGGGTTTATATATAGTATAACAGATACCCGAGAGTGAGTTACAGGCTGGAATCTAATCGAGGGGTTCGGGGGTTTATATATAGAATAACAGATACCCGGGAGTTACAGGCTGGAATCTAATCGAGGGGTTCGGGGGGGTTTATATATAGAATAACAGAAACCCCGGGAGTGAGTTACAGGCTGGAATCTAATCGAGGGGTTCGGGGGTTTATATATAGTATAACAGATACCCGGGAGTGAGTTACAGGCTGGAATCTAATCGAGGGGTTCGCGGGGTTTTCTATAGAATAACAGATACCCGAGAGTGAGTTACAGGCTGGAATCTAATCGAGGGGTTCGGGGGGTTTATATATAGAATAACAGATACCCGGGAGTGAGTTACCGGCTGGAATCTAATCGAGGGGTTTGGGGGGTTTATATATAGAACAGATACCCAGGAGTGAGTTACAGGCTGGAATCTAATCGAGGGGTTCAAGGGGTTTATATATAGAATAACAGATACCCGGGAGTGAGTTACAGGTTGGAATCTAATCGAGGGGTTCGGGGGGTTTATATATAGAATAACAGATACCCAGTACTAAGGAATTACTGGCTGGAATCTAATCCTTCCCCCTCTGCCACAGTATCACAGGCACGCATCCTCTTGTATTGCAAGGACGAGTTACATAGCAGAAAGGCACAGTGGTCAGTGGGGACTGAAGGAGCCACTCTCGAACCTCATCACTTCCTCTTAAGCCCCCCATTGCCAGGCACTGCAGCGCACAGCATGGGTGTCTCAATCAGGCTACGTGCCTGCTTGCCACGCACCTGCTCCGCTCACAGTACGATAAGCCGCCTATCCTCGCGAGCAGCAGTTGTAGGAAAAGAGATTTCCGTAACTCGCAGAATAAAGTGCACAGTTCTGCTCCACACAAACCTTGGTTAGACCACAGCCGGGAGTGCTGGGAACACTTCTGGCCTCGATATTACAAAAAGGGTTATCGAAGCACGGGAGAAGGTGCAAAAAAGATTGACAAGGATGATAGCAGAACCGCGAGGGTATAACTATCAGGACAGACTGAACAGGCTGGGGCTCTGCTGAGTGAGCGGTGACCTGATTGAGGTCTTCAAAATTATGAAGGGACTTGATAGGGTAGACGTAGAGAAGATGTTTCCACTTGTGGGGGAGACCAGAACTCGGGGCCACAATACAAGATAGTCACCAATAAATCCAATAAGGAATTCAGGAGAAACGTCTTTACGCACAGAGTGGTGAGAATGTGGGACTCGCTGCCATGTGGAATGTTGAGGGAAAGCGAGATAGGTACATGAGGGAGAAAGGAACAGATAGGATGAGACGAGGCATGAGCAGAGCTTAAACATCGGCACACGGGTCGAACGGCCAGTTTCTGTAATTCTATGTAAACGCATTCAACTTGGTTACGAAACTTGGACCGCTGACTTGCTTTATCTCGACTAACACATATTTCTCATTCACGAGAGCATTCCCAGGCTCAGGGAAAGAGCACAGCAGGTTCAGAGGTTGCAAAAGAAGCAGGCAGCACAGAACAGCTCCATGTGAGAGCACTTCTCCACCCAATCACAACTCGGTTCTCGAATTATCGCTTTCGCCGAGAGTCCATTCCACCACCAGCGTTTCACCTCGATTGGACTAACAGTCATCCAGCCCTCCCCCCGGGGTCTGATACACACTGACCCTCTCCCCCCGGGGTCTGATACACACTGACCCTCTCCCCCCGGGGTCTGATACACACCGACCCTCTCCCCCCTGGGTCTGATACACACTGACCCTCTCCCCCCGGGGTCTGATACACACTGACCCTCTCCCCCCGGGGTCTGATACACACCGACCCTCTCCCCCCTGGGTCTGATACACACTGACCCTCTCCCCCCGGGGTCTGATACACACTGACCCTCTCCCCCCGGGGTCTGATACACACTGACCCTCTCCCCCCCGGGGTCTGATACACACCGACCCTCTCCCCCCTGGGTCTGATACACACTGACCCTCTCCCCCCGGGGTCTGATACACACTGACCCTCTCCCCCCGGGGTCTGATACACACTGACCCTCTCCCCCCCGGGGTCTGATACACACCGACCCTCTCCCCCCGGGGTCTGATACACACCGACCCTCTCCCCCCGGGGTCTGATACACACCGACCCTCTCCCCCCTGGGTCTGATACACACTGACCCTCTCCCCCCGGGGTCTGATACACACTGACCCTCTCCCCCCGGGGTCTGATACACACTGACCCTCTCCCCCCCGGGGTCTGATACACACCGACCCTCTCCCCCCGGGGTCTGATACACACCGACCCTCTCCCCCCGGGGTCTGATACACACCGACCCTCTCCCCCCGGGGTCTGATACACACTGACCCTCTCCCCCCGGGGTCTGATACACACTGACCCTCTCCCCCCGGGGTCTGATACACACTGACCCTCTCCCCCCCGGGGTCTGATACACACCGACCCTCTCCCCCCGGGGTCTGATACACACCGACCCTCTCCCCCCGGGGTCTGATACACACCGACCCTCTCCCCCCGGGGTCTGATACACACTGACCCTCTCCCCCCGGGGTCTGATACACACTGACCCTCTCCCCCCGGGGTCTGATACACACTGACCCTCTCCCCCCGGGGTCTGATACACACTGACCCTCTCCCCCCGGGGTCTGATACACACTGACCCGCTCCCCCCGGGGTCTGATACACACTGACCCTCTCCCCCCGGGGTCTGATACACACGGACCCTCTCCCCCCGGGGTCTGATACACACTGACCCTCTCCCCCCGGGGTCTGATACACACTGACCCTCTCCCCCCGGGGTCTGATACACACTGACCCTCTCCCCCGGGGTCTGATACACACTGACCCTCTCCCCCCGGGGTCTGATACACACTGACCCTCTCCCCCGGGGTCTGATACACACTGACCCTCTCCCCCCGGGGTCTGATACACACTGACCCTCTCCCCCCGGGGTCTGATACACACTGACCCTCTCCCCCGGGGTCTGATACACACTGACCCTCTCCCCCCGGGGTCTGATACACACTGACCCTCTCCCCCCGGGGTCTGATACACACTGACCCTCTCCCCAAGGTTCGGCCACTGTCTCCTCCCCTGCACCCCCCCTTTAGTCCGTCCCTCACTGACCCCACCGCGAAGCCGTCTCATTCATACTCACTGGCTGCTGCTGAACTGTGCCCCTCCCAGGAAGCCGTACTTGTCCGTGCGGCGGGCCGAGGCGGTGCTTCCGTTGAGCTCCGAGTCCGAGCCCATCGAGCTGCCGTCGTCGGGCAGCAGGGACTCGGCCGTGCCATACATGGACGCTGAGTCTACGTGGCCATAAAGGGAGACCGAGTCCGCCACCGAGACCGCGTCCTGGGCCGGCCAGCCTGAGGGGCAGCGCGGGGAGGAGGGTGCGGCGGTAGGGTGGGCGGCGGGCATGGCTGTAGACTGGACAGCGGGCACGGCCGGAGACTGGACAGAAGGCGTGGTCCTAGATTGAGCAACGGGCACGGCCGGAGACTGGTCAGCGGGCACGGCCGGAGACTGGTCAGCGGGCACGGCCGGAGACTGGTCAGCGGGCACGGCCGGAGACTGGTCAGCGGGCACGGCCGGAGACTGGTCAGCGGGCACGGCCGGAGACTGGTCAGCGGGCACGGCCGGAGACTGGTCAGCGGGCACGGCCGGAGACTGGTCAGCGGGCACGGCCGGAGACTGGTCAGCGGGCACATTCCGAAAATGGTGAGCGGGCACAGCTGGTGTGGCCGGGGACTGGTCAGCAGGCATGGAGTGAGAATGGTCAGTGAGCACAGCCAATGACTGGTCAGCAGACACGGCGTGAGACTGGTCAGTGGGAATGGCTGGTGACTGGTCAGCGGGCATGGCGTGAGAATGGTCAGCGGGCAGAGTCCGAGGATGGGCAGTGGGCACAATCGGTGCCCCCGGGAACCGGTCAGTGGGCACGGAGTGAGACTGGTCAGCGGGCACGGCTGGAGGATGCTCAGCCGGCGGCCCCCCCGCCGGGTGCCTGCTCCCCGCCTCCCCTCTCCCGCAGCCCCGCCGGCCGGACGGGCCCGTTCGCTCGCTCTCACCTCCGGCCCCGGGTGCCGGGCTGTCGGCCATGGCAGAGGAGCCTGGGGCCTGTGCGCTGGAGTTGCTGAGCCGGGGACGAGGTGTGGGGTGGTGGGTGTGTCCCAGGGCGGGCTCGGGGCTCAGCGCGGCTCGGGGCCGGGCCCGGGGTCGAGGCCGGGGCGGCGGGCCATACTCGGGTTTTCCTCAGGCGGCGGCACCGCTCCTCGCTCGAGCTCCGGCCGCCTAACGGACAGCGCTCGCTGGGAGCGTCCGCTTCCAACTGACGGACGTGCTCGTCCACCGCCCCTCAACGTGCTCGTCCACCGCCCCTCAACGTGCTACTCCTCCCCTCAACGTGCGTGTCACACACACAACGTGCGCGGCCCGCAAACCGCCCCTCTTACGTCTCGCTACCGCTCGTCCCCTCACAGAGCCTGCGTCGAAACAGGGCGCAGGCACGCCGCGCTCTGTTACGTCATCGCGTCTCACCCCCCTCCCCCGCCCGCTCTTGACGGTCGGGCAGGGCCCTGAGCATGCGCAGATCGTCAGACGCCACCCAGCACACAAGCTCCCTCCTTACCTCACAGCGCCTGCGCCGAAAGAGGGCGGAGCCGCGCCCCGCACGCCGCAACTCCACCTGCCCCTCCCGTGACGCCTGAGCATGCGCAGAGCGCCCTCGTCTCCTTGTTTTTTTCACCGCCTCCAAAGTTCAGGGGTCAGCCATTTAAAGGTGCATCAACCGGAGAATTCACCCCCACAACCTCAAACTGGAGTCTCCAGTCTTAGGCAGAACCTCGGAACCGAGGATGACTTGTTTCCACGTTAAAAATTAGTTCTCAGGTGACTGATGAGTCCAATGCGGGACCTACAGTCTCTGTCACAGGTGGGGCAGACGGTGGTTGAAGGGGCGGGTGGGTGGGGTGCTTGGGTTGACGTGCGCTCCTTGTGCTGCCTGCGCTTGGCTTCCGCTTGCTCCCAGCGAACAAACTCGAGGTGTTCGGCGCCTTCCCGGATGCTTCTCCTCCACTTTGTGCGGTCTTGGGCCAGGGATTCCCAGGTGTCGGTGGGGATGTTACACTTTTTCAAGAAGGCTTTGAGGGTGTCCTTGAAGCGTTTCCATGCCTACCTGGGGCTCTCTTGCCATGTCGGAGTTCCGAGTAGAGCACTTGTTTTGGGAGTCTCGTATTGGGCATGCGGACAATGTGACCCGTCCATCGGAGCTGATTGAGCGTGGTTAAAGCTTCGATGCTGGGGATGTTGGCCTGAGCGAGAACACTGACGTTGGTGCGCCTATCCTGCCAATGGATTTGCAGGATCTTGCGGAGGCAGCGTTGGTGGTACCTCTCCAGTGCTTTGAGGTGCCTGCTGTACATGGTCCATGTCTCAGGCATACAGCAGGGCGGGTATCACTGCTGCTCTGTAGACCATGAGCTTGGTGCCGGGTTTGAGGTCCTGGTCTTCAAACACTCGCTTCCTCAGGCGACCGAAGGCTGCACTGGCATACTGAAGGCGGTGTTGGACTTTGTTGTCGACGTCTGCCCTTGTTGACAGTAGGCTCCCGAGGTATGGAAAGTGGCCCACGTTGTCCAAGGCCTTGTCGTGGATTTTGATAATCGGGGGGCAGTACTGTGTGGCGGGGGCAGGTTGGTAGAGGACCTTTGTCTTACAGCTGTTTAGTGTAAGGCCCATGCTCTCGTACGCTTCGGTGAAGGTGTTGATGATGGTTTGGAGTTCGACCTCCAAGTGAGCGCAGACGCAAGCGTCTTCTGCATACTGTAATTCGACAACCTCAAACCCCCACAACGTCAAACTGGAGTAGTCGAGGGGGGAGGGAAATAGATTTGACACCGCTAAACTTTTTTATCAACAGGGCCACAGAGAGTGGGCCTTTCCCCTCCTATGATGGGATCTTGCTGGGCCAATTCGGCACAAACCGTTCGGCTGCCTGACGAAAGCGACACCGCCGGGGGCTGGTTTTCCTTGACAACGTGACCCGTTGCCGAGTGAGAAGGCCGTGGGCTCGAGCCCCCCCACCCCACTCCAGGTGCTCGAGCCCAAAGTCTTCGGCCGACAATGGTAGAAGAAATTATGCAGCACCTTTCACGGCCTCAGCACATAGGATTACATAGGATATACGGCACAGAAACAGGCCATTCAGCCCAACCAGTCCATGTCGGTGTTTATGCTCCACTCGAGCCTCCTCCAGTCTTTCCTCATCTAACTCTGTCAGCGTAACCCTCTATTCCCTTCTCCTTCAAATGCTTATCTAGACTCCCCTTAAATGCATCTATACTATTTGCTTCAACCACTCCCTGTGGTAGTGAGTTCCACATTCTCACCACTCTCTGGGTAAAGAAGTTTCTCCTGAATTCCCTATTGGATTTCTTGGTGACTATCTTATATTGACGGCCTCTAGTTATGCTGTTCCCCACAAGTGGAAACATTCTCTGTATCCACACTATCAAAACCTTTCCTAATTTTAAAGATCTCTATTAGGTCACCACTCAGCCTTCTTTTTTCAAGAGAAAAGAGACCCAGCCTGTTCATCCTTTCCTGATAGGTATACCCTCGTATTTCTGGTATCATCCTTGTAAATCTTCTCTGCACCCTCTCCAGTGCCTCTATATCTTTTTATAATACAGCGACCAGAACTGTACGCAGTACTCCAAGTGGTCTAACCAAGGTTCAATACAAGTTTAGCATAACTTCCCTACTTTTCAACTATCCCTCTGGAAATAAACCCTAGTGCTTGGTTTGCTTTTTTTATGGCCTTGCTAACCTGTGGCGCAACTTTTAGTGACTTGTGTATTTGTACTCCGAGATCCCTTTGTTCCTCTACCCCACCTAGGCTCGCACCCTTCAAGTGATAAGTGACCTCCCTATTCGTCCTACCAAAATATACTATCTCACATTTATCTGTGTTGAACTTCATTTGCCAATTATTTGCCCATTCTGCAAATTTATTAATGTCCTCCTGTAATTTGTTGCAGTCCTCCTCAGTATTGACTATCCCCCCAATTTGGTGTCATCCGCAAATTTAGAAATTGTGCTTTTGATTCCAAAGTCTAAATCGTTAATATAAATTGTGAACAGTGGTCCCAGCACTGATCCTTGTGGAACACCACTACCCACCTTCTGCCACTGTGACGTCCCAAAGCGCTTCACAGCCAATAAAGTACTTTTAGAAGTGTAGTCACTGTTGTAATCTAGGAAACACGACATCCAATGTGCACACAGTAAGATCCCAAAAACAACAATGAGGTAAATTACTAGACTATGTTTTAATGATACAAAAGCAAAACGCTGCAGATGCTGGAAATCTGAAATAAAACCAGAAAATGCTGGAGATACTCAGCAGGTCAGGCAGCATCTGTGGAGAGAGAAACAGAGTTAACGTTTCAGGTCGATGACCCTGCGTCAGAATTGGAAAAAGTTGGAGATGTAACAGGTTTTTAATCAAGTGGAGGGGCAGGGAGAGCGGGGAGGGGAGGAAAGAACAAAGGGGAAGGTCTGTGATAGGATGGACGGCAGGAGAGAATAAAAGACAAAAAGGATGATGGTGCGGGGCAAAAGGAGATGGTAATGGGACAAGTTAAGAAATGAAAGATGAATCTGGATGAGGTGTAAATGGCAATGGCAGAATCATCAACAGTTGCCATGTGAGAGAGAGAAAAAAACTGATAGGGGCCGAGGTTAAGATCTGAAATTGTTGAACTTGATGTTGAGCCCAGAAGGCTGTAAAGTGCCTAATCGAAAGATGAGGTGCTGTTCCTCGAGCTTACGTTGAGCTTCATTGGAACAGTGCAAGAGGCTGAGGACGGAGAGGTCAGAGTGGGAGTGGAATGGGGAATGAAAGTGACAGGCGACCGGAGGCCCGGGGTCACCTTTACAGACTGAATGGAGATGTTCCGCAAAGCAGTTATGTTTAATGATGTTGCTTGAGGGATTTGTGTTGACACCGGGCAGAACTCCCCCAGCTCTTCTTCCAATAGTGGCCACGGTCCAGCTGAGAGGGCAGACAGGCCCTCAGTAATAACGTCTCATCCGAAAGACAACACCTCTGACAGTGCAGCGCTCCCTCAGTACTGGCATCGGGGAGCGTTGGCCTGGATTATGGGGCTCAAGTCTCTGGAGTGTGTGGTACTTGAACCCACGACCTTCTGACCCAGAGGCGAGAGAGACACTTACTGAGTCTGTGAGGATTAAACCTGTATCAAACTGCTTCCCAACATTGCACGTTGGAATCCCAATGTACTGGCAGAGGGCAGAGGGTGAGGGGTGGTTGCTGCACCATCAGAGGTGCCGTCCCTTCAGATTAGATGTTAAACCGAGGCCCTGTCTGCATGTTCAGGCGGATGCTAAAGATCCCATGGCATGATTGAAGGAACAACTGGGTGTTGTCCTGACTTTGAGGAAGCTGAAATGAGTGTGACAAAAGCAGAGCCAGATGATTTCTGTACAGAGTGAATATTGACACCACTACATCAGCCAATGAGGTGGAGACCAGGAGGGACTTACGGCAGGACTTACAGCAGTCTATTTTACAGCAAACAACAAACAAGGTCTATTTTCTCAACAAACAGCAAACAGGGTCTATTTACTCAGCAAACAACAAACAGGATCTATTTACTCAACAAACAACAAACGGTCTATTTACTCAACAATCAGCAAACAGGGTCTATTTTCTCAACAAACAGCAAACAGGGTCTATTTACTCAACAAACAACAAACGGCCTATTTATTCAACAAACAACAAACAGTCTATTTACTCAGCAATCAGCAAACAGGGTCTATTTTCTCAACAATCAGCAAACAGGGTCTATTTACTCAGCAAACAACAAACAGGGTCTATTTACTCAACAAACAACAAACAGGGTCTATTTACTCAGCAGACAACAAACAGAGTCTATTTACTCAGCAATCAGCAAACAGGGTCTATGATGTGCCTTCAATAACCACAAAACTAGAAGTTATAGACTTTAACAAGTTGGCTTTTAATCACTAAGATCAGAGCTAACATCTCAACACACTGACTGGCTCGCAGGAATGAGTCATACAGATCCTGGGATCTTTATGTAAGAGAAGTCAGGGGCGGAGCCAAGAGCCAAGACCTGGAACCTTCCAGGTTAGTCAGGAAAGAGGAAGTGAAACTATACACCGTGTGGGGGAGGGTAATATACATGAGTGCAAAACGAATACAGGCAAGAACGAATACAGGCAAGACAAACAGATTTCATTACATTCACCCCTTCTTTAGATTTAGTCCATCGGGGTGATGTTTCTTAAAAGTTGGTATAAGTGAGTCTGTCAGGAGGTTTTGCGGTTCTCAGTGATCGGCGCAAAGCCGGTTGGGGTGCCTCTAGGGGAGTGGATTCTGGTTCCTCCGCTGTCCGGGGCCTCCGCAGTGTCTTCCAGGTTATCTGCAGTGTCCTCCAGGTTAAAGTTGGGTATTGATACCTCTGGGCGTCCTGTCTCTTTTTGGTGTAGGTCTTCCTCGGGTAGTCTCTCATCGTTCTCTCCGCTCCCCGAGGGAGCGAGGTCTTTTATGGAAACAGTGTCCTCTCGCCCATCAGAGTATTCAATATAGGCGTACTGAGGGTTTGCATGGAGGAGCTGTACCTTTTCCACAAGGGGGTCCGTTTTATGGCCTCTCACGTGCTTCCGCAATAGTACTGTCCCCGGAGACGTCAGCCACGCGGGTAGAGATATGCCCGAGGTCGATTTCCGGGGGAAAACGAACATCTTTTCGTGAGGGGTAGCGTTAGTGGCTGTACATAACAGAGACCTTATGGAGCGGAGCACGTCTGGGAGGACTTCTTGCCAGCGGGAGGTCGGAAGGCCTTTTGACTTTAAGGCTAACGTGACAGCCTTCCAAACAGTAGCATTCTCCCTTTCCACTTGCCCATTACCCCGGGGGTTGTAGCTAGTGGTTCTGCTAGTGGCTATCCCCTTTGAGAGCAAGAACTGGTGCAGTTCGTCACTCATAAATGACATCCCCCTATCGCTGTGTATGTAGTTCGGCATGCCAAACATGCAGAATAGATTACCGAGACACTTGATGACCGTGGCACTGGTCATGTCTGGGCAGGGAATGGCGAAGGGGAAGCGGGAATATTCATCGATGATATTGAGGAAGTATACGTTACGGTCGGCAGAGGGAAGGGGTCCCTTGAAGTCCAGACTTAGGCGCTCGAATGGCCGTGTGGCTTTGATAAGGTGTGCACGGTCAGGCCTGTAGAAACGAGGCTTGCATTCCGCACAGATGCGGCAGGCTCTGGTCATTGCCCTGACCTCCTCGATGGAGTGGGGCAGATTGCGGGACTTTATAAAATGGTATAGTCGGGTGACCCCTGGGTGACAGAGGTCGTTGTGGAGACCCTGTAATTTGTCCGTATGAATGCTGGCACACATTCCCCGCGATAGGGCGCCTGGGGGTTCATTAAGGGCTCCCGGCCTGTACATAATATCATAGTCGAACGTGGATAGTTCGATCCTCCACATGAGTATTTTGTCATTCTTGATTTTCCCCCTTTGTTTGTTATTAAACATGAAAGCCACCGACCGCTGGTCGGTGACCAGGGTGAAACGTTTGCCGGCTAGGCAGTGTCTCCAGTGCCGCACTGCCTCCACTATAGCCTGTGCCTCCTTCACGACAGAAGAGTGCCTGATTTCAGGTCCCTGAAGGGTTCAGGAGAAGAAGGCCACAGGTCTCCCAGCCTGATTGAGGGTCGCGGCTAAAGCAAAGTCTGACGCATCGCTTTCGACTTGAAAGGGAATGCTTTCGTCCACCGCACACAGTGCAGCCCTTTCAATGTCCTGTTTGATACTGGTGAAAGCCTCCCGAGCTTCAGCTGATAGTGGGAAGGACGTCGATTTAATGAGGGGTCGGGCCTTATCAGAGTAATTGGGCACCCATTGGGCATAATACGAAAAAAATCCCAGACACCTTTTTAAAGCTTTGGGATTGTGTGGCAGGGGCAGTTCCTTTAGGGGGCGTAATCGGTCAGGGTCCGGTCCAATTACCCCATCTTCCACCACACAGCCGAGGATACAGAGACGGGTTGTGTTGAAGACACATTTGTCTTCGTTGTAGGTTAGATTCAGCTTTAGGGCAGTTTTTAAAAATCTCGCAAGATTTAGATCGTGGTCTTGCTGGTTGTGCCCGCAGATAGTGACATTGTTCAGATAGGGGTAGGTAGCTTGTAGTTTATTCTCGTCAACCATGCGGTCCATCTCACGTTGGAAGACCAAGACCCCATTTGTTACCCCGAAGGGCACTCTGAGAAAATGGTAGAGGTGTCCGTTCGCCTCAAAGGCGGTGTATGGGCGGTCCTCCGTTCTAATGGGGAGCTGGTGATACGCGGATTTGAGGTCGATAGTCGAGAAGACTCGGTATTGCGCGATCTGGTTGACCATTTCTGATATGCGGGGTAAAGGGTAGGCGTCCAGCTGGGTATAAATATTAACAGTCTGGCTGTAGTCAATTACCATCCGTTTCTTTTCGCTATTTTTAACTATGACTACTTGGGCACGCCACGGACTGGTACTGCATTCAATAATGCCTTCCCGCAGGAGTCTGTCCACTTCCGCCTTGATAAAGTGTCTGTCTTCCAGACTATACCGTCTACTTTTGGTCGCTATGGGCCTACAGTTCAGAGCGAGATTAGCGAATAAAGAGGGCGGGCTGATTTTTAAGGTTGATAGGCCACAGACTGTGTGGCGGCTGGGACCCGCCATATGCTAGCGTGACACTTTCGTGGTGGCACTGGAAGTCCAGGCCCAAGATTACATTAACACAGAGTTCTGGCATCACGAGGAGTTTAAAATCCTTGTAGTCCGTGCCTTTTACAGTCAGTGTTACCACACAGTAGCCCAAAATGTCCGAAGTGTGGGGCTTAGCAGCCATAGCAATTCTGCTCCGTGTAGGGGTTACCGTTAATGAGTGCTGCCGTACCAGGCTAGGGTGGATAAAACTCTCGGTACTCCCACAGTCAATTAAACATTTCGTTAAATTCCCGTTTACCAGTATGTCCATCATGGATTTTGTCAACGGGTGTGGCCTGGATTGATCCGCCGTGATCGAAGCCACTGTTGGGCCCTGGGCGGCCGTTGAGTCGGGAAAAGATGGCAGATCCCAAGATGGCGGCCCGCACGGCACGCACGAGGCGGTGACGGAGTTGGAAATCGGATTCCCCCTGCAGACTTTGCTAAAATGCCCCTTTTTCTTACATTTGAAGCATGTAGCGTCTTTCGCTGGGCATCGTTGTCTGGGGTGCTTGGCCTGGCCGCAGAAGTAGTATTTCGGGCCTTGAGACATTGCCGCTGTAGTAGGACTCCTGGGTGAACTTCTGTGTGGGGACTCCGGCGGTGTAGAGCTGGTCTGAGACCTGGATGGGGAAGATGGCTGATTCCAAGATGGCGGCCCGCTCGGCGCGCACGAGGCGGTGAGGGCCGCATGGCCGGAAGAATAAGAGTCAGAGTTTTTCTGGGCCACGTCCAGCGATCGCGCAGTGGCCACTGCCTTTTTAAAGTCCAGGACCTCCTTCTCCAGCAGTCTCTGCCGGATATAATTCGATTTGAGGCCCGTGATGAAGGAATCGCGGACCAATTCGTCAGAGTACACGTTGGCCGTCACGGCCTTGCAGTTACAGTCCCGGACCAAGTCCTTTAGGCCCTGTAAGAAATCGTCCATTGATTCCTCAGGTCACTGCCTGCGTGTAGCCAGCAGATGTCTGGCGTACACTTCGTTTACTGGCCTCTGGTATTGGGCCTTCAGGATAGTGATGGCCTTCGTGTAAGAGGTGGCATCCCGGATGAACGAATAAATCCGATGATTAACGCAAGTAGTCAGTAGACTCAGTTTATCTACCTCGCTAGCGGATGAGGCCCTCGCGAAGAGTTCGAAGCATTTGAGCCAGTGTCCAAATTGATTTGATGCTTCAGCAGAATGTGGATCCAAGTCCAGACGCTCTGGTTTTAGGAGTCGATCCATCCTCGTATTCTTTAGTGATTAAAATTGATGTGCCTTCAATAACCACAAAACTAGAAGTTATAGACTTTAACAAGTTGGCTTTTAATCACTAAGATCAGAGCTAACATCTCAACACACTGACTGTCTCGCCGGAATGAGTCATACAGATCCTGGGATCTTTATGTAAGAGAAGTCAGGGGCGGAGCCAAGAGCCAAGACCTGGAACCTTCCAGATTAGTCAGGAAAGAGGAAGTGAAACTATACACCGTGTGGGGGAGGGTAATATACATGAGTGCAAAACGAATACAGGCAAGAACGAATACAGGCAAGACAAACAGATTTCATTACATTCAGGGTCTATTTACTTAACAAACAGCAAACAGGGTCTATTTACTCAGCAAACAACAAACAGAGTCTATTTACTCAGCAATCAGCAAACAGGGTCTATTTACTCAGCAAACAACAAACAGGGTCTATTTACTTAACAAACAGGGCCTATTTATTCAACAAACAACAGTCTATTTACTCAGCAATCAGCAAATGGGGTCTATTTTCTCAACAATCAGCAAACAGGGTCTATTTACTCAGCAAGCAACAAACAGGGTCTACTTACTCAACAAACAGCAAACAGGGTCTATTTACTCAGCAAACAACAAACAGAGTCTATTTACTCAGCAATCAGCAAACAGGTTCCATTCACTCAGCAAACTGCAGAGTCTATTTAAACAGAGTCTATTCACTCAGCAAACAGAGTATATTTAAAGAGTCTGCAAACTACAGCAAACAGAACTCATGACCGAAAACTATAGCAAAGCTCCTGATAAAAGTAGGATTATTTCTCCAGCAAAATGCAGTGAGTGGAGGATCGTTAAGTAACACAAATTATGTGCATAAAACCAATCCAAGTCTCTTCCAGCAGTGCGGTCTCCAGGCGTGATTGACGGGGGGCATTACCCAATCATCTTCATGTTTGTGGTGTCACTGTACGCAGTAATATACAGTGATTGATTTATATGACTTTAGCTGGACAGGGTAAGTGGGGCTCTTTTTTTCTTCTGGATTCAGCTAGCTGTGCCTCTGTGTCAGGGGACTGACCAATTCCTGGAACGGTTTCAATGGGAGGTGGCCAGCCGCACTCCTCGGTGCCGATGTCTGCACCCAGCAACTCATTCAGTCGTCCTTCTCTGACAAACTAACGCTGGCGAGACATTCAAAGTTCCTTTAAAACAAAATTCATTCTCAGGATGTGGGTGCCGCTGGCAAGGCCGGCATTTATTGCCCATCCCGAGTTGCCCCTTGAGAAGCTGCTTTCTTCACAGAATCACAGAAACCCCACAGTGCAGATAGAGGCCATTTCAGCCCATCGAGCCTGCACCGACACATATCCCACCCGATCCCCGTAACCCCTACACCAACACATATCCCACCCTATCCCTGTAACCCCACGTATTTAATCCCCCTAACACTAAGGGTCAATTTATCATAGCCAATCAACCTAACCCGCACATCTTTGGACTGTGGGAGGAAACCGGAGCACCCGGAGAAAACCCACGCAAACACGGGGAGAATGTGCAAACTCCACACAGACAGTCGCCCGAGGCCGGATTCGAACCCGGGTTTCTGGCGCTGTGAGGCAACAGTGCTAACCACTATGCCACCGTGCTGCCCTGGAAGCACAGGTCTCCATCTCCACCACTGCCTCAGCTCATCGTCTGCTGAATGCCTAATCCATTCTTTGTTACCGCTAAACTCTTCTATTCCAACGCTCTCCAGGCCGGCCTTCCATCTTCAACCATCCATAAACTTGAGCTCCTCCAAAACTCAGCTGCCCGTATCCAAACTCACACCAAGTCCCGTTCACCCACCACCCACTGTGCTCGCTGACCTACATTGGCTCCCGGTCCGGCAACGCCTCAATCTTAAAATTCTCATCTGTGTGTTCAAATCCCTCCATGGCCTCATCCCCTCCCTCTCTCTGTTAACTCCTCCAGCCCTACAACCCTCTGAGCTCCTCCGGTTCTGGTCTCTTGCGCATCCCCCGATTTCCATCGCTCCACGATTGGCGGCCGTACTTTCAGCTGCCTGGGCCCCGAGCTCCGGAATTCCCTGCCTAAACCTCTCCGCCTCTCTTTCCTCCTTTAAGACGCTCCTTGAAGCCTACCTCTTTGACCAAGCTTTTGGCCATCTGCCCTGATGTGTCCTTATGTGGCTCAGCGTCAAATTGTGTTTGCTAATCGCTCCTGTGAAGCGGCTTGTTGTTGTTATTGTTAGTTGCATCATATAAATGATCTGCATAAAACCAATCCCAGTCACTTCCAGCAGTGTGGTCTCCAAGCGTGATTGACTGGGCAATTGACCAATCATCTCCATTCTGGCTGGGACTGGCAGATGGAGTATAATGTGAGAAAATGTGAGGTGATCCACTTTGGTAGGAAAAATAAAAAAGCAAATTATTATTTAAATGGGGAGAGCTAACAAAATGCTGAGGTACAGAGGGATCTGGGGGTCCTTGTACATGAATCACAAAAAGTTAGCCTGCAGGTACAGCAATAATCAGGAAGGCAAATGGAATATTGGCCTTTATTGTAAGGGGGATGGAGTATAAAAGCAGGGAAGTCCTGTTACAACTGTACATGGTGTTGGTTTGACCACACCTGGAGTACTGCGTACAGTTTTGGTCTCCTTATTTAAGGAGGGATATACTTGCATTGGAGGCAGTTCAGAGAAGGTTCACGAGGTTGATTCCGGAGATGAAGGGGTTGTCTTATGACGAAAGGTTGAGTAGGTTCTTATTGGAGTTTAGAAGAATGAGAGGGGATCTTATTGAAACATATAAGATTCTGAGGGGGCTTGACAGGGTGGATGCAGAGAGGATGTTTCCCCTCGTGGGGGAATCTAGAACTAGGGGGCATAATTTCAGAATAAGGGGTCGCCCATTTAAAACTGAAATGAGGAGGAATTTCTTCTCTCAGAGGGTCGTGAACCTTTGGAATTCTCTTCCCCAGAGAGCTGTGGAGGCTGGGTCAGTGAATATATTTAAGGTGGAGAGACACAGATTTTGAAAGGTAAGGGAGTCCAGGGTTATGGGGAGCAGCAGGGAAGTGGAGTTGAGGCCAAGATCAGATCAGCCATGATCTTATTGAATGGCGGAGCAGGCTCGAGGGGCCAAATGACCGACTCCTGCTCCTACGTCTTATGTTATTATGTTTTATGACTTGTGGTGTCACTGTATGTGGCCATTTCTGTATTATCATAGAATGATACAGGACTGAAGGAAGCCATTCGGCCCGTCGTGCCTGTGCCGGCTCTTTGAAAGAGCTCTCCAGTTAGTCCCACTCCCCCCTGCTCTTTCACCGTAGCCCTGCAAATTTCTCCGTTTCCAGTATTTATCCAATTCTCTTTTGAATTTCCTTCCACCGCCCTTTCAGGCAGCGCATTCCAGATCACAACAACTCGCTAAGTTAAAAAAAATGTTTCCTCATCTCCCCTCTGGTTCTTTTGCCAATTACCGTAAATCTGTGTCCTCTGGTTACCGACTCTTCTGCCACTGGAAGCGGTTTACATAGGATTACACAGGATATACGGCACAGAAACAGGCCATTCAGCCCAACAAGGCCATGCCGGCGTTTATGCTCCACTCGAGCCTCCTCCCGTCTTTCCTCATCTAAATCTATCAGCGTAACTTTCTATTCCCTTCTCCCTCATATGCTTGTCTAGCCTCCCCTTAAATGCATCCATACTATTCGCCTCAACCACTCCCTGTGGTAGCGAGTTCCACATTCTCACCACTCTCTGGGTAAAGAAGCTTCTTCTGAATTCCCTATTGGATTTCTTGGTGACTCTCTTCTATTGATGCCCTCTAGTTATGCTCTTCCCCACAAGTGGAAACATTCTCTCTGTATCCACTCTATCAAAACCATTCATGATTTGGAATACCTCTATTAAGTCTCCCCTTCACCTTCTCTGCTCTAAGGAGAACAATCCCAGCTTCTCCAGTCTCTCCACATAACTGAAGTCCCTCATCCCTGGTACCATTCAGGTCAATCTCCTCTGCACCCTCTCCAAGGCCTTGACATCCTTCCTAAAGTGCGGTGCCCAGAATTGAACACAATACTCCAGCTGTGGCCTAACCAGTGTTTTATAAAGGTTTAGTATAATTTCCTTGCTTGTGTACTGTATTCCTCTATTAATAAAGCCAAGGATCACATGTGCTTTTTTAACAGCCTTCTCAGCTTGACCTGCCACCTTCAAAGATTTGTGCACATACACCCCCTCAGGTCTCTTTGTTCCTGCACCCGCTTTTAAAAATGGTACCATTAAGTTCATATTGCCTGTCCTCATCCTTCCTACCCAAATGTATCACTTCAAACTTCTTTTTGTTAAATTTCATCTGCCGTGTGTCTGCCCATTTCACCAGTCTGTCGATGTCCTATCCTCCAACTGAGAGGCTCTCAGTGCTGCCTCATGTTGCCCTGCCTGCCATTCTCCGTGATGCCCCCGTGCTCCGTGAGATGGAAAAAATCATCACGAAGGCTTGAAAAACCCACCTTGAAAGTGCTTAAAATCGCACCGGCCATTCTAGGAAACAGCAGCCAATATTCACCCAGCTGGTGTCGACCTACTATCCCGATGGACGGAATCGTGGGGCCCATTCAACATAAAGAACCAGCATCTCATCACTGACCCGACAGCAGAGGTCCCCTGGCTTCGACCTCCCTCGAAGACAGTGGACAGCTAGGTATTTCTGCGGTGAGTGTCTCACCTCCTGACTCCCCAAAGCCTTTCCACCATCTACAAGGCACAAGTCAGGAGTGTGATGGAATACTCTCCACTTGCCTGGATGAGTGCAGCTCCAACAACACTCAAGAAGCTCGACACCATCCAGGACTAAGCAGCCCACTTGATCGGCACCCCATCCACCACCTTAAACATTCACTCCCTCCACCACCGGCGTACCGTGGCTGCAGTGTGTACCATCTACAAGATGCACTGCAGCAACTCGCCAAGGCTTCTTCGGCAGCACCTCCCAAACCCGCGACCTCTTCTACCTAGAAGGACAAGGGCAGCAGGCGCATGGGAACACCACCACCTCCAAGTTCTCCTCCAAGTCACACACTATCCTGACTTGGAAGTATATCGCCGATCCTTCATCGTCGCTGGGTCAAAATCCTGGAACTCCCTCCCTAACAGCACTGTGGGAGCACCTTCACCACACGGACTGCAGCGGTTCAAGAAGGGAGCTCACCACCACCTTCTCGAGGGCAATTAGGGATAGAAACATAGAAGATAGGAGCAGGAGTAGGCCATTCGGCCCCTCGAGCCTGTTCCGCCATTTAATGAGATCATGGCTGATCATCCAAATTCAGTACCCTGTCCCTGCTTTCTCCCCATATCCCTTGATCCCTTTGGCCTTAAGAAATATATCTAACTCCTTCTTGAATATATTTAATGAATTGGCCTCAACTTTCTTGTGTGGTAGAGAATTCCACAGGTTCACCACTCTCTGGGTGAAGAAATTCCTCCTCATCTCAGTCCTAAATGGCTTTCCCCTTATCCTTAGCCTATGACCCCTGGTTCTGGACTCCCCCGCCATCGGGAACATCCTTCCTGCATCTAGTCTGTCTAGTCCTGTTAGAATTTTATAAGTTTCAATGAGATCCCCTCTCATTCTTCTAAACTCCAGCGAGTACAAGCCCAATCGACCCAATCTCTCCTCATACGTCATTATGACGCCCACATCCCGGGAATGAATTTTTTAAAAAACGAATCCGCACAGGGCACGGATGCTGCGGCCACCTGCTCCACAAGTGGAAGATGAGGACGACCCGAAGTGGGGCCACGAGTCCCAGACCACGGAACACATCACATCAACCTGCCCACTGTTGCGGGAGGCACCTCATTTCTCCACTCAGCACCTCAGGAGGTCATCGAACGGAGAGCCAAGCTAGACATCCCATTGTAAGCTTTGCCCGTCATACGAAGCAACAACTATCCTCCTCATTGTTTACTACATTACCGAGCTTTGTATCATCTGCAGACTTTGAAATTCTGCCTTGTATACCCAAGTCCAATTACGTAGACATCAAAAAACAGAAAATGCTGGAAACGCCCAAGCAGGCCAGGCAGCGTCCGTGGAGAGAGAAACAGGGTCAACGTTTCCGGTCTGTGACCCTTATCAGAAATGGAAAAAGTTAGAGATATAACAGGTTTTTAAGCAAGTGTAGGGGCAGGGACAGGGGGGAGGGGAGGAAAGAACAAAAGGGAAGGTCTGTGATAGGATGGAAGGCAGGAGTGGTTAAATGCTGCAAATGTACTTCTCGCAATCTAGTATACTGTATTCGCTGCTCACGATACGGTCTCCTCTACACTGGGGAGTCCAAACGCAGATTGGGCGATCGCTTTGTGGAACACCTCCGTTCAGTCCGTAAGGGTGACCCCGAGCTTCCGGTCGCCTGTCACTTGAATTCTCCGCCCCTCTCCCACTCTGACCTCTCCGTCCTCCCCCTCTTACACTGTTCCACGGAAACTCAGCGTAAGCTCGAGGAACAGCACCTCATCTTTCGATTAGGCACTTTACAGCCTTCCGGGCTCAACATAGAGTTCAACAATTTCAGATCTTAACCTCCGTCCCATTTTTTCACATGGCAGCTGTTGATCATCCTGCCATTCCCATTTACACCTCCTCTCGACCCATCTTTTGTTTCTTAACTTGTCCCATTACCATCTCCTTTTGCACTGTACCATTTGTCATGTAATCACTCCTGCCTTCCATCCTACCACAGACATTCCTTTCGTTCATTCCTCCCCTCCCCGCTCTCCCTGCCTCTGCACCTGCTTAATATCTGTTCCATCTCTAACTTTCTCCAGTTCTGATGAAGGGTCCCAGACCTGAAACATTAACAATGTTTCTCTCTCCACGGATGCTGCCTGGCCTGCTGAGTATTTCCAGCATTTTCTGATTTTGTTTCGGATTCCAGCATCCGCAGTATTTTGCTATTGCCCAATTACATTGGGATTGAGATGACATCAGCTGGACAGGGTAAGTGCTTTTCTTAAAACTGGATTCAGCTAGCTGCGTCTCTGTGTCAGGGGAATGACCGATTCCTGGAACGGTTTCAATGGTAGGTGGCCAGCCGCACTCCTCAGTGCCGATCTCTGCACCCAGCAACTCATTCGGTTGTCCTTCTCTGACAAACTAATGCTGGCGAGACACTCGACCTTTCTTTAAAAAAACTCATTCTCGGGATGTGGGAGTCGTTGGCAGGGCCGGCATTTATTAGCCCATCCCATAGTTGCCTCAGGAGAAGGTGGTGGTGGTGGGCCTTCTTCTTGAACCGCTAGCGGCTTTGATACAACTGAACGGCTTGCTAGGCCACGTCAGAGGGCCAGTTAAGGGTCAACCAGATTGGGTGTGGGACTAGAGTCACATCTGGGCCCCGACCTGGTAAGGACGGCAGGTTTCCATCCCAAAAGGAACATCAGTGAACCCAATTGGGCTTTTTACGACAATTCGACAGCTTCATATATGGAGCGGGTACATGGCGTTAGGTCACAGGTCAACAGGTCCAAAGATGTGCGGGTTAGGCTGATTGGCTATGATAAATTGACCCTTAGTGTTAGGGGGATTAAATACGTGGGGTTACAAGGATAGGGTGGGATATGTGTTGGTGTAGGGGTTACGGGGATCGGGTGGGATATGTGTCGGTGCAGGCTCGATGGGCCGAAATGGCCTCTATCTGCACTGTGGGGTTTCTGTGATTTCTGTGATTTCTGTGAACCATGATCTAATTGAATGGTGGAAGAGGCTCGAGGGGCTGAATGGCCTCCTCCTGTTCCTATCTTCCTATGTTCACGGTCACTTTTACTGTTTCCAGCTTTTGGTTTCCAGATGTTTTTCAACTCAATTAAAATTCTCAAACTGCCAAAGTGGGATTTCAACTCACCACCTCTGGATTATTAGTCTCGGCCTTTAGAGTTTTTTAGAAAAACATTCTCAGGATGAGGGCGCCGCTGGCAAAGCCAGCATTTATTGCCCATCCCTAACTGCCCTTGAGAAGGTGGTGGTGAGCCGCCTTCTTGAACCGCTGCAGTCCGTGTGGTGAAGGTACTGCCACAGTGCTGTTCATTGGAAAAGTGTAGGGGGAGCTTTACTCTGTATCTAACCCGGGCTGTACCTGCCCTGGGAGTGTTTGATGGGACAGTGTAGAGGGAGCTTTACTCTGTATCTAACCCGTGCTGTACCTGCCCTGGGAGTGTTTGAAGGGACAGTGTAGATGGAGCTTTACTCTGTATCTAACCCGTGCTGTACCTGCCCTGGGAGTGTTTGATGGGACAGTGTAGAGGGAGCTTTACTCTGTATCTAACCCGTGTTGTACCTGCCCCGGGAGTGTTTGATGGGACAGTGTAGAGGGAGCTTTATTCTGTGTCTAACCCGTGCTGTACCTGCCCTGGGAGTGTTTGATGGGACAGTGTCGAGGGAGCTTTACTCTGTATCTAACGCGTGCTGTACCTGCCCTGGGAGTGTTTGATGGGGCAGTGTAGAGGGAGCTTTACTCTGTATCTAACCTGTGCTGTATCTTCCCTGGGAGTGTGTGATGGGACAGTGTAGAGGGAGCTTTACTCTGTATCTAACCCGTGCTGTATTTGCCCTGGGAGTGTGTGATGGGACAGTGTAGAGGGAGCATTACTCTGTATCTAACACGTGCTGTACCTGCCCTGGGAGTGTTTGATGGGACAGTGTAGAGGGAGCTTTACTCTGTATCTGACCCGTGCTGTATTTGCCCTGGGAGTGTTTGATGGGGCAGTGTAGAGGGAGCTTTACTCTGTATCTAACCCGTGCGGTACCTGCCCCGGGAGTGTGTGATGGGACAGTGTAGAGGGAGATTTACTCTGTATCTAACCCGTGCTGTACCTCCCCTGGGAGTGTGTGATGGGACAGTGTAGAGGGAGCTTTACTCTGTATCTAATCCGTGCTGTACCTGCCCTGGGAGTGTGTGATGGGACAGTGTAGAGGGAGATTTACTCTGTATCTAACCCGTGCTGTACCTCCCCTGGGAGTATTTGATGTGGCAGTGTAGAGGGAGCTTTACTCTGTATCTAGCCCCATGCTGCACCTGCCCTGGGAGTGTTTGATGGGACAATGTAGGCGGTGCTTTACTCTGTATCTAACCCATGCTGTACCTGCCCTGGGAGTGTTTGATGGGACAGTGTAGAGGGAGCTTTACTCTGTATCTAACCAAATGCTGCACCTGCCCTGGGAGTGTTTGATGGGACAGTGTAGAGGGAGCTTTACTCTGTATCTAACCCATGCTGTACCTGCCCTGGGAGTGTTTGATGGGACAGTGTAGAGGGAGCTTTACTCTGTATCTAACCCGTGCTGTACCTGCCCTGGGAGTGTTTGATGGGACAGTGTAGAGGGAGCTTTACTCTGTATCTAACCCGTGCTGTACATGCCCTGTGAGTGTGTGATGGGACAGTGTAGAGGGAGCTTTACTCTGTATCTAACCCGTGCTGTACGTGCCCTGGGAGTGTTTGATGGGACAGTGTAGAGGGAGCTTTACTCTATATATAACCCGTGCTGTACCTGCCCTGGGCGTGTGTGATGGGACAGTGTAGAGGGAGCTTTACTCTTTATCTAACCCGTGCTGTACCTACCCTGGGAGTGTTTGATGGGGACAGTGTAGAGGGAGATTTACTCTGTATCTAACCCGTGCTGTACCTGCCTGTTGTGTATGTAACCTGTTCCACCTTAAGAGAGCTTAAGCCTGTTCCACCTTAAGAGATGTACTACTTTCTCAGGCTGCTGTAGACGTAATACCGGGGGTGAACACACCGGTATATAAGCACTGTGCAGTAATCTTGTATTCAGTATAGTCCCTACCTCCAACCAGTAAAGACCTATTTTTATTGTTACTCATTAGTCTGTGTCTTAATTAACTAAATAATTCACAGACTTAACACTGGCGACGAGTCAGGTTCTTACCCTGCGGCAGTTATTCCACGGCGGTTGAAGAGAGGTTTCAAACCACAGCACCCCACTGGAAGCGACAGGCATTAGGACCCTGAAGCCTCCATCAGCTTGTGAACCGGAGTAGAAGACAGGGCTGGGGAAGACAGAGGTACAGGGCGATAGCGATCGGCAGATAAGGGCCGGGCCGCTTTGAAGTGAGGGGCGCAGCCGGGCCATCGATCGCAACCACCGATAAGGGCCGCACTCGGGCTGAAAGGGCAGCGGCTGCAGAAATTGAAGGCGCGAGAGCCGCGGTGCACAGCGCGGGCCGTCGATCGCGATCGGGAGATAAGGGCTTTGGAGTGCGAGGCGCAGCCGGGCCATCGATCGCAAGCACTGATAAGGGCCGGGCCGCTTTCAAGTGCGAGGCGCAGCCGGGCCATCGATCGCATCCGCTGATAAGGGCCGCACTCGGGCGATCGCGGCGAAGATAAGGGCCGCACTCGGGGGCTGAAGGGAGACGGCGTCGGGGGACGGGTGAAGACCGCCAAGCGCGGGAAAACCGCCATTTTGTGGGCGGAGGACGACGGCAAGAGCGGGAAGCCGCCATCTTTGATAACAAGTAAAGAAAAGAAAATCTGAGAAATTGCAAATCTACAATGCCTAAACATGGGAATATTAGCACCTTTGATCGTGACCTCGAAGATTGGGCCATATATGTTGAAAGAGTAAAAAATTATTGTAAGGCCAATAAAATTCGTGACCAAGATAAAGCTCTAACATTATTAAATTTAATGGGTGCGAAGACATACGGGCAATTGAAACACCTGTTATCACCAGATGAACCGGCGGATAAGACGTTCGATGAGATTGTTACTGTCCTGAAAGATCATCTAAACCCCACGCCGCTGATGCTAGCGGAACGATTTAAATTTTACGACAGAAGGCAGCTACAGCATGAAAGCAATGCTGAATATTTGCTGGAATTGCGTAAATTAGCGAAATATTGCCAGTTTGGAACGGGACTGACAGATGCACTACGAGACAAATTTGTGTGTGGTTTATTTAAACAGGATACACAAAAGCGACTGCTCGAGGAGAATGAGCTGACGCTTGAGAAGGCGGTCACTATGGCAGCAGCACACGAAGCCGCAGCGAGAGGCACGGCAGTAATGCAGCTACGGTCACCGGAGCTCAGTGCACACAAATTGGGTGTGAGTTCTGGCAAATGTTATCGTTGTGGAAAGACAACGCATGATCAGAACCAGTGTTGGTTTAAAAACCAAGAATGCAGAACATGTGGTAGGCTTGGACATATAGCTAGAGTATGCAGGTCAGGGAAGAAGACCAGCAACAAGAAGTCACCGCAAGGGAAATACGCAAAGGTACACAAGGTGGCCGAACAGGAGTCCGATTCAGACGCTAGCAGTAATGAACTGGCTGGCTTAAGCAGTATTGAACTGGCTAGCTTAAGGGTACTCAACGTTGGTAAGGGTGCAGACCTCCAGACAATTTGGGTTACTCTTCAGATAGAAGGAGTCCAAGTAAAAATGGAATTGGACACTGGATCGGCATTGTCGGTCATGAATAAGAAAGATTACAGAAGGTTATTCCAACATATTCCCCTACAGGATACGGAGATTATATTGACAACCTACACGGGGCAGAGAGTGTACCCCATCGGGACAATAAAGGTTGCAGTGGCCAACAAGGGCGAAGGAAGTCAAATAATGGACTTATATGTGCTACCGGAGGGAGGTCCACCACTACTAGGCCGGGAGTGGTTTAGAAACACAAATATGGACTGGCATTCGCTAAAAGCCATAAAGAGTGAGAACTCGGTGCAGATAATCAGCCCAGACTCTAGAACTGATGATGGTAAGACCAACCCATGTGCAAAAGACAAAGTTTCAGCACAGAATTCCACTGAGCAACAACAACATAGTTTAACAGAGAATTCTGAGTCTGTCAAGTCTACTGATATGCACATTTTTGAGGGACACTGGGCTCGAACTCAACTCCATTTCAAACTACAACAGCAATTAGAACAAATGATTCGCCGTTTTGAGCAAGAGATGAATGAAATAAAAAAGTTCTTTGTTACAGAGTGGGAGAATCTGGAAAGTCAACAAAAGCAACTGATGGAGAAAATGGAGCAGGAGCACACCAACCATCTGCGCGAGGAGGCCGAACGAATCAAAGCTGATTCAGGTTCTGAAGGTGCGTGCCATAATCTGGTGTCAGAAGAGTTAACGGTCAGCCAACTCCTTCATATGCTGAGGGACAAGACTCTGAAATGGGAAAAACTTGAACACGAGCTGCGATCTTCAAAGGAAAAGGGTTCGGAGCTCTCAAAAGTCATGGAGATGGCTGATGTGACGACACAGACTGAAACGACTGCAACAGAGCAGCCATTGGATGCCAAAAGTACGCTGACTCACGTCAATGTAGAACAACAGACCGCTGAAACAGCTGCTCCGGTAGAGGGATTGCATAGTCCGATCAATCAATCTCCAAAGGAAGTTGAAGTATTAAAATCACAAATGAGGTCACTAGTAAACGACTTGCTGAAAGCCCAGAAAAAGCTGGATGCAGAGGTACACATGAAGAAGTCTCTTCAGGAAAGATGTCTGGATTTGGAACAAGAGCTGGCTAACGTCCAGCTGGGTATGGAGGAAATAGACGACCCTCTCACTGGTCTAGCTCAGGACGACACCAAATATTACCATGACCTGGTGGACGACATCGAATATTACGATGTCCTGTCCTGCCCAGCTTGTAACTTCGACTCCCAAAGTGCAGAAATCATGGAGGAGCACCAAAAGTCTACGGAACATCGGGAGAAGCTGGCTCTACGACGGAAACAGGAGGAAGAGAAGGAGGAACTGCGCATGCTGGCAGCTGTGGCAGCTGACAATGGAGCCCAGAGAGTCTCCAAGAAGCAGAAAAGGAAAAGTAAAAACAGAAGATGACCCATCTGAACCATTATCACCTCTACCAGATCACACACGTGGTCCCTCCGAACGGAGCCAAATCAGTTCGGAAGTTCAAGCTGTTAAATCCATGAAAGGACTATTGAATGAGTAACGTGAACCGACTACACCACAGAGATTGAATCTGTGAACTGTTTTCCGCAGAGACTGAATCTGTGATATGTTACGTTAAACATGAAGTTATATATGTATATATGTTATTACGTTATGTTAAATGGGGGGGATGACTATAAAGCTAAGAAGGGAGGAGTGTTGTGTATGTAACCTGTTCCACCTTAAGAGAGCTTAAGCCTGTTCCACCTTAAGAGATGTACTACTTTCTCAGGCTGCTGTAGACGTAATACCGGGGGTGAACACACCGGTATATAAGCACTGTGCAGTAATCTTGTATTCAGTATAGTCCCTACCTCCAACCAGTAAAGACCTGTTTTTATTGTTACTCATTAGTCTGTGTCTTAATTAACTAAATAATTCACAGATTTAACACTGCCCTGGGAGTGTTTGATGGGGACAGTGTAGAGGGAGCTTTACTCTGTATCTAACCCGTGCTGTACCTGCCCTGGGAGTGTTTGATGGGACAGTGTAGAGGGAGCTTTACTCTGTATCTAACCCATGCTGTACCTGCCCTGGGAGTGTTTGATGGGGACAGTGTAGAGGGAGCTTTACTCTGTATCTAACCCGTGCTGTACCTGCCCTGGGAGCGTTTGACGGGTCAGTTCAGTAGCAAATGACGGGTGAAAGAAATGTGCAGAGGTTTTGATGTCAGATTGCAGTTCTTTAAGGGGTGAATTGCCTTGTTCTGTTCTCCTGTGACGTTGAGTGGGTTACAGCTCCCTCTGTCAACAGTAAATACGTTAACTGTGTTTCTCCACGGATGCTGCCCTGGCCTGCTGAGCTTTTCCAGCGTTTTCTGTCGTTTATTTCGGATTTCCAGCATCTGCAGTATTTTGCTATCGTAAATACATTACACCCTGGCCACTCCCTGCCCGCTCAGCTTCTGTAATCTGAAACCAGAGACAGACTGCAGGGTATGAAACCGCCATTGTGTCCAGGACCTCAGTAATTTGCTAATTACTCCTGAAGTATCCGGGAATTGGAGATTCCTCTCCACTGGGAGCAAAATCATCAGGGGAATTTCTGTTCTCATTTTCTAGACAATTGGTGATATTGGGCATGAGGGGGAGATGGGCGGGGTGAATCAAGCCATTGGACTGAGAGTCAAAGGTCAGCCAATCGGGTGTTGAAGATCCTGTTGGTGATCCGATTGGCCGGGGATGGTGATGAGTCGCATGGTTCACAGGGTTGGCCGACCAATGGCGGGAGGGGTTGAGAACTCCTCCCTCTCCCCCTCCTCTCCCCCACTTCCCTCTAACTTCCCCCTCCCCATATCTCCCTCTCACTCCCGCTCCCATCCCCTCCCCCTCCCTTCCCCTTCCCCACACTCCCCTCCACTCCCCAACAATTCCCTTCCCTTCCCCTTCTCCTCCCCTAATCTCCCCTCCCCGCCCCATATCTCCCCTCCACTGCCTCTCCCCTCCCCCACCCTCCCACTCACTGCCCCCTCCCACTACCCCTCTCTACACCCCCTCCCCTCCTCTCCACACCCCAATGATTCCCCAACCATCCCCCTCCCCTTCCCCTCTACCTCCCCCTATCTCTCCCCTTCCCATCCTCTCCCCTGTGCTTCCCCTCCCCTCCCTCCGCTCCACCTCCCTCCCCTCCCCTCCCTCCACTCCCCATTCTTCCCCTGCCCTCCCCCACTCCCCAGTGATTACCCTCTCCTCTCCCTCCCTCTCCCCACCCCTCTCACCTCCCCCTCCCTCTCCCCTCCCCACTCTCCTCCCCTTCCCCGCTCTTCCCCTCCCCTCCCCCACACCCCTCCCACTCTCTTCCCCTCCCTTCCCCCACCACTCCCTCTCTCTTCCCCTCCCCTCCCCCAATCCCTCCCTCTCTCTTCCACTCCCCCCCCACTCTCCTCGCTTTCCCCTCTCTTCCCCTCCCCTCCCCCACTCCCCTCCCTCTCCCTTCTCCTCCCCCCCGATTCCATGCCCATCCACTCCCTTCCCCCCAAACCTCTCCCGCTCTCTTCCCCTCCCCTCCCCCACCCCTCCCTCTCTCTTCCCCTCCCCTGCCCCACCCCCCTCTCTCTTCCCCTCCCCCCAATTCCCTCCCTCTTCCCCTCCCCTCCCCACTCCACTCCGATTCTCCTAACAACCCCTCCCCTCCCCACTCCCCTCCCTTCCCATCTGCTCCCCAGCCCCACTCCCCGCCCTCTCTTCCCCTCCCCTCCCCCACTCCCCTCCAAGTCCCCTCCCCCCTGCCCTCCCCTTCTCTTCCCCTCCCATCCCCTCCCCTCCCCCTCCCATCCTCCCGCCTCCCCCTCTCCTCGCTCCCTCCCCCTCTACCTCCCTTCTTCTTAGGCAGTCCCTGGGAACCGAGGATGATTTGCCTCCACATTAAAAATGAGTTCTCAGGTGACTGATGAGTCCAATGAGGGACCTACAGTCTCTGTCACAGGTGGGGCAGACGGTGGTTGAAGGGGCGGGTGGGTGGGGTGCTTGGGTTGATGTGCGCTCCTTCTGCTGTTTGGGCTTGGCTTCCGCTTGCTCCCGGCAAAGAGACTCGAGGTGTTCGGCGCCTTCCCGGATGCTTCTCCTCCACTTTGTGTGGTCTTGGGCCAGGGATTCCCAGGTGTCGGTGGAGATGTTGCACTTTTTCAAGGAGGCTTTGAGGGTGTCCTTGAAGTGTTTCCTCTGCCTACCTAGGGCTCTCTTGCTGTGTCGGAGCTCCGACTAGAGCGCTTGTTTTGGGAGTCTCGTATTGGGCATGCGGATGATGTGACCCATCCATTGGAGCTGATCGAGCGTGGTCAAAGCTTCGATGTTGAGGATGTTGGCCTGAGCGAGAACACTGACGTTGGTGCGCCTATCCTGCCAATGGATTTGCAGGATCTTGCGGAGGCAGCATTGGTGGTACCTCTCCAGTACTTTGAGGTGCCTGCTGTACATGGTCCATGTTTCTGAGGCATAGAGGAGGGCGGGTATTACTACTGCTCTGTAGACCATGAGCTTGGTGCCGGATTTGCGGTCCTGGTCTTCAAACACTCTCTTCCTCAGGCGACCGAAGGCTGCACTGGCACACTGAAGGCGGTGTTGGACTTCGTCATCGACGTCTGCCCTTGTTGACAGTAGGCTCCCGAGGTATGGAAAGTGGTCCACGTTGTCCAAGGCCTTGTCATGGATTTTGATAATCGGGGGGCAGTACTGTGTGGCGGGGGAAGGTTGCTAGAGGACCTTTGCCTTACGGATGTTTAGTGTAAGGCCCATGCTCTCGATCGCTTCGGTGAAGGCGTTAACGATGGTTTGGAGTTCGACCTCCGAGTGTGCGCAGACGCAAGCGTCATCTGCATACATACTGTAATTCGACGACAGAGGATGGGACGACCTTGGAGCTGGACTGAAGGCGATGGAGGTTGAACAGTTTCCCGTTTGTTCTGTAAATTAGCTCCACTCCAGCGATGAGCTCCCACCGTCTCTCTCCCCCTCTTCTCCCCTCCCCTTTCCTCTTGCACTCCCCTCCCATCTCTTCCACTCCCTCTCCTCAACCTCTGCCCCTTCCCTCCCCCATCACCCTCCCCTTTCCCTCCCCTCACCCCGGCCCTTCCTAACCCCGCCCCATACACCTCCCCCTACGCTTCCGCCCCCTCCCCTTCCGTCCCCTCCCGTCCCCCTCCCCCGTCCTGTGCTATCACGGTCGCTGATGACACTCTCGCTTTCCTCAGGAATCCGCGGCAGCTGTCTTCCTATTCTGGTCGTCTGCGTCTTGGGTGTCTGAAGGAGAAATGTCTGCGAGGCTCCTTCAGGATCTAACTGCATCAGCAGTGAGCAGCTGGCCCAGGCTGCTCGGGTTACACACATGCAGAGCCGCTTAGCAATGTCCTCGAAGAAAGTGAGGGCTAAATTTAAGCTCGGGCCTGGTTACAGACAGACCGAAAGAGACACTCGCACTGTGACAGGTGACGGACAGGCCCTCGGTGAGAGCCTGCTTTCCAAGCACAGGCACAGTCTCATAGCGAGCAAGAACCCCAGATCAGAGAGAACGCCGGTTTATATGGGAACCCGGGAGTGAGTTACAGGTTGTGATCTAATCGAGGGGTTCGGGGGTTTATATATAGAATAACAGATACCCGGGAGTGAGTCACAGGCTGGAATCTAATCGAGGGGTTTGGGGGGTTTATATATAGAATAACAGATACCCGGGAGTGAGTCACAGACTGGAATCTGATCGAGGGGTTCGGGTGGTTTATATATAGAATAACAGATACCCGGGAGTGAGTTACCGGCTGGAATCTAATCGAGGGGTTCGGTGGGTTTATATATAGAATAACAGATACCCAGGAGTGAGTTACAGGCTGGAATCTAATCGAGGGGTTCGGGGGGTTTATATATAGAATAACAGATACCCGGGAGTGAGTTACAGGCTGGAATCTAATCGAGGGGTTCGGGGGTTTATATATAGAATAACAGATACCCGGGAGTGAGTTACAGGCTGGAATCTAATCGAGGGGTTCGGGGGGTTTATATATAGAATAACAGATACCCGGGAGTGAGTTACAGGCTGGAATCTAATCGAGGGGTTTGGGGGGTTTATATATAGAATAACAGATACCCGGGAGTGAGCTACAGGCTGGAATCTAATCGAGGGGTTCGGGGGGTTTATATATAGAATAACAGATACCCGGGAGTGAGTTACAGGCTGGAATCTGATCGAGGGGTTCGGGGGGTTTATATATAGAATAACAGATACCCGGGAGTGAGTCACAGGCTGGAATCTAATCGAGGGGTTTGGGGGGTTTATATATAGAATAACAGATACCCGGGAGTGAGTCACAGACTGGAATCTGATCGAGGGGTTCGGGTGGTTTATATATAGAATAACAGATACCCGGGAGTGAGTTACAGGCTGGAATCTAATCGAGGGGTTCGGGGGGTTTATATATAGAATAACAGATACCCGGGAGTGAGTTACAGGCTGGAATCTAATCGAGGGGTTCGGGGGATTTATATATAGAATAACAGATACCCGGGAGTGAGTTACAGGCTGGAATCTAATCGAGGGGTTCGGGGGGTTTATATATAGAATAACAGATACCCGGGAGTGAGTTACAGGCTGGAATCTAATCGAGGGGTTCGGGGGGTTTATATATAGAATAACAGATACCCGGGAGTGAGTTACCGGCTGGAATCTAATCGAGGGGTTCGGGGGGTTTATATATAGAATAACAGATACCCAGGAGTGAGTTACAGGCTGGAATCTAATCGAGGGGTTCGGGGGGTTTATATATAGAATAACAGATACCCGGGAGTGAGTTACAGGCTGGAATCTAATCGAGGGGTTCGGGGGTTTATATATAGAATAACAGATACCCGGGAGTGAGTTACAGGCTGGAATCTAATCGAGGGGTTCGGGGGGTTTATATATAGAATAACAGATACCCGGGAGTGAGTTACAGGCTGGAATCTAATCGAGGGGTTTGGGGGGTTTATATATAGAATAACAGATACCCGGGAGTGAGTTACAGGCTGGAATCTAATCGAGGGGTTCGGGGGGTTTATATATAGAATAACAGATACCCGGGAGTGAGTTACAGGCTGGAATCTAATCGAGGGGTTCGGGGGGTTTATATATAGAATAACAGATACCCGGGAGTGAGTTACAGGCTGGAATCTAATCGAGGGGTTTGGGGGGTTTATATATAGAATAACAGATACCCGGGAGTGAGTTACAGGCTGGAATCTAATGGAGGGGTTCAGGAGGGTTTGTATATAGAATAACAGATACCCGGGAGTGAGTTACAGGCTGGAATCTAATCGAGGGGTTCGGGGGGTTTATATATAGAATAACAGATACCCGGGAGTGAGTTACAGGCTGGAATCTAATCGAGGGGTTCGGGGGACTTATATATAGAATAACAGATACCCGGGAGTGAGTTACAGGCTGGAATCTAATCGAGGGGTTCGGGGGTTTATATATAGAATAACAGATACCCGGGAGTGAGTTTCAGGCTGGAATCTAATCGTGGGGTTTGGGGGGTTTATATATAGAATAACAGATACCCGGGAGTGAGTTACAGGCTGGAATCTAATCGAGGGGTTCGGGGGGGTTTATATCTATTTATTTATATATATATATATAAAAGGATCGTGGTGTTTGTCTGTCTGTCTGTCTGTGTGTCTGTCTGTTTGTATGTCCGGGCTTCACTCAAAAGTTATAGATGTAGGGGGTTTCTCTTGCTCTTTCTGGTCTCCTGCCAGGCTTCGTGCAATAATTACCCTTGAGTGGTTCGACCCACTCCCCCCTACGGTTCTAGACCTTGGACTTAGGTGCAGAGAACAGTAGTGCAGAGAAAGAACTCAATAGACCAGGTTGAATAGCACGAAATGGATGCTTTTATTTTTAAACAGTTTGAAGCATTACAAAATACATGTCATAGGCACAGATTAAAGTTACTACAATCATGCACAAATTTATGAACTTGACTCTATGGAAATGGGGAACACACGGCACATCGAAAAAGGGGAAACACATTACGATTTCCCTTAACTCCCTCCCCTATACCTAAACTAAGTTTCGACCTGGGGAACTTGGGATCATGCTCACCACTCTCGAAATCGCGAGAAAGGGGGGGTTCGCAGCCTTTTTGGCACCGCTTTCCGTCGTCACGTGGATTTGGAAACTTCTGGCGCAGTCGATATTCTCTCCTCCCTCGAGGCGGTGGGGTAGACCCAGCCTCGATGAGCGCTCGTTAAGGTTGAGATCCACTAAGTCAATTTGGGTTCATGGAGCAGACCCAGATGCAGGCTATGCACTTGGGAGAATCTTGTGGCATCGATCGCCGGTTCTCCAGAGGGTTTCTTCTCCGTCGGCCTGGGTCGTCGATGATCTCCCGACCCCAGTACCCGGGCCACCCTCGTCGTCTTCTCGTCGTGGCCGAGCCTTGTTTGGCTGAACACCGACCACGTTGTCCTTTTACCGAAACCGTCCGTCTTTAAAAAGACGAAAACGTTTTCATCGATCTGCCGAAGTGGAAGAGGCGCCGATCCGGGCACCGTCCGCCCTTCTTTCGTTCCTCGTAGAAGAAAGTTCTTGAAGAAATGGAAGCCTGAAGTCGCCCAACAAGAAACCGTGGCAGTGAAGAAGAAGTTGTTCAAGTAACCCGAAGTCCGAAGTACCTTAGATGGACTTTCAATCCATAGTTATACTCTTTTGGGACAGTCTTATCTCCCGCCAAATCATAGTCCTGTCTTTGTATTAATTTTGGCGGGCAGAAATCTCTGCAGGGGCGCTTTGTCTTGTAACGGAGCCGGTGATAACTTAAACTGGCCTTCCTGGCCGATAATGTCTTTCAATGTCTTTTGCATTGTCACCGTGGCTCGGTTCGCATATTGATCGGTCCGGACATTTTCCTTGATGGCTGCTAAACGGTTTTTCCTTTGTACGATAAATGGGTATAAGTGTTTTTACATTGTCCGCCCATATCTTGATGGGCCCCATCCTGTACTTATAATCCATTGAATATGTATGCTGTTGCTCTGAGTTTCGGTTCCCAGAGACTGGCTTTCGTGGGCTCACTGTCTTCAATCCACAAGCCTGTCTGGCTTGCAGTAACAGAAATAAAATGGTTCATAAACTGATCACGGGGCCTGGCGGCCATTTTGTATGCCCTTTTATCAAAGGTTTTTCTGTGCAAGCTTACTTTGGTCAATAAACAGTCTTATTTTATCCAGTTTTCTTGCGTGATTTTTGCTGAAAATTGCGAATCTTACAGGCCCCCCTGTGATACTGATAGCTTGCTTAAAGTATCAATAATCCTTGATGAGCGAATTTTCCCTGATTCCCCACATCCAAACATTCCTGGCACTTAACTATCTATGCCCCTCACGACACATGCAGTTCCCATTTCCGGAGAAAAATGAAAATTACCTCATGCACATTTGGAATCATAGACAGCAAATCTTAAACTATAACACCTTCACCTGTCAGATGGGCAGGGGTTGATACCCTTTTGCGCCATCTGCATGCATCTTTTATTAATCCAAAAAAAACTTAAGAACAACTAATAACATGACAATACTTATTTCCTTATAACCCAAGACAATCAAAAAAATTTTAAATGGAGGGACGCTTAATCTTATACTAGCAGCTTAGAGTGGGGTATCTGCTTCCCCCATCCGCACATAGCGTTCTCTCCATTCTCCTGTGTTCTCGTGCCTCTGGAGGCGTTTGCCTCTTTTGCAATGCACGAAGAGCAAAAATATCACAATCAAAACCTGACATACTACTAGGATATGGGATGCTATTCTAATCCAGGCGGGGACCTCTATGTTGGTGAACAAGTCCCACCATGGTGGGATGGTTATGTCCAATATGTCTTTTCCTATCTCTAACCGTTCCCGGGTCCCTTGGTGGTGGTTGGGCACCCTCCTTTTTGGGCTAGTGCTACCGGAAGCGTGGGCAGGGGCTTGCGTGGGCGGGTGATGAGTTCAGTGGCGTTCACCGGAATAGGGGAGTATGGGGCTCCGCACGCTCGAGTGCTAACATCCCATCTCATCCCCTTCCCTTCATCCTGCCACTGCCTCTGGAAGAAGATGGACACGCCCTTGGGGCAGACGCGTCTCGAACCCCACATACAGACATATATTCCCTCATCCGGTTCCCACCATTTGTCCCAACACACACGTAATTGTCCGTGAGTTCCCGTAATAGTCCGATGGGTATTATTACCCAGTCGCTCCCACTCGACCGTAGAGTTTCTCATGTCCTTTCCCAGCTTTCGTAGCCACCACCATCGCCTTGGTGGTACGTTCCCATTGCACACCAGACAAATCCTCTTTCCCACGGTGACGCTGACTCTGGGCGCTAGGATCCTCACTCGAGGGCACGTTAATGAAGTCTCTTGGTAGGCAAAACCGAAATTGCTGGAATATTCCGTAGAATTCGTTCCCAGCCAACCTGGCCATCTCCCTTGGTGGAAGTAGGTGGCGGTTTCCTCTACCTCTCGCTCCCCCGTCCCATCCGTTGCGATGGGGGCCGTGTCCCCGGAGCACCCGAAAATGATGACGTCCTTGGTGCGGCCTCGGTAGGCCCACCCGCACCCGATCGCCATGAACGCGACGACAATCCTTTCCATCGTATCCCAGGTTTCTGTAACCAACAAAATGATGTAGCCGGGCTCCCGATAGGTGCTGGCCTAAATTAATTGGATGCGCGGGTTCCTGGACCCCGCTCCCTAACAAACACACATACCGGGCAGACTTCAAAATTGTACTCTTAACACCATATACTTTACATTCCTTAAACTATGACCATAATTACCTATCTTAACTTATGTACAGCGCCGCCCTCCGTGGGGCGGCTTTCCGAATCCCTGTGAGGTCTGTCGCGTGCCACACCCTGCGGTGGGGCTGCATTGATCTTTGGCCTTGATCCCCCGCAGCCTGTCGCTGCTGAACGGGGATCATGTCTTCCTGGGGCTGCTTTAAACCGTGGTTGGGGAGGATGGGGAGAATCTGGCCAAAATTTTCTGGGCTGGGGCGCTCGAGCTGACCTACGAGGGGCTGCTTTGGGTTGGGCTCCCGGGGCCGATGGACCTGGGGTCGTGACTGTTACCGTCACAGCCTGTGGTTCCTCCACAGCTGCCGGCTCCAGCTCCCCTTCCTCAGGCTCCGCCCCCCCGGGGTCGGGATCTGTGGCTTCCGACTCCACCTCACCTGTCCCTACAGGTAACGAGTCTCCACCCCCACTCCCTACCTCCCCCAAGCTTGAGTCGAGGGCGGGACTGCCGTCCTCTGACTCTTCCTCCTCCGTGATTGGGTCTAAAGCGAGGTTGAGCTGTTCGGGCTCTCCCCTGCCTAAATCCCATTCAAACGATGAGACCTCCCACTCCAATGGGATGGCCTCTCCCTTCACGCAGGCTACTGCTCCAGCCTGTGTGGTCTGTGACTCTGTTACAGGCTGAGGATCTTTGTTCTCAGACCTGGTCCCCTTTGGTGGCCCTTGTGTACCCGGTTTAAACAGTTTACACTGGTTGATGTGAAACCATTTGGTACGTCGGGGCGTCTTCACTGCATAAACCATGGGGCTGGCTTTGTCTACAATGCTGTATGGCCCCATGTACAGTGGTTCAAAACTCCCTACCCTGGCGTAGTTTCGGACCATAACCTGGTCCCCGACTACCCACTCTTGTTGTTTCCGAGGTTCCAACAACAGTTTATTTCCCTGGTGCTGTCTTCCCATGTTCCCAGCCGCCTGCCCATAAATCTGTCTCAGGCGCTCCAAGAGGGTTTGGGCGAATTTGTCCCGTTTCACCTCTCGGAGCTGGCCCTCAGTGAGCACCGGGGCTAGCACATGGGTGGGTGTTCGCATGATCCTTCCAGTCATTAACTCGTGCGGGGAATACCCCGTGCTTTTGGACTGGCTGGCTCGGATCCCCATGAGGACTAAAGGCAGGACCTCCGCCCATTTCTGGGGCGAGCCCATTGTCTCTTTCCTCAGCTTTTCCTTGAGGGTCCGATTCATACGCTCAACAATCCCGGATGACTGGGGATTGTATGCTACGTGCCACTTTCCCTCAATGCCCAAGAGCCTGAGGGCGTTCTGCATTACTTGACCGGTGAACTGACTCCCTTGGTCGGACTCTACAAAACGGGGGAGTCCCCACCGTGAGAACACTTCCCGAATCAAGATCTTAGCAGTACCCAGTGCCGTAGCTGTTCTGCACGGGAAGGCTTCTACCCATTTGGTGAACACATCTACCAGGACAAGGCAGTACTTATAGCCTCCCTGGGCGGCGGGCAGGGGCCCTATGTAGTCGACCTGAATCGACTGCCATGGTCCCTCTACCCTCCTGATGTGCCCCATGGGCACCTTCCTTTTGTGGGGGTCTGGGTTGTTAGCAGCACACACAAGACAGCTTGCGCAGAACTCGCGGACATCGTCCCGAAGTCCCGGCCACCATCCCGCCTGCTCCACCCGTTGCCAGGTGACCTCAGGTCCGGGGTGTCCCGCTCCTGGACCCTCGTGGGCCAATTGCAGGAATTCCCTTCGGTGCTGCTGCGGCACAACCCACTGCTCCTTTCGGAACAGCATACCTTCTTTGACTGTGAGGGCTGCCGTACTGTACGGACCTTCTACCTGTTTGCCCTCTGTGATGGCTTTTAGGACTGCTTTTAGGGCGGGATCCAGGGTTTGGACGGTCTTTAGGTCTGGGGGCGGTGTCACCCCTGTGTTCCCGGGAATTCCCTCCCTGCCTTGGATCGCCGCCACGGGTCCGGGTTCGTATGGGTCCCAGAGAATGCCGCTGCGGGCACCCTCCCTGGCTAGCGCATCCGCCTGCTGGTTGCCCTGACTGCGGGGTTCTGTAATGGAGTGAGCCTTCACCTTATGGATGAACACCTCTCCTTTCTCCCCCACAGCTGCTAGGATCTTCTCCAGCAAGGGCTTAACTGTTAAAGGCCGCCCGTCCGCGGAGGTGTACCCGCGTCGGGACCAGATGGCGAGGTACTCCGTACACGAATTGCACGTGAACATGCTGTCTGAGCAAATCGTGTATGGGGTGGGGAAAATCTCGGGGTGGGTAACCACGTACGCCACCGCGGACAGTTCAGCCTGCTGCGCGCTCATAGTGCTGGGGAGCTTAATTGCCAGGGCAATGTTTGCCGCAGGGTCATAAACTCCACACCCTGTGAGTCGCTTGCCGTCAGCTACAGTGCTAGAACCGTCTACGTAGATCTCGCGGCCCGTGGGATGTATCCCGGCCCGTAAACCTATGTTAACTTCCCATACCCCTTCTACGGAACATTGATGGGCTGTCCCGGGATATGCCATATTGGCTGCGAGCCTTGGCGCGCAGAGGCCTTTAACTTTGAGATCCATCTGGGAAAGGAGGAGGGTCCAGCGCGCAATCCGAGCGCTGCTTACGGTCCCATCCTTAATCCTCCCGTCCAGAAGCATCTTCGTGGGGGTGTGATGGGTGAGGAGCGTAATGGGAGAGGTCCCTGTGAAGATCACTGATCTGTTCACAGCCCAATGCGTGGCCAGGAGATGCCGTTCGCAATTGGAGAAACTCCTCTCCACATCCGTGAGCACCCTGGAGGAATAAACTACTGGTCTTAGCTTGCCGTGCCGCTCTTGGAGCAGCACTGCGCTCAGGCTGTCCCCACTAGCGGCTACCTCCAGAAAGAACTCCTCTCCCCCATCTATGGCCCCTAGGGCTGGCGCGGTCTGCAGATCTCTTTTCAACTTCTCGAATGCTGCCTGGCACCCCTCGTCCCAAGACCACTCGACTCCCTTGTGTAAGAGTCGAAGTAGCGGGGCCGCTGTGGCAGCATAGTCCTCGATGAAATCTCTGCAGTACCCGGTCAGTCCCAAAAAGGACCTTACACCCGTTACTGTGTTGGGAATCGGCAGATCTTGTATAGATTCCCGTCTGGCCTTATCTATGGCTCTTTCCCCAGCGCGGATGGCCAGACCCAGGAATTTAACTTCCTGCTGGCCGATCTGGGCTTTCTTTGGGTTTACTTTGAAACCCTTCCTTTCTAACAGTTCTAACAATTCGGCTAACAGTGGGCCGTGCTGCTCCCTTGTATCTGTGAACAGGAGGAGTAAGTCGTCCACATACTGCACTATCTGGTTGGGCTGGCTGAACTCTTTCAAACTCCCCGCCATGCACTGATGGAAAATGCTGGGGCTGTTGTGAAAACCCTGTGGTAAGCAGTTCCTACAGTCCTTGCGCCAATGACCCTCCTTCCCACACCCGTAACAACTGCTATTTGCTTGGGGATGGCGATTTCCCTCCTGACGCCATTCCTTTTTAGCAGAGGCTGCGGGTCTCACCTCATGCACCTTTCCTTTCACAACAGGCGTTTTCTTGCCCTTGTTGTTTCTATAACTGATCGTGAGCTGATCTAGTACTACTTCCTCCGTGGAGCGGGCGTTAGTGGGGTCAAACCATGCTTTGGCCTGTTCCTTCACTACTGGCAGGCAACCTGCTACCAGGCACCGAAGCCAGTGAGCCCTTTGTTCGCCATCCAGCCCGGCCCGGGCCGGCCCGCCCGGGCAGCTGCGCCGATACACTGGCCACAACCTGTCGGCGAAAACCCGTGGGGGTTCTCCCTCTAGCTGCACTGTCTTTTCTAAACGGAGGAACGGAGTTCCGTCCCCCTCTCCCATGATCTCCAGAATCTCATCCCGTAGCAACTCATAGTCCCTGTGCCCTCTCTTGCTCTCGTCAGGGAGACACTGGAGGAGCGAACTGTCCAGGGAGAACAGCAGCATTTTAGACTGTTCAATCCCGTCGCAGTCATTGACTGCTGCGGTCTGCTCCACGTCCCTGAAATGCACGGAGGGATCTCCTGACTCGGAGAGTTTTGGGATGTGACTTATCATCTCTCTTAGCTGTCGTGCGCTATGAGGCATTATGATCTGACTCTCAAGGGGTCCGTCATCGCCATTTTCTTCATTTGGACCGATCCTCCGGTGTCTCGTTGGACACATTGGCGCCGACCCCGACTCTACTGTCTGGGGTTGCTCTACCTCAGGGCTCTCTTCCTCTACCGTCTCCGTCTCCTGTCCCGGAGTCCAAGACTCCTCATAGGCAGGAGGCGCAGAAGGTTCGGGGGTTGGTACCCCAACTGCCTCTTGTGGAATCGGTCTTTTGGATTCCTTGGCTAGCAACAGCTGACTCGCTGGTGGATTTATGAGACACACCAACCCGTTTGCCTTCGCTAGGGCCTTTCTCAGGTCCTCTAGCTCCCGGCGGCAAGTGCTGTGGTCGGTGTTCTCAGATCTATCCTCCATGGCCATTTTATATGCTGCCCTGGCTCCCAGGAGCTTTTCCTCTTGGGCATCTACTTGTTTGGCTAGACGGGAACACCTCTCTCTCATTCTACCTTCACTGGCCTTGGCCTCAACGACCTGACATTTTAAATATTCTACCCGGGTTTCGTGGCAGCGAATTACAGAGCGGCGTTCCTGGTTCAGCGCGTCAAGCGATTCAATCAGTTTTTGACCTCCCGCAACCTTTTCCTCCACGCCTTTAAGCAAGCCGTTGATCTGGACTGTCTGTGCTGCAACTACCTGGTCCAAAAGCTGGACTTGCTTCTTGTAGCACATCAGCCAGACCGCCTTTTCTACAGATTTCTTATGCTCTCTACCCGCTGTCCACTTGATGGCTGCGTCTAGCGGGCGCCTATCCCTTAGTAGATCAGATATCCATTGTTTTGTGAGGTTGACTTTTCCGAAAACATAATCTGCTATTCTTTCATCCATCACATTTCGTTTATTCAGATCTTGATCTAACACACTACTTTCCTGCTGCCAAGGTCCTGCCGCGGTCGCCATTTCTGTAGGGGGTTTCTCTTGCTCTTTCTGGTCTCCTGCCAGGCTTCGTGCAATAATTACCCTTGAGTGGTTCGACCCACTCCCCCCTACGGTTCTAGACCTTGGACTTAGGTGCAGAGAACAGTAGTGCAGAGAAAGATCTCAATAGACCAGGTTGAATAGCACGAAATGGATGCTTTTATTTTTAAACAGTTTGAAGCATTACAAAATACATGTCATAGGCACAGATTAAAGTTACTACAATCATGCACAAATTTATGAACTTGACTCTATGGAAATGGGGAACACACGGCACATCGAAAAAGGGGAAACACATTACGATTTCCCTTAACTCCCTCCCCTATACCTAAACTAAGTTTCGACCTGGGGAACTTGGGATCATGCTCACCACTCTCGAAATCGCGAGAAAGGGGGGGTTTGCAGCCTTTTTGGCACCGCTTTCCGTCGTCACGTGGATTTGGAAACTTCTGGCGCAGTCGATATTCTCTCCTCCCTCGAGGCGGTGGGGTAGACCCAGCCTCGATGAGCGCTCGTTAAGGTTGAGATCCACTAAGTCAATTTGGGTTCATGGAGCAGACCCAGATGCAGGCTATGCACTTGGGAGAATCTTGTGGCATCGATCGCCGGTTCTCCAGAGGGTTTCTTCTCCGTCGGCCTGGGTCGTCGATGATCTCCCGACCCCAGTACCCGGGCCACCCTCGTCGTCTTCTCGTCGTGGCCGAGCCTTGTTTGGCTGAACACCGACCACGTTGTCCTTTTACCGAAACCGTCCGTCTTTAAAAAGACGAAAACGTTTTCATCGATCTGCCGAAGTGGAAGAGGCGCCGATCCGGGCACCGTCCGCCCTTCTTTCGTTCCTCGTAGAAGAAAGTTCTTGAAGAAATGGAAGCCTGAAGTCGCCCAACAAGAAACCGTGGCAGTGAAGAAGAAGTTGTTCAAGTAACCCGAAGTCCGAAGTACCTTAGATGGACTTTCAATCCATAGTTATACTCTTTTGGGACAGTCTTATCTCCCGCCAAATCATAGTCCTGTCTTTGTATTAATTTTGGCGGGCAGAAATCTCTGCAGGGGCGCTTTGTCTTGTAACGGAGCCGGTGATAACTTAAACTGGCCTTCCTGGCCGATAATGTCTTTCAATGTCTTTTGCATTGTCACCGTGGCTCGGTTCGCATATTGATCGGTCCGGACATTTTCCTTGATGGCTGCTAAACGGTTTTTCCTTTGTACGATAAATGGGTATAAGTGTTTTTACATTGTCCGCCCATATCTTGATGGGCCCCATCCTGTACTTATAATCCATTGAATATGTATGCTGTTGCTCTGAGTTTCGGTTCCCAGAGACTGGCTTTCGTGGGCTCACTGTCTTCAATCCACAAGCCTGTCTGGCTTGCAGTAACAGAAATAAAATGGTTCATAAACTGATCACGGGGCCTGGCGGCCATTTTGTATGCCCTTTTATCAAAGGTTTTTCTGTGCAAGCTTACTTTGGTCAATAAACAGTCTTATTTTATCCAGTTTTCTTGCGTGATTTTTGCTGAAAATTGCGAATCTTACAGGCCCCCCTGTGATACTGATAGCTTGCTTAAAGTATCAATAATCCTTGATGAGCGAATTTTCCCTGATTCCCCACATCCAAACATTCCTGGCACTTAACTATCTATGCCCCTCACGACACATGCAGTTCCCATTTCCGGAGAAAAATGAAAATTACCTCATGCACATTTGGAATCATAGACAGCAAATCTTAAACTATAACACCTTCACCTGTCAGATGGGCAGGGGTTGATACCCTTTTGCGCCATCTGCATGCATCTTTTATTAATCCAAAAAAAACTTAAGAACAACTAATAACATGACAATACTTATTTCCTTATAACCCAAGACAATCAAAAAAATTTTAAATGGAGGGACGCTTAATCTTATACTAGCAGCTTAGAGTGGGGTATCTGCTTCCCCCATCCGCACATAGCGTTCTCTCCATTCTCCTGTGTTCTCGTGCCTCTGGAGGCGTTTGCCTCTTTTGCAATGCACGAAGAGCAAAAATATCACAATCAAAACCTGACATACTACTAGGATATGGGATGCTATTCTAATCCAGGCGGGGACCTCTATGTTGGTGAACAAGTCCCACCATGGTGGGATGGTTATGTCCAATATGTCTTTTCCTATCTCTAACCGTTCCCGGGTCCCTTGGTGGTGGTTGGGCACCCTCCTTTTTGGGCTAGTGCTACCGGAAGCGTGGGCAGGGGCTTGCGTGGGCGGGTGATGAGTTCAGTGGCGTTCACCGGAATAGGGGAGTATGGGGCTCCGCACGCTCGAGTGCTAACATCCCATCTCATCCCCTTCCCTTCATCCTGCCACTGCCTCTGGAAGAAGATGGACACGCCCTTGGGGCAGACGCGTCTCGAACCCCACATACAGACATATATTCCCTCATCCGGTTCCCACCATTTGTCCCAACACACACGTAATTGTCCGTGAGTTCCCGTAATAGTCCGATGGGTATTATTACCCAGTCGCTCCCACTCGACCGTAGAGTTTCTCATGTCCTTTCCCAGCTTTCGTAGCCACCACCATCGCCTTGGTGGTACGTTCCCATTGCACACCAGACAAATCCTCTTTCCCACGGTGACGCTGACTCTGGGCGCTAGGATCCTCACTCGAGGGCACGTTAATGAAGTCTCTTGGTAGGCAAAACCGAAATTGCTGGAATATTCCGTAGAATTCGTTCCCAGCCAACCTGGCCATCTCCCTTGGTGGAAGTAGGTGGCGGTTTCCTCTACCTCTCGCTCCCCCGTCCCATCCGTTGCGATGGGGGCCGTGTCCCCGGAGCACCCGAAAATGATGACGTCCTTGGTGCGGCCTCGGTAGGCCCACCCGCACCCGATCGCCATGAACGCGACGACAATCCTTTCCATCGTATCCCAGGTTTCTGTAACCAACAAAATGATGTAGCCGGGCTCCCGATAGGTGCTGGCCTAAATTAATTGGACGCGCGGGTTCCTGGACCCCGCTCCCTAACAAACACACATACCGGGCAGACTTCAAAATTGTACTCTTAACACCATATACTTTACATTCCTTAAACTATGACCATAATTACCTATCTTAACTTATGTACAGCGCCGCCCTCCGTGGGGCGGCTTTCCGAATCCCTGTGAGGTCTGTCGCGTGCCACACCCTGCGGTGGGGCTGCATTGATCTTTGGCCTTGATCCCCCGCAGCCTGTCGCTGCTGAACGGGGATCATGTCTTCCTGGGGCTGCTTTAAACCGTGGTTGGGGAGGATGGGGAGAATCTGGCCAAAATTTTCTGGGCTGGGGCGCTCGAGCTGACCTACGAGGGGCTGCTTTGGGTTGGGCTCCCGGGGCCGATGGACCTGGGGTCGTGACTGTTACCGTCACAGCCTGTGGTTCCTCCACAGCTGCCGGCTCCAGCTCCCCTTCCTCAGGCTCCGCCCCCCCGGGGTCGGGATCTGTGGCTTCCGACTCCACCTCACCTGTCCCTACAGGTAACGAGTCTCCACCCCCACTCCCTACCTCCCCCAAGCTTGAGTCGAGGGCGGGACTGCCGTCCTCTGACTCTTCCTCCTCCGTGATTGGGTCTAAAGCGAGGTTGAGCTGTTCGGGCTCTCCCCTGCCTAAATCCCATTCAAACGATGAGACCTCCCACTCCAATGGGATGGCCTCTCCCTTCACGCAGGCTACTGCTCCAGCCTGTGTGGTCTGTGACTCTGTTACAGGCTGAGGATCTTTGTTCTCAGACCTGGTCCCCTTTGGTGGCCCTTGTGTACCCGGTTTAAACAGTTTACACTGGTTGATGTGAAACCATTTGGTACGTCGGGGCGTCTTCACTGCATAAACCATGGGGCTGGCTTTGTCTACAATGCTGTATGGCCCCATGTACAGTGGTTCAAAACTCCCTACCCTGGCGTAGTTTCGGACCATAACCTGGTCCCCGACTACCCACTCTTGTTGTTTCCGAGGTTCCAACAACAGTTTATTTCCCTGGTGCTGTCTTCCCATGTTCCCAGCCGCCTGCCCATAAATCTGTCTCAGGCGCTCCAAGAGGGTTTGGGCGAATTTGTCCCGTTTCACCTCTCGGAGCTGGCCCTCAGTGAGCACCGGGGCTAGCACATGGGTGGGTGTTCGCATGATCCTTCCAGTCATTAACTCGTGCGGGGAATACCCCGTGCTTTTGGACTGGCTGGCTCGGATCCCCATGAGGACTAAAGGCAGGACCTCCGCCCATTTCTGGGGCGAGCCCATTGTCTCTTTCCTCAGCTTTTCCTTGAGGGTCCGATTCATACGCTCAACAATCCCGGATGACTGGGGATTGTATGCTACGTGCCACTTTCCCTCAATGCCCAAGAGCCTGAGGGCGTTCTGCATTACTTGACCGGTGAACTGACTCCCTTGGTCGGACTCTACAAAACGGGGGAGTCCCCACCGTGAGAACACTTCCCGAATCAAGATCTTAGCAGTACCCAGTGCCGTAGCTGTTCTGCACGGGAAGGCTTCTACCCATTTGGTGAACACATCTACCAGGACAAGGCAGTACTTATAGCCTCCCTGGGCGGCGGGCAGGGGCCCTATGTAGTCGACCTGAATCGACTGCCATGGTCCCTCTACCCTCCTGATGTGCCCCATGGGCACCTTCCTTTTGTGGGGGTCTGGGTTGTTAGCAGCACACACAAGACAGCTTGCGCAGAACTCGCGGACATCGTCCCGAAGTCCCGGCCACCATCCCGCCTGCTCCACCCGTTGCCAGGTGACCTCAGGTCCGGGGTGTCCCGCTCCTGGACCCTCGTGGGCCAATTGCAGGAATTCCCTTCGGTGCTGCTGCGGCACAACCCACTGCTCCTTTCGGAACAGCATACCTTCTTTGACTGTGAGGGCTGCCGTACTGTACGGACCTTCTACCTGTTTGCCCTCTGTGATGGCTTTTAGGACTGCTTTTAGGGCGGGATCCAGGGTTTGGACGGTCTTTAGGTCTGGGGGCGGTGTCACCCCTGTGTTCCCGGGAATTCCCTCCCTGCCTTGGATCGCCGCCACGGGTCCGGGTTCGTATGGGTCCCAGAGAATGCCGCTGCGGGCACCCTCCCTGGCTAGCGCATCCGCCTGCTGGTTGCCCTGACTGCGGGGTTCTGTAATGGAGTGAGCCTTCACCTTATGGATGAACACCTCTCCTTTCTCCCCCACAGCTGCTAGGATCTTCTCCAGCAAGGGCTTAACTGTTAAAGGCCGCCCGTCCGCGGAGGTGTACCCGCGTCGGGACCAGATGGCGAGGTACTCCGTACACGAATTGCACGTGAACATGCTGTCTGAGCAAATCGTGTATGGGGTGGGGAAAATCTCGGGGTGGGTAACCACGTACGCCACCGCGGACAGTTCAGCCTGCTGCGCGCTCATAGTGCTGGGGAGCTTAATTGCCAGGGCAATGTTTGCCGCAGGGTCATAAACTCCACACCCTGTGAGTCGCTTGCCGTCAGCTACAGTGCTAGAACCGTCTACGTAGATCTCGCGGCCCGTGGGATGTATCCCGGCCCGTAAACCTATGTTAACTTCCCATACCCCTTCTACGGAACATTGATGGGCTGTCCCGGGATATGCCATATTGGCTGCGAGCCTTGGCGCGCAGAGGCCTTTAACTTTGAGATCCATCTGGGAAAGGAGGAGGGTCCAGCGCGCAATCCGAGCGCTGCTTACGGTCCCATCCTTAATCCTCCCGTCCAGAAGCATCTTCGTGGGGGTGTGATGGGTGAGGAGCGTAATGGGAGAGGTCCCTGTGAAGATCACTGATCTGTTCACAGCCCAATGCGTGGCCAGGAGATGCCGTTCGCAATTGGAGAAACTCCTCTCCACATCCGTGAGCACCCTGGAGGAATAAACTACTGGTCTTAGCTTGCCGTGCCGCTCTTGGAGCAGCACTGCGCTCAGGCTGTCCCCACTAGCGGCTACCTCCAGAAAGAACTCCTCTCCCCCATCTATGGCCCCTAGGGCTGGCGCGGTCTGCAGATCTCTTTTCAACTTCTCGAATGCTGCCTGGCACCCCTCGTCCCAAGACCACTCGACTCCCTTGTGTAAGAGTCGAAGTAGCGGGGCCGCTGTGGCAGCATAGTCCTCGATGAAATCTCTGCAGTACCCGGTCAGTCCCAAAAAGGACCTTACACCCGTTACTGTGTTGGGAATCGGCAGATCTTGTATAGATTCCCGTCTGGCCTTATCTATGGCTCTTTCCCCAGCGCGGATGGCCAGACCCAGGAATTTAACTTCCTGCTGGCCGATCTGGGCTTTCTTTGGGTTTACTTTGAAACCCTTCCTTTCTAACAGTTCTAACAATTCGGCTAACAGTGGGCCGTGCTGCTCCCTTGTATCTGTGAACAGGAGGAGTAAGTCGTCCACATACTGCACTATCTGGTTGGGCTGGCTGAACTCTTTCAAACTCCCCGCCATGCACTGATGGAAAATGCTGGGGCTGTTGTGAAAACCCTGTGGTAAGCAGTTCCTACAGTCCTTGCGCCAATGACCCTCCTTCCCACACCCGTAACAACTGCTATTTGCTTGGGGATGGCGATTTCCCTCCTGACGCCATTCCTTTTTAGCAGAGGCTGCGGGTCTCACCTCATGCACCTTTCCTTTCACAACAGGCGTTTTCTTGCCCTTGTTGTTTCTATAACTGATCGTGAGCTGATCTAGTACTACTTCCTCCGTGGAGCGGGCGTTAGTGGGGTCAAACCATGCTTTGGCCTGTTCCTTCACTACTGGCAGGCAACCTGCTACCAGGCACCGAAGCCAGTGAGCCCTTTGTTCGCCATCCAGCCCGGCCCGGGCCGGCCCGCCCGGGCAGCTGCGCCGATACACTGGCCACAACCTGTCGGCGAAAACCCGTGGGGGTTCTCCCTCTAGCTGCACTGTCTTTTCTAAACGGAGGAACGGAGTTCCGTCCCCCTCTCCCATGATCTCCAGAATCTCATCCCGTAGCAACTCATAGTCCCTGTGCCCTCTCTTGCTCTCGTCAGGGAGACACTGGAGGAGCGAACTGTCCAGGGAGAACAGCAGCATTTTAGACTGTTCAATCCCGTCGCAGTCATTGACTGCTGCGGTCTGCTCCACGTCCCTGAAATGCACGGAGGGATCTCCTGACTCGGAGAGTTTTGGGATGTGACTTATCATCTCTCTTAGCTGTCGTGCGCTATGAGGCATTATGATCTGACTCTCAAGGGGTCCGTCATCGCCATTTTCTTCATTTGGACCGATCCTCCGGTGTCTCGTTGGACACATTGGCGCCGACCCCGACTCTACTGTCTGGGGTTGCTCTACCTCAGGGCTCTCTTCCTCTACCGTCTCCGTCTCCTGTCCCGGAGTCCAAGACTCCTCATAGGCAGGAGGCGCAGAAGGTTCGGGGGTTGGTACCCCAACTGCCTCTTGTGGAATCGGTCTTTTGGATTCCTTGGCTAGCAACAGCTGACTCGCTGGTGGATTTATGAGACACACCAACCCGTTTGCCTTCGCTAGGGCCTTTCTCAGGTCCTCTAGCTCCCGGCGGCAAGTGCTGTGGTCGGTGTTCTCAGATCTATCCTCCATGGCCATTTTATATGCTGCCCTGGCTCCCAGGAGCTTTTCCTCTTGGGCATCTACTTGTTTGGCTAGACGGGAACACCTCTCTCTCATTCTACCTTCACTGGCCTTGGCCTCAACGACCTGACATTTTAAATATTCTACCCGGGTTTCGTGGCAGCGAATTACAGAGCGGCGTTCCTGGTTCAGCGCGTCAAGCGATTCAATCAGTTTTTGACCTCCCGCAACCTTTTCCTCCACGCCTTTAAGCAAGCCGTTGATCTGGACTGTCTGTGCTGCAACTACCTGGTCCAAAAGCTGGACTTGCTTCTTGTAGCACATCAGCCAGACCGCCTTTTCTACAGATTTCTTATGCTCTCTACCCGCTGTCCACTTGATGGCTGCGTCTAGCGGGCGCCTATCCCTTAGTAGATCAGATATCCATTGTTTTGTGAGGTTGACTTTTCCGAAAACATAATCTGCTATTCTTTCATCCATCACATTTCGTTTATTCAGATCTTGATCTAACACACTACTTTCCTGCTGCCAAGGTCCTGCCGCGGTCGCCATTTCTGTAGGGGGTTTCTCTTGCTCTTTCTGGTCTCCTGCCAGGCTTCGTGCAATAATTACCCTTGAGTGGTTCGACCCACTCCCCCCTACGGTTCTAGACCTTGGACTTAGGTGCAGAGAACAGTAGTGCAGAGAAAGATCTCAATAGACCAGGTTGAATAGCACGAAATGGATGCTTTTATTTTTAAACAGTTTGAAGCATTACAAAATACATGTCATAGGCACAGATTAAAGTTACTACAATCATGCACAAATTTATGAACTTGACTCTATGGAAATGGGGAACACACGGCACATCGAAAAAGGGGAAACACATTACGATTTCCCTTAACTCCCTCCCCTATACCTAAACTAAGTTTCGACCTGGGGAACTTGGGATCATGCTCACCACTCTCGAAATCGCGAGAAAGGGGGGGTTCGCAGCCTTTTTGGCACCGCTTTCCGTCGTCACGTGGATTTGGAAACTTCTGGCGCAGTCGATATTCTCTCCTCCCTCGAGGCGGTGGGGTAGACCCAGCCTCGATGAGCGCTCGTTAAGGTTGAGATCCACTAAGTCAATTTGGGTTCATGGAGCAGACCCAGATGCAGGCTATGCACTTGGGAGAATCTTGTGGCATCGATCGCCGGTTCTCCAGAGGGTTTCTTCTCCGTCGGCCTGGGTCGTCGATGATCTCCCGACCCCAGTACCCGGGCCACCCTCGTCGTCTTCTCGTCGTGGCCGAGCCTTGTTTGGCTGAACACCGACCACGTTGTCCTTTTACCGAAACCGTCCGTCTTTAAAAAGACGAAAACGTTTTCATCGATCTGCCGAAGTGGAAGAGGCGCCGATCCGGGCACCGTCCGCCCTTCTTTCGTTCCTCGTAGAAGAAAGTTCTTGAAGAAATGGAAGCCTGAAGTCGCCCAACAAGAAACCGTGGCAGTGAAGAAGAAGTTGTTCAAGTAACCCGAAGTCCGAAGTACCTTAGATGGACTTTCAATCCATAGTTATACTCTTTTGGGACAGTCTTATCTCCCGCCAAATCATAGTCCTGTCTTTGTATTAATTTTGGCGGGCAGAAATCTCTGCAGGGGCGCTTTGTCTTGTAACGGAGCCGGTGATAACTTAAACTGGCCTTCCTGGCCGATAATGTCTTTCAATGTCTTTTGCATTGTCACCGTGGCTCGGTTCGCATATTGATCGGTCCGGACATTTTCCTTGATGGCTGCTAAACGGTTTTTCCTTTGTACGATAAATGGGTATAAGTGTTTTTACATTGTCCGCCCATATCTTGATGGGCCCCATCCTGTACTTATAATCCATTGAATATGTATGCTGTTGCTCTGAGTTTCGGTTCCCAGAGACTGGCTTTCGTGGGCTCACTGTCTTCAATCCACAAGCCTGTCTGGCTTGCAGTAACAGAAATAAAATGGTTCATAAACTGATCACGGGGCCTGGCGGCCATTTTGTATGCCCTTTTATCAAAGGTTTTTCTGTGCAAGCTTACTTTGGTCAATAAACAGTCTTATTTTATCCAGTTTTCTTGCGTGATTTTTGCTGAAAATTGCGAATCTTACATAGAGCGTACCTACACATATGTTATATCAAAATAAAGGTTATGATTAGGGGAGTGTGATAGGTGTATTTACTTTTTAGACAGACAAAAATTGTTCGGACAGTATACAAAAAATGTTCAAAAATCCGCTCATTAGCGGTTGGCCAATCATATGGGGGAATCCGCTCATTAGCATTGAGTGACGTGAAGGTTGACCAATCCTACGGGGGGAGCGTGCTGCGTCACGGGGGGCGTTTCATGGCGTGTGTGGGCGGGGCCTAATCCTTCAAACTGCCGTTAGTGCGGCAACGGGAAAAGCAAGCTGCGGCCATTGTTAGTTTGGGCGTGTTGCTAACTCTGCCTCTGTCCGACCATGGGCCCCAGTCGCACCCTCACCCTCCTCCTCCTCCTTCTCTCCGCTTTCTCCCCTCTCTCCTGTCATCCCGGCCTCTCCGCTCTGCAGGATCTCACTGCCGAGCTCTTCAGGTCGGAGGCCCGGGGCACAGTGGCCACTTTCGGAGTAGCCTGGGTAGGACTGATTTACAGGTGAGGAGGGTGTGTGTTGTTCACGTTGGGCGGCGGGCCGGAGCGGGAGCTCAGTTCGGGTCACTCGGGCCGGGCCTCAGGCGCTACGCTGCCCACGGGTTCTCCGGGGCGGCGGGCCGCAGTGCGAGCTCAGCCGGGGTCACTCGGGCCGGGCCTCTTCCTCTCTTCTCTATCTCCTTCCCTCACTCTCTCCTTCTCTCTCTCTCTCTCTCTCTCTCGCTCCTTCCCTCTCTCTCTCTCTCCCTCTCCTTCCCTCTCTCTCTCTCTCTCCTTCTCTGTCTGTCTCTCTCTCTCCTTCCCTCTCTCTCTGTCTCTCTCTCCCCTCTCCTTCCCTCTCTCTCTCCTTCCCTCTCTCTCTCTCTCTCCTTCCCTCTCTCTCTCTGTCTCTCTCTCCTTCCCTCTCTTTCTCTCTCCTTCCCCGCAATGTCAATCAACAAGGCACAGGGCCAGTCTTTGCACCGGCACCGCCGGGCACTCCAGCTAGTATAGAATAACAGATACCCGTAAGTGAGTTACAGGCTGGAATCTAATCGAGGGGTTCGGGGGGGTTTATATATAGAATAACAGATACCCGGGAGTGAGTTACAGGCTGGAATCTAATAGAGGGGTTCGGGGGGGTTTATAGATAGAATAACAGATACCCGGGAGTGAGTTACAGGCTGGAATCTAATCGGGGGTTCGGGGGGGTTTATATATAGAATAACAGAGACCCGGGAGTGAGTTACAGGCTGGAATCTAATCGAGGGGTTCCGGTTTATAGATAGAATAACGGATACCACAAACAGGACTGCCCTGGTAGACCCATCGTTTCAGCCTGTTCTTGCCCCATGGAACTTATCTCTTCCTATCTCAACTCTATTTTTTCTCCCCTTGTCCAGTCTCTTCCCACCTACATTCGCGACTCTTCCGATGCCCTCCGTCACTTTAAGTTTCCAGTTTCCTGGCGCCAACCGTCTCCTTTTCACCATGGACGTACAATCCCTCTACACCTCCATCCCCCACCAGGACGGCCTGAGGGCACTCCGCTTCTTCCTTGAACACAGGCCCAACCAGTCCCCATCCACCACCACCCTCCTCCGCCTGGCTGAATTTGTTCTCACATTGAACAACTTCTCCTCTGACTCACTCACTTCCTCCAAATTAAAGGTGTTGCTATGGGAACCCACATGGGCCCTAGCTATGCCTGCCTGTTCATGGGATATGTGGAACATTCTTTGTTCCAGTCCTACTCAGGTCCCCTCCCTCACCTCTTTTTCTGGTACTGTACATCAATGATTGTATTGGTGCCGTTTCCTGCTCTCGCCCTGAACTAGATAAGTTCATTCACTTTACTTCCAATTTCCACCCTTCCCTCACCTTCACATGATCCATCTCCAACACTTCCCTTCCCTTCCATGACTTCTGCGTCTCCATTTCTGGCAATCGGCTTTTGACAAACATCCACTACAAGCCCACTGACTCCCACAGCTACCTGGACTACACTTCCTCCCACCCCGCTTCCTGTAAGGGCTCTATTCCATTCTCCCAGTTTCTCCGTCTCTGCCGCGTCTGTTCTGACGATGCCACCTTCCATACCAGTGCTTCCGACATGTCTTCCTTTTTCCTCAACCGAGGATTCCCCTCTACTGTGGTTGACACAGCCCTCGACCGTGTCCGTTCCATTTCCTGCACTTCTGCCCTCATCCCTTCCCCTCCCTCCCAGAACCACGATAGGGTTCCCCTTGTCCTCACCTTTCACCCCACCAGCCTCCACATTCAACGGATCATCCTCCACCATTTCCGCCATCTCCAACGTGATCCCACCACCAAACACATCTTCCCCTCACCTCCCCTTTCAGCATTCCGAAGGGACCGCTCCCTCCGCGACACCCTGGTCCACTCCTCAATCACCCCTAACAGCCCTTCTCCTTCACCTGGCACCTTCCCGTGCAAGCGCAGGAGATGCAACACATGCCCTTTTACCTCCTCTCTTCCCACTGTCCAGGGCCACAAACACCACTTCCAGGTGAAACAGCGATTTACTTGCACTTCTTGCAATTTAATATACTGTATTCGCTGCTCACGACGCGGTCTCCTCTACATTGGGGAGACCAAACGCAGATTGGGCGACCGCTTTGCGGAACACCTCCGTTCAGTCCGTAAGGGTGACCCTGAGCTTCCGGTCGCCTGTCACTTTAATTCACCGCTTCACTCCCACTCTGATCTCTCTGTCCTCGGCCTATTACATTGTTCCAATGAAGCTCAACGTAAGCTCGAGGAACAGCACCTCACCTTTCGATTGGGCCCTTTACAGCCTGCCGGACTCAACATAGAGTTCAACAATTTCAGACAATAATCCCTGCCCCCATTTTTCATGTTGTATGATTTTTGCAATTCCCATTTGCAACATTTTATCTTTCCTGCCTCTTACAAAAGTACAGGATGTTCTTTCTACTCCTTCCTCCCTCCTGTCTCTGCACCTGCTTAACATTTGTTACATCTCCAGCTTTTTCCAGTTCTGATGAAGGGTCCCAGACCTTTTCACTATGGACGTCCAATCCTTCTACACCTCCATCCCCCACTAGGATGGCCTGAGGGCGCTCCACTTCTTCCTTGAACAGAGGCTCAACCAATCCCCATCCACCACCACCCTCCTCCGCCTGGCTGAACTTGTTCTCACATTGAAAAACTTCTCCTTTGATTCCACTCACTTCCCCAAATTAAAGGTGTTGCAATAATCCCTGCCCCCATTTCTCATGCTGTATGATTTTGCCATTCCCATTTGCAACATTTTCACAGCAGGTTCTATCAATTCCTTCCTCCCCTCCTAAACCCCCCCCCCCTGTCTCTGCACCTGCTTAATATCTGTTACATTTCCAGCTTTTTCCAGTTCTGATGAAGGGTCCCAGACTTGAAACGTTAACTCTGTTTCTCTCTCCACGGATGCTGCCTGGCCTGCTGAGTATTTCCAGCATTTTCTGTTGTTATAACGGATACCCGGGAGTGAGTTACATAGAAACACAGAAACATAGAAGATAGGAGCAGGAGTAGGCCATTCGGCCCCTCGAGCCTGCTCCGCCATTCAATGCGATCATGGCTGATCATCCAATTTCAGTACCCGGTTCCTGCTTTCCCCTTTCAGGCTGCAATCTAATCGAGGGGTTCGGGGGTTTATATATAGAATAACAGATACCCGGGAGTGAGTTACAGGCTGGAATCTAATCGAGGGGTTCGGGGGGTTTATATATAGAATAACAGATACCCGGGAGTGAGTTACAGGCTGGAATCTAATCGAGGGGTTCGGGGGGTTTATATATAGAATAACAGATACCCGGGAGTGAGTTACAGGCTGGAATCTAATCGAGGGGTTCGGGGGGTTTATGTATAGAAGAACAGATACCCGGGAGTGAGTTACAGGCTGGAATCTAATCGAGGGGTTCGGGGGTTTATATATAGAATAACAGATACCCAGGAGTGAGTTACCGGCTGGAATCTAATCGAGGGATTTGGTGGTTTATATATAGAATAACAGATACCCCCGGGAGTGAGTTACAGGCTGGAATCTAATCGAGGGGTTCGCGTGGTTTATATACAGAATAACGGATACCCAGGAGTGAGTTACAGGCTAGAATCTAATCAAGGGGTTTGCGGGGTTTATATATAGAATAACAGATACCCAGGAGTGAGTTACAGGCTGGAATCTAATCGAGGGGTTTCGGGAGGTTTATGTATGGAATAACAGATACCCGGGAGTGAGTTACAGGCTGGAATCTAATCGTGGGGTTCAGGGGGGGTTTATATATAAAATAACAGGTAACTGGGAGTGAGTTACAGGCTGGAATCTAATCGAGGGGTTCCGGGGTTTATATATAGAATAACAGATACCCGGGAGTGAGTTACTGGCTGGAATCTAATCGAGGGATTTGGTGGTTTATATATAGAATAACAGATACCCGGGAGTGAGTTACAGGCTGGAATCTAATCGAGGGGTTCGGGTGGTTTATATATAGAATAACAGATACCCGGGAGTGAGTTGCAGGCTGGAATCTAATCGAGGGGTTCGGGTGGTTTATATATAGAATAACAGATACCCGGGAGTGAGTTACAGGCTGGAATCTAATCGAGGGGTTCGGGTGGTTTATATACAGAATAACAGATACCCAGGAGTGAGTTACAGGCTAGAATCTAATCAAGGGGTTTGCGGGGTTTATATATAGAATAACAGATACCCAGGAGTGAGTTACAGGCTGGAATCTAATCGAGAGGTTTCGGGAGGTTTATGTATGGAATAACAGATACCCGGGAGTGAGTTACAGGCTGGAATCTAATCGTGGGGTTCAGGGGGGGTTTATATATAAAATAACAGGTAACTGGGAGCGAGTTACAGGCTGGAATCTAATCGAGGGGTTTGGGTGGTTTTTATATAGAATAATAGATACACAGGAGTGAGTTACAGGCTGGAATCTAATCGAGGGGTTTGGGGGGTTTATAGATAGAATAACAGGTACCCGGGAGTGAGTTACAGGCTGGAATCTAATCGAGGGGTTCAGGGGTGTCAGGGTAGCTGTCACGGTGCCGTGTAGACACGGGGCCGTGCTGTCCGGGCAAGGCTGGTTCTGGACCCAAGTGCAGACAGACGAGGCGAGAAGCAGGTATGCAGTCTTAAATAACAATACTTTACTAGAATCACACTGGTAAACAATTACAAAACATAGGAGCTCAAGACAAGCTACCACATAGGCAAACGGCTAGTCAAGATAGGAACTCAAGACAAGCTACCATGAGGCAACCGGCTTGTCAAGACTGAGCTCAAGACAAGCTACCACAGGGCAACCGGCTTGTCAAGATAGGAACTCAAGACAAACTACCATGAGGCAACCGGCATGTCAAGACTGAGCTCAAGACAAGCTACCACAGGGCAACTGGCTTGTCCAAACTGAGCACCTTGTCAAGACTGAGCAACTTGTCAGCACCTTGTCAAGACCGAGAACAAAGGGAAGAACCACAGAACTTAAATACAAGCAAAAACATAACACAGATAAAGTTACAGACATAGGAGCTCAAGACAAGTAACCACTAAGGCAAATGGCTTGTCCAGACTTAGCCCAAGACAAGCTACCCCAGGCAACCGGCTTGTCAAGGCAAGCTACCACAGGGCAACCGGCTTGTCCAGACTGAGCTCAAGACAAGCTACCACTGGCAACCGGCTTGTCAAAACTGAGCACCTAGTCAAGACAGAGCACCTAGTCAAGACAAACTCCCTTGTCAGGACTGAGCACAGAGGGAAGAAACCACAGAACTTAAATACAAGCAAAAACAGGTGAAACCAATAAACCAGATAAAAGGCAGTTAAATAATAAACACAGGAGAAACTAGTCAATTAACAAAGGGAAATCAACCAGTGAAGGTGCCATCTAGGGGTTACTGAAGGAACTGACCGGCACCCTCACAGGGGGGGTTTATATATAGAATAACAGATACCCGAGAGTGAGTTACAGGCAGGAATCTAATTGAGGGGTTTGGGTGGTTTATGTATAGAATTGTGGCGGAGCCTAAGCCTGTACCATTGTGTTAGCCATTACTGTGTTTTGTATATAGTGTTTGTATATACGGGGCGTGGCCCCTTTAAGAGCATGGGAAAATGCGGGCAAACGCGATGACGTCACGTCGCAAAACTACGTGACTGTCCGGGCAGTCCTCGTGGAATCTCCATCTTGTTAAGACCTGTTTTCGTGGTTCTCCTGTATCGATATCAACAAACTGTTTGAACTCATTTAGTCTTACATTAAAGACCTGTTTGATTGATCTCCTGAGTCGACCTCAGTTATTGGTTAGGAATTCGTCAATTCCTACAGAATAACAGATACCAAGTCTATGTCTCTTCCTCTGTGTCTCTCTCTCTCTGTCTCTCTCTCTTTGTCTCTCTCACTATCTCTCTCTCTCTGTCTCTCTCTCTCCCTCTCTCTGTCTCTCTCTCTGTCTCTCTCTCTCTCTCTGTCTCTCACTCTCTCTCTGTCTCTCACTCTCTCTCTGTCTCTCTGTCTCTCTCTATCTCTCTCTGTTTTTCTCTCTCTCTCTCTCCTCCTCTGAAGAGTCGTACATGGGCCGTTGTGACCTGCTCAGATTCCCGGCGACACACACTGATTTGGAACAGAGAGGGTCGAGGTTCCCGCTGACTCTGGACTGAGGACTGAAACCGTTCCCGCAGTCCCTACAGCCCTCGAATTCCGGGCCAGGCAGCTGTCTGCTGGGGCCGTCACCTTTCTCCTCATATAATTGGGCAGAATGCAGCTGTACATCTGACCTGGACTGCACAAGTCATGTCGGGGGTGAAGGGGAACAGTGGGAGGTTGGGAGATACCTAGACACCTGGACACCTAGAGCAGAACAGGGAGATAAATCCGGCCAACACCAGGGGCAGCCTCCATGGCTTGGCCACCCACCTCCCTATTTCTGTAACCTCCTCCAGCCCCACATCCCCTCTGAGATCTCTGCACTCCTCCAATTCCCAAATTGCTGCACCATTGGCAGCTGTGCCTTCAGCCACCAAGACCCTCACCTCTGGAATATCCTCCCTAAACCTCTCCGCCTCTCTCTCCTCCTTTAAGCCATGGCTCAGTCGGTCTCACTCCCTCGCCTTTGAGTCAGAAGGGCCTGGGTTCGAGCCACCCCCACAGACTCCAGAGGCTCGAGCCCCATAACCTCAGGCCAACACTCCCTGGTTGTCAGTACTGAGGAAGTGCTTCGCTGTCGGAGGGGCAGAACTGAGGGAGCACTGCACTGTCGGAGGGGCAGTACTGAGGGAGCACTGCACTGTCGGAGGGGCAGTACTGAGGCAGAGCTGCACTGTCAGAGGGGCAGTACTGAGTGGGTGCTTCAGTGTCGGAGGGGCAGTACTGAGGGAGCGCTGCACTGTCGGAGGGGCAGTACTGAGGGAGCGCTGCACTGTCAGAGGGGCAGTACTGAGTGGGTGCTTCAGTGTCGGAGGGGCAGTGCTGAGGGAGCACTGCACTGTCGGAGGGGCAGTACTGAGTGGGTGCTTCAGTGTCGGAGGGGCAGTACTGAGGGAGCGCTGCATTGTCGGAGGGGCAGTACTGATGGAGCGCTGCACTGTCAGAGGGGCAGTACTGAGGGAGCGCTGCACTGTCGGAGGGGCAGTACTGAGGGAGCGCTGCACTGTCGGAGGAGCAGTAGTGAGGGAGTGCTGCACAGTCGGAGGGGCAGTACTGATGGAGTGCTGCACTGTCGGAGGGGCAGTACTGAGGGAGAACTGCACTGTCGGAGGGGCAGTACTGAGGGAGCGCTGCACTGTCGGAGGGGCAGTACTGAGAGAGCGTTGCACTATTGGAGGGGCAATACTGAATGAGTGCTTCAGTGTCGGAGGGACAGTACTGAGGGAGCGCTGCACTGTAAGAGGGGCAGTACTGATGGAGCGCTGCACTGTCAGAGGGGCAGTACTGAGGGAACGCTGCACTGTCGGAGGGGCAGTACTGAGGGAGCGCTCCACTGCCGGAGGGACAGTACTGAGGGAGCGTTGCACTGTCGGAGGGGCAGTACTGAGTGCGTGCTTCAGTGTCAGAGGGATAGTTCTGAGGGAGCGCTGCACTGTCGGAGGGGCAGTACTGAGGGAGCGCTGCACTGTTGGAGGGGCAGTACTGAGGGAGCGCTGCACTGTCGGAGGCGCAGTACTGAGAGAGCACTGCACTGTTGGAGGGGCAGTACTGAGGGAATGCTGCACTGTCGGAGGGGCAGTACTGAGAGAGCGTTGCACTGTCGGAGGGGCAGTACTGAGTGAGTGCTTCAGTGTCGGAGGGACAGTACTGAGGGAGCGCTGCACTGTCAGAGGGGCAGTACTGATGGAGCGCTGCACTGTTGGAGGGCCAGTACTGAGGGAGCACTGCACTGTCGGAGGGGCAGTACTGAGGGAGCGCTGCACTGTCGGAGGGGCAGTACTGAAAGAGCGTTGCACTGTCGGAGGAGCAGTACTAAGGGAGTGCTTCAGTGTCGGAGGGACAGTACTGAGGGAGCGCTGCACTGTCGGAGGGTCAGTACTGAGTGGGTGCTTCAGTGTCGGAGGATCAGTACTGATGGAGCGCTGCACTGTCGAATGGCCAGTACTGAGGGAGCGCTGCACTGTCGGAGGGTCAGTACTGAGGGAGTGCTGCAATGTCGGAGGGGCAGTACTGAGGGAGTGCTGCATTGTCGGAGTGGCAGAATTGATGTAGCGCTGTACTGTCGGAGGGGCAGTACTGAGGGAGCGCTGCAATGTCGGAGGAGCAGTAGTGAGGGAGTGCTGCACTGTCGGAGGGGCAGTACTGATGGAGTGCTGCACTGCCGGAGGGGCAGTACTGATGGAGAACTGCACTGTCGGAGGGGCAGTACTGAGGGAGCGCTGCACTGTCGGAGGGGCAGTACTGAGAGAGCGTTGCACTGTTGGAGGGGCAATACTGAGTGAGTGCTTCAGTGTCGGAGGGACAGTACTGAGGGAGCGCCGCACTGTTGGAGGGGCAGTACTGAGGGAGCGCTGCACTGTCGGAGGGGCAGTACTGAGGGAGCGCCGCACTGTCAGAGGGACAGTACTGAGGGAGTGCTGCACTGTCGGATGGGCAGTACTGAAGGAGCACTGCACTGTCGGAGGGGCAGTACTGACGGAGCGCTACACTGTCGGAGGGGCAGTACTGAGGGAGTGCTGCACTGTCGGAGGGGCAGTACTGAGGGAGCGCCGCACTGTCGGAGGGGCAGTACTGAGGGAGCGCCGCACTGTCGGAGGGGCAGTACTGAGGGAGCGCTGCACTGTCGGAGGGGCAGTACTGAGAGAGCGCCGCACTGTCAGAGGGACAGTACTGAGGGAGTGCTGCACTGTCGGAGGGGCAGTACTGAGGGAGCGCTTTACTGTGGGAGGGGCAGTACTGAAGGAGTGCTGCACTGTCGGAGGGGCAGTACTGAGAGAGCGCCGCACTGTTGGGGGGGCAGTACTGAGGGAGCGCCGCACTGTCGGAGGGGCAGTACTGAGGGAGCGCCGCACTGTTGGAGGGGCAGTACTGAGGGAGCGCCGCTCTGTCGGAGGGGCAGTACTGAGGGAGCGCCGCTCTGTCGGAGGGGCAGTACTGAAGGAGTGCTGCACTGTCAGAGGGACAGTACTGAGGGAGTGCTGCACTGTCGGAGGGGCAGCACTGAGGGAGCGCTGTACTGTGGGAGGGGCAGTACTGAGGGAGTGCTGCACTAATTTGAAACCAGAGAGCCTCATTTGCCCTCTCAGGGGGTATGTAAAAGATCCCATGGCCACTATTGGAAGAAGCGCATGAGTGAGTTCTTGTGTCCTGGGGCCAATATTCATCCCTCAACCAATATCACTAAAAAAGTAGATTATCTGTTCATTATCACGTTGCTGTTCCTGGGATCTTGCTGTGTGCCAATTGGTTGCTGCATTTCCCACATTACGACAGTGACTACACTTCACAAAGTGCATCATTGGCTGTGAAGCTCAATGTGGGATTTGGTCCCACACCGGGTGTGATATCAGCTAACTCAGCACAGGTCGGAGATGGAGCCTGGGCCTTTCCTGCTCTGTGTGTGTGTGGGGCTCAGTCCCACACCAAGGGAAGAGAGCGAAGATACGAAAATAACAAAATTGCCACCCTGTCAGACTGTAAATCACAGTGGCCCCTAATTCTAAGGTTCTCTCTCTTTCTCTCTCTCTCTCTTTCTCTTTCTTTCTCTCTCTCTCTCACACCTGCCCCAAGTCTAATTTTAAAATCCCCAATTATAATCGCTCTACCATTGGTGGCCGTGCCTTCAGCTGCCAGGGCCCTAAGCTCTGGAATTCCCTCCCTAAACCTCTCCACCTCTCTACCTCTCTCTCTCCTCCTTTAAGACGCTCCTTAAAACTTACCTCTTTGACCAAGCTTTACCTGTCCTAATATCTCCTTACGTGCTTCGGTGTTACATTCTGTTTGGTAATCGCTCCTGTGAAGCGCTTCGGGATGTGTTACTACCTTAAAGGCGCTGTTTAAATACAAGATGTTGTAATGTCACCTCACTCTCAATCACTAGGTGGAGTCCAGGAACAGGCTTTCTTCGCATTCGGCTCCTCCCAGGATTATCCCTGTTAGGTTGAGGCCTCCCATTACCAGTGTGTTCGACCTCCGCGCACTTCCCTTTTCTCAGTGTAAGGTTTGGCTCACGTTTCTGCTTAACCTGCTGCCTGTAACTGAATCCAGTCATTACTTCAATCCACAACACGTCCCCCTCATCCCTCCCCTCTCTCTGGAAATTACATCTCTCATTCTACTGAGGCTTTTCTCCCTTCCCCTCTCTATCTCTCTCTCTCTCTGTCTCTCTGTCTCTCTCTGTCTGTCTCTCTCTCACTCTCTCTCTCTCTCTTTCTCTCTCTTTCTGTCTCACTCTCTCACTCTCTCTGTCTCACTCTCTGTCTGTCTCTTTCTCTACCTCTCTGTCTCACTCTCTCTGTGTCTCTTTGTCTCACTCTCTCTCTGTCTCTTTCTCTGTCTCACTCTTTATCTCTGTCTGTCTCAGTCAGTCTCTCTCTCTGTCTCTCTCTCTGTCACTCAGTTCAGTTCAGTTCAGTTCAAATGCTTTATTGGCATGAAAGTTTACAGAGAACCATATTGCCAAAGCTTACATATCAAAAAGGTACAGTTTTCCAACATTCTGTAGGTGTCAATCGATTTGACATTTGTTGGGTACATACAATATTACTTTTAAACAATATTAATTTTAAACAGTCTTTCTACTTCATTTGGTACGTTCAATATTAATTTTAAACAGTCTTACTTTTAAACAGTCCTCAGGTTGTGACATGTTGTTACATATTTGGCCCCAAGGTATGGTCTGTCTCCTTCTCCTAGGACTAATCTCAATTTTGACAGATCATCCAATTCCTTGAAATCTGGGGTTGTTTGGCTTAGCTTGTTGAATAATATGTTTCTTGATGTGTTGAATTTTTCGCATTTTAGGAGGAAATGCATTTCTGTTTCAACCTCGCCAGCCAGACATTGATCGCATATTCTATTCTCTCTAGGCTGCCAGGATTTTTTGTATCTGCCTTTTTCAATTTCCAGTTGGTGGTCGCTTAGTCTGTACCTGGTGAGGGTCTGTCTCTGTTTTGTGTCTCTGATGGTCGTGAGGTAGTCTGCCAGTTTATATTCTCTTTTTAGGGCCCGGTAACATTCTAATCTGCTTTGGCTTTCGGTTATTTTGTTCCAATGTTCCAGGTAGGTTTCTTTGCATTTTTTAATGATTTGGTTCACTCGGATTGGTGTTTGGACGGCTGTGTTGGTCTGGGGCTGGTCAGGGTCCGGCTGAGTACTTAGTTTCAGTAGCAGCTGACTCAGGGGACTCTTTTCTGGGTTTAGCTCTTGGGTCTGAAAGGCTTTGAAATGAAGGGTGTCTGGGGAGCTAGATTTGAGGTGATTTAGGAAGTTTAGTGCTCGTTTTTGGATGTTTATTATCAGTGGGTATCTGCCTAGTTCGGCTCTGCATGCATTTGTTGGCGTTTTTCTTTGGGTGCGAAGGATGCTTCGGCAGAATTCTGCATGTAGGGCTTCTATTGTGTGTTTTTCCCATTTAGTGTAGCTTTGGTGATTTAGCGGGCCCCATACTTCACTACCGTACAGTGCAATGGGCAGGATTATGCTGTCAAAAATTTTGAGCCAGATTTTGATTGGGATTTGGATGTTGTAGAATTTTCTTTTTATTGCATATAGGGCTCTTCGGGCTTTTTCTTTTAGTGCATTCACTGCTATGCTGAAGCTCCCTGATGCTGTAATAGTTAGACCAAGGTAGGTGTAGCTCATAGTGTGTCCTATAGTGGTATCACTGAGGGTAAACTGGTATTTGTTTTCCTGACATCTGGGTCTTTTCTGAAAAATCATGATGTTGGTTTTCTTTAGATTTACTGTTAGAGCCCAATTTTGGCAGTATTTGTCGAGTAGGTCTAGTTGTTGCTGTAATCCCTGTTCTGTGGGAGACAGCAGAACCAGGTCGTCCGCATAGAACAGGGACTTCACTTCTCCATCCAGGAGACGGAGACCTGGTGACTCGCTTTGCTCCAGCATGTCTGCTAATTCATTTATGTATATGTTGAACAGGGTCGAGCTCAAATTGCAGCCCTGCCGGACGCCTCTTCTCTGGGTGAAGAAATCGGTGCGTTTGTCTCCAATTTTGACCCCGCATTTGTTTTTCAGATACATTGATTTAATAAGGTCATAGACTTTGCCCCCTATTCCACACTGAAGAAGTTTATAATAGAGCCCTTCGTGCCATATAGAGTCAAAGGCTTTCTTGAAGTCGATGAAACAGGCGAATATTTTCCCATTTTTTGTTTGGTGTTTATGTTTTTCAATGAGGGTGTGAAGGGTATAGATATGGTCGGCGGTGCGGTGTTTTGGAAGAAAGCCTATTTGGTTTTTTCTGAGGATATTATGTTTGTTAAGAAAATCAAGTAATCTACTATTTAGAATACTGCAGAATAACTTCCCTAGACAACTGTTGACACAGATGCCGCGGTAGTTATTTGGGTCTGATTTGTTTCCACTTTTATATATGGGGGAGATTAGTCCTTGGCACCAGATATCGGGAAAACAGCCTGAGCGTAATATGATGTTGAATAGTTTGAGTATCGCACCCTGCATCTCCATATTGCTGAACTTTAGCATTTCATTTTTGATGTTGTCTGGGCCACAGGCTTTCTTTAGGTGGAGAGATTTTGTTTTTGTGGCCAGTTCTTTCCATGTGATTGGGGAGTCTAGAGGGTTTTGGTTGTCTTTAATTGTTGCTTCTAATGTGTGGAGTTTTTCTGTGACCTGATGTTGACTTGGGTTTGTTTTGTTTATTGGGATGTCTTTGTAGAGGTTTTCAAAATGTGTTCTCCAGATGTCGCCATCTTGGATTGGTAATGCTTGCAATTGTGTTGTACTCAGGTTATTCCACATTTCCCAGAATTGTTTTGGATTGGTGGAGTTTTCAATTTCTTCGAGTATTTTGTGGGTATAGTTTTGTGTTTTGTTCCTAATGGTGTGTCTCTCTCTCTCACTCTCTGTCTCACTCTATCTCTGTCTCTCTCACTCGCTATGTCTCTCTCTCGCTCTGTCCCTCTCTGTCTCTCTCTCTTACTTTGTCCCTCTCTCTTTGTCTCTCTCTCTCTCTCTCTCTCTCTGTCTGTCTCTCTCTCTCTCTCTTACTCTGTCTCCCTCTCTCTGTCTCTCTCTCTTGCTGTCTCTGTCTCTCTCTCTTACTCTATTCCTGTCTTCTGTCTCTCCCTTACTCTATCCCTCTCTCTCTGTCTCTCTCTCTCTCTCTTACTCTGTCCCTCTCTCTCTGTCTTTTTCTCTGTCTCCAACTCTCCCGGTTTGTGTGTGTGTGTCTCCCTCTCTTTGTCTCTCTATCTCTGTTGGGGATTTTAAATTTTTTTTATTCATTGATGGGATGTGGGCGTCGCTGGCTAGGCCTGCATTTAGTGCCCATCCCTAATTGTCCTTGAGAAGATGGTGGTGAGCCGCCTTCTTGAACCGCTGCAGTCCATATGGTGTAGGTACACCCACAATGCTGTTAGGAAGGGAGTTCCAGGATTTTGGCCCAGCGACAGTGAAGGAACGGCGATACAGGTTCACGTCAGGATGGTGTGTGGCTTGGAGGGGAACTTGTAGGTGGTGATGTTCCCATGCGTCTGCTGCCCTTGTCCTTCTAAGTGGTAGAGGTCGCGAGTTTGGGAGGTGCTGTTGAAGGGGCTTTGGCGAGTTGCTGCAGTGCATCTTGTAGATGGTACACACTGCAGCCACAGTGCGCCGGTGGTGGAGGGAGTGAATGTTGAAGGTGGTGGATGGAATGCCAATCAAGCGGGCTGCTTTATCCTGAATGGTGTCGAGCTTCTTGAGTGTTGTTGGAGCTGCACTCATCCAGGCAAGTGGAGAGTATTCCATCACACTCCTGACTTGTGCCTTGGTCGGGGAGTCCAGAACCAGGGGTCACAGTCTAAGGATAAGGGGTAAGCCATTTAGGACAGAGATGAGGAGGAATTTCTTCACCCAGAGAGTGGTGAACCTGTGGAATTCTCTACCAAAGAAGGCAGTAGAGGCTAATTCATTAAATATAGTCAAGAAGGAGTTGGATATATTTCTTAAGGCTAAAGAGATCAAGGGATATGGGGAGAAAGCAGGGACAGGGTACTGAATTTGGATGATCAGCCATGATCTCATTAAATGGCGGAGCAGGCTCGAGGGGCCGAATGGCCTACTCCTGCTCCTATCTTCTATGTTTCTCTTTCACTCTCTCTGTAGGTCCCCCCTCTTTTTCTCCATAGGCCCACTCTCTCTTATCTCTGTCTCTCCCTGTATCCAAATCTGTTACTCTCCCTCTCTCTGTCTCTTTCCACCTGTCTCTCTGCCTGGTTCTCGGTCTGTCTCTCTCTTGGGTTGTCTCTCGGTCTCTCTTTCTGTCTCTCACTCTCTTTCTCTGTCTCTCACTCTCTCTCTCTCTGTCTCTCTCTGTCTCTCTTTGTCTTTCCCTGTCTCAATCTTTGTCTCTTTCTCGGTCCATCATTCTTATTATGTCCGTGTATAATTGAGACACGGACTGCAGGAGTTGATTATAACAAGTCTTTACTGAATGGAGACAACCTGGAAACTGAAACTACAGAAGCCTGCTAGGGCCTTTTATACAGGGGTGGTCACTGCCGGTACTGCAGTCTGAGACCAGTTATTCCCTTAAAGGTACATACACAACAATTCCTCCCCTTTTAGATAAACAGTACATAACATTCATTTAACAACTAAATAATAACTAATTACAATTACAATTACGGTTGCTAGATACATTGGTTGAAGTTAAGCAATTATAAGTTCAGTCTTTGAGGAGGCTTCCTGATTCTGTCTGGATAACGCCTCTTTGGGATATCAGGTTCTTCTGGCAAGGTTGAGTCGGGATCAATGTCGTTGTTTGGTTCGTCTGCTTCCAATATCACCGATTCTGCGGTAGATGCAATTGGTACTTCGGTTTCATCGCCAGGTGTATCAGATCGTGGTGTGGAGTTGACGTTTTCCAGTGACTCTAGAATCTGGTCAGCATGGCGTCTTACAATGCTCTCTCCAACGTCCACGGTATACATTAGAGGTCCTTGCCGTGTACAGATCGTTCCTGGCTGCCATTTCTCTGTGCGGTAGTCCCGGGCCAAAACTGGTTGACCTATCTTAAAACTCCTGGTCGGCCTTTCATTCATATTCTGAAACTGCCTGTTCTCCACATCTCTTCTGACGTTTGGCTTAACCAAATCCAAGCGGCATCGTAGTCTTCGATTGAAGAACATCATGGCTGGAGTTTGGTTGGTAACCGCATGTGTCGCATTCCAGTTGGCAAACAAGAAGTTATCCACCTTGTGTTGTAGGGGTATATCTTCATTACACATTGCCTTGATAGCCTTCTTGAATGTTTGAACAAACCTCTCGGCCAATCCATTAGTGGCTGGATGATATGGGGCGGATGTGTAATGCTTAACACCATTGTTCTTTAAGAACGTCCGGAACTCTTCAGACACAAACTGTGGTCCATTGTCAGAGCAAATCTGTTCAGGCAGCCCATTCCTGGCGAATATGGTTTGTAAGACTGTGATAGTTTTTTCTGTGGTGGTTGAGGACATTTTTATTACCTTTGGCCACTTTGAATGTGCATCCACCGCAATTAAAAACATCAAGTCCATAAAGGGACCAGCAAAATCAATGTGCACCCTTTGCCATGGAGGTGAGGGCCACTCCCTTGGATTTAGAGGGGCTTGTGGTGGGGCGTTTTGGACCTTCTGGCATCCTGTACAGCTCTTGGTCATCTCTTCGATTTCTCTATCGATTCCCGGCCACCACACAAACGCTCTGGCTAAGTTCTTCATTTTTACCCCTCCCAGATGACCCTCATGAAGCTCATTGAGCACTCTATCCTTCAATTTGGGTGGAATTACTACTCTGGATCCACACATCAAGGTTCCTCTGCACACTGACAGCTGTTCTCTTCTCGGCGAGAATGCTGGCAGCAGTGGTTCGCCATGTGCTGGCCATCCCTTCACCGTTAAATCATAGACCCAGGAGAGTGTCGGGTCATTTCGTGTTTCCTTTTCTATGTTTGCATTCGTCACAGGGAGACATTCGACTATAGTCGAGTGGAATAACTCCACTGGATCCACTGCCAGTTCTTCTTCCACCGTCGGCAACGGTAGGCGCGACAATCCATCAGCATTCCCATGCTGTTTAGTTCCTTTGTACTCGATGTCATATTGGTGTGCCCCTAGGAAAAGGGACCACCTCTGTAGCCGTTGTGCCGTCATTATCGGTACGCCCTTCTGAGGGTTGAAAATGGAGACGAGAGGTTGATGATCAGTTAGTAGAGTAAATTTCTGACCGTGCAGGTAGTGATTGAACTTCTTCACCCCCCACACCAGGCTGAGGGCCTCTCTGTCAATCTGGGCGTAGTTACGCTCGGCTGAAGTTAACGAGCGTGACGCAAAAGCTATCGGCCTCTCTGAACCATCAAGGAATTTATGTGACAGTACCGCCCCAATGCCATAGGGAGACGCATCACACGCCAATCTTATCGGTAGTGATGGGTTGTAGTGAGCCAATACTTCTCTTGAAGTGATTAGGTCCTTACTCTTCTGAAAGGCCCGCTTACATTCATCGCTCCATTTCCATGCTACCCCCGTTCGTAGTAGGGCGTTCAGTGGATGCAGAATTGTGGACAAATTCGGCAAAAACTTATGGTAGTAATTCACCAATCCGAGGAATGACCTCAGTTGCGACACATTTTCAGGCACTGGAGCCTTAACTACCGCTTCAATTTTGTCAGGGGACTTATGCAACCCCTCTTCATCAATCACGTGGCCACAATACGATATCCGTTTCTTAAAAAACTCACACTTGGGGCGATTGGCTCGTAGCCCATGTTCACGTAGTCTAGTGAGCACCTGCTCTAGGTTGGCAAGGTGTTCACTGTCATCTTCACCTGTCACTAGGATGTCGTCCAAGTAACACTGAGTCCCCGGAATCCCTTGCAGGACTTGTTCCATCGCTCTTTGCCATATCGCCGGAGCTGATGCTACTCCGAATACCAGTCGATTATACTGGTAAAGACCTTTGTGAGTGTTTATCATGAGATACTTCCTAGAGGATTCTTCAACCTCCATCTGCAAATATGCTTGTGCTAGGTCAATTTTTGTAAAACGCTTCCCTCCAGATAGTGAGGCGAAGATATCTTCTATCCTTGGAAGAGGATATTGTACTGTGTGAAGGACTGGGTTCACTGTCACCTTGAAGTCCCCACAGATGCGAACCTTCCTTGGCTCCTCAGACTTATTGTTTAACGTTTTCTTCATGACAGGAACGATGGGTGTCGCCCACTCGCTCTAGTCTACCTTAGATAACACGCCTGCATTCTCCAGATTCTCCAGCTCTGCCTCGACGGCTGGGCGAATTGCATATGGTACCGGTCTTGCTTTGAAAAACTTGGGAATTGCATTCTCCTCTATTTTTATCGAGGCGGTTACGTCTTTAAGAGTGCCCAGTTCTTGTTGAAATACCTCTTTGGCGTCAGCTAAGATTGTTGACAATCGTCCAGGAGTGATGTCGTCATCCTTTTTACCAGCCACCGTCAGTGCCTGAATGGAGTGCCAGTCTAAACTTATCTTTCTGATCCATTCACGTCCCAATAACGGTGGTCCACCATCTTGCAGAATGTAGAGATACAATTTCCGTATTTTCTTGCCGTTGTATTCGACAGGCACCCTTATTTTTCCTCTGGTGTATACTTTTTACCCCGTATACGTCCTCAAGACAATGGATGTCTCTCTCAAGGGTATGTGTGAGAATAGCCGCTCGTAGTCTCGTCGATTCATGACGGTTAGAGCTGATCCTGTATCCAATTCCATTTTGACTTGGGACCCTGCTATCGTGAGGGTGACCCAAATGGTTCGGTGATCCTCTTTTGCGATTACGTTGTGAAGTTTGAGACAGCTTAGTCTCTTGTTCCCGGATTCACTATCGCTCATCTGGTCTTCGGAACTACTGTCCGTCATCTTTTGTACTTTCCTGTACGGTTCCTTAGTAGCCTTTTTGTTGTCGTTGGTCTTCTTCCCAGACCTGCAAACTCGTGCAATGTGTCCCATCTTTCCGCATTGCCTGCATATTTTGTCCTTGGACCAGCAGTCCTTCTGGTCATGGTTTGTTCTGCCGCAGCGATAACATTTTGCAAATCCCCGTGTCATTTCGTGGGTGCCGTATTCCTGTGGCTTTTGTTGTATTTCCGCAGCTCCCCTTGCTGCTGCTTCGTATGATACTGCCACGCTGAAAGCCTTATCTCACGTCAGCTCTTTCTCTGAGAGTAACCTCTTCTGGGTTCCTTCAGTCAGGAGTCCACAGACAAATTTGTCCCGTAAGGTATCTGCCAGTCCTGCTCCAAACTGGCAGTGCTTTGATAGCTTGCGTAGTTCCGTAAGGTAATCAGCATTGCTCTCATTTTTATGCTGATTTCTCCTGTGGAATTTAAATCTTTCTGCTATCAGCAGCGGTGTAGGATTTAGGTGTTCCTGTAGGATAGCAACAATTTTGTTAAAACTCTTCGCCTTCGGTTTGGCTGGAGTAATCAGGTCTCGCAATAGGCCGTACGTTCTTGCGCCCATTAAATTTAGCAATACCGATGCCTTTTTCTAATCGGCTATTTCGTTTGCCTCGCAATATATCTCGACTCTTTCCACATACGTGGTCCAGTCTTCTATTGCATTATCGAAGGCAGTGATATCGCCAGTCTTTGGCATATTGAAAATCTAAGATGGCGCCTCCCGCGCTTTGCCTTCGTCCCCGATGGATCAAAATGGCGCCTCCCGCGCTTTTCCTTCTTCCCCGCCGAGTTAAGATGGCGCCTCCCGCGCTTTCCCGCCGCTGCCAACGCTGTTGCTGGCGATTATATTTATTTTACTATCCTGTAATGGCGACGCCCTATGGTCTTCGCGCCTCCCCGATCGCTGCTGCCAACGCCGCTCTCCGCGGTATTTTAATTTTTCTATCGCGCTTCAATATTTGCTCCGTTAATTGAAGAACCGTTCCCATCGTGGAGCGGACCCTCTGGGACACTTCCCTCCCTCTTCTTAGGTCCGAACGCTGCCCGGCTTCGAAGCACCGGCCGCGCCCTGTGTGCTCCACCTTCTCTCTCTCTCTTTGCTTCCCGACTCGCTGCCCGGCCCCGTTGCAGAGCCACCCGATTGAGCTCTAGCCTGCCGCAGCCCAGGAAGGATCAGTGCACTACCTGCCACCAGCCCGATTAGCTGGGAAAACACAGACTGGAGAACCAAGCCTGGCTCTCGGCAGTCTCTCTTGCAACTTTTCAATTCGATGATTTGGAGGGCGGTTGCCCACGGTCGACGCCCGTTTCTCGAGTTCCTTTGGATTATTTTTTTTTCTTTCTTCTGGCTTCGACCTTCAATAACGTCGTCTGAGGTGCTGCCGAGTTGCAGGTAAGTTCGTTTCTTACTCGTCGCCAGTATTATGTCCGTGTATAATTGAGGCACGGACTGCAGGAGTTGATTATAACAAGTCTTTACTGAATGGAGACAACCTGGAAACTGAAACTACAGAAGCCTGCTAGGGCCTTTTATACAGGGGTGGTCACTGCCGGTACTGCAGTCTGAGACCAGTTATTCCCTTAAAGGTACATACACAACAATTCTCTGTCTCTCTCTCTCTCTCTGTCTCACTCTCTCTCTGTGTCTCTTTCTCTGCCTCTCTGTCTCAATCTCTCTCTTTCTCTGCCTCTCTCTCTCTGTCTCACTCTCTCTCTCTCTGTCTCACTCTCTCTTTGTCTGTCTCTTTCTCTGTCTCTCTGTCTCACACTCTCTCTGTCTCACTCTTTATCTCTCTGTCTCTCTCGGTCTGTCTCAGTCGGCCTCTCTCAAACTGTCTGTCTCTCTCTCTCTCTCTGTCTCTCTCTCTCTCTGTCTCTCCCTCTCTGTGTCTCTCGTTCTCTCTGTCTCTCTCTCTCTCTCTGTCGCTCCCTGTCTCTCTCTCTCTCACTCTCTGTCTATTCTGTCTCTCTCACTCTTTCTGTCTCTGTCTCTCTGTCTCACTCTCTCTGTCCCTCTCTGTTTCTCACTCTCTCTCTGTCTCTCGCTCTCTCTCTCTGTCTCTCTCTCTCTCTCTGTCTCTCTCTCTCTCTCTGTCGCTCCATGTCTCTCTCTCTCTCTGTCTCTGTTTCTGTTACTTTGTCCCTCTCTGTGTCTCTCTCTATCTCTCTCTCTTATTCTGTCCCTCTCTCTCTCAGTCTCTCTCTGTCTCTCTCTGCCTCTCTCTCTCACTTTCTGTCTCACTCTGTCTCTCTCACTCTGTCTGTCTCTGTCTCACTCTCTCTGTCCCTCTCTGTTTCTCGGTCTCTCTCCACCTCTCTCTCTCTGTCTCTCTGTCTGCCTGTCTCTCTCTGTCTGTCTGTCTCTCTCTCTTACTTTGTCTCTCTGTCTCTGTCTCTCTCTCTCTGTCTTTCTCTCTCCCTTACTCTGTCCCTCTCTCTCTGTCTCTCTCTCTCTTTGTCTTTCAAATTCAAATCGCTTTATTGGCATGATAAGGTACATCTTATGTTGCCAAAGCATCATAATACATTTATGGTTGAACACATAAACGCAGTTCTATTCATACAGTGTATAAACAGGTATATCCCTGAGTGTATAAATATACAATCGCATTATTTATATATACTCTTTTCTTAGTTTACTGGTTGTCCCTCTGTTCATGGCAAGCTGTAACATAGTGTGCCGCCAGTGTTACACAGCTTCTCTCCTCCCCCAGTAGGTATGGGAGTTTTTGGTTGTCATTCAGATTTCTGAATTCAGGGCATATTTGTGAGAATTTTTGGTAGAAATTCTCCCTGATGCCCTGATATTTTCCACAGGCTGTGAGGAAGTGCATCTCTGTCTCCACTACTCTCTGACTGCAGTGAGAGCATATCCTGTCTTCTCTTGGCAGCCTGGTCTGCCTGTGTCTGCCTTTTTCGATCGCTAGGCTATGTTCGCTAAGTCTGTACCTTGTCAAGGTTCTTCTCAGTTTGTTATCCTTTACCATGGTCAGGTAATCAGCTATGTTGTATTGTCTGTTTAGGGCCAAGTAGCAATTGAGTTTGCTTTGGGTTTTTGTTGTTTCTGCCCAATATGTCAGATATTTTTCCTTTTGCTTAGCGACGATTGTGTTGGGTTGAATTCTTTGTGTTACCCTGTCACTGTCCTGGGGCTGGTTATTGTTAGTATTGTTAGTAGTTACTTCACTGAGTCCCAGGACTAGTTGACTGAGGGTATTCTTCTTTATGGGCAGCTCTTGGCATTTCAGGGCGTCGTAGTGATAGCATTGGGGGTTGCTCATTTGTAGGTGATTCCAAAATTTGGTGGCTCTTTTTTGGATAGTGAGTATTAATGGATATTGGCCTAGTTCCGCCCTGCATGCATTGTTTACTGTTTTCCTTTGAGTCCGGAGGATACTTCCCTGTCTCAATCTGTCTCTCTCTTTCTCTGTCCCTCATTCTCTGTCTCTTTCTCTCTCTCTCTCTCTCTCTCTCTTTCGCTACCTCTCTGTCTCACTCTCTTTCTCTGCCTCTGTCCAATTCCAATTCCAATTCCAATTCAAATGCTTTATTGGCATGAAAGTTTACAGAGAACCATATTGCCAAAGCTTACATAGCAAAAAGGTACAGTTTTCCAACATTCTGTAGGTGTCAATCGATATGACATTTGTTGGGTACATACAATATTACTTTTAAACAATATTAATTTTAAACAGTCTTTGTACTTCATTTGGTACGTTCAATATTAATTTTAAACAGTCTTAATTTTAAACAGTCCTCAGGTTGTGACATGTTGTTACATATTTGGCCCCAAGGTATGGTCTGTCTCCTTCTCCTAGGACTAATCTCAATTTTGACAGGTCATCCAATTCCTTGAAATCTGGGGTTGTTTGGCTTAGCTTGTTGAATAATATGTTTCTTGATGTGTTGAATTTTTCGCATTTTAGGAGGAAATGCATTTCTGTTTCTCTCTCTCTGTCTCAGTCGGTCTGTCTCAATCGGTCTCTCTCAGTCGGTCTCTCTCAATCTGTCTGCCTCAGTCTTTCTTTCTGTCTGTCTGTCTCTCTCTCTGTCTCACTGTCTCTGTCTCTCACTCTCTGTCTCTCACTCTCTCGCTGTCTCTCACTGTCTGTTTCTCTGTCTCTCCCTCGCTGTCCCTCTCTGTTTCTCGCCGTCTCTCTCGCTCTCTGTCTCTCTCGGTCTCTCTCAGTCGGTCTCTCTCAATCTGTCTGTCTCAGTCTTTCTCTGTCTGTCTGTCTCTGTCTGTCTCTCTCTCTGTCTCACTCTCTCTCTCTCTGTCTGTCTCTCTCTCTCTGTCTCACTCTCTCTGTCTGTCTCTCTCTCTGTCTCACTCTCTCTGTCTCTCACTCTCTCTCACTCTGTCTCTCACTGTCTGTCTCAGTCGGTCTCTCTCAGTCTGTCTCTCTCAATCTGTCTGTCTCACTGTCCCTCTCTGTTCAGTTTCAGTTCAAATGCTTTATTGGCATGAAAGTTTACAGAGAACCATATTGCCAAAGCTTACATAGCAAAAAGGTACAGTTTTCCAACATTCTGTAGGTGTCAATCGATTTGACATTTGTTGGGTACATACAATATTACTTTTAAACAATATTAATTTTAAACAGTCTTTCTACTTCATTTGGTACGTTCAATATTAATTTTAAACAGTCTTACTTTTAAACAGTCCTCAGGTTGTGACATGTTGTTACATATTTGGCCCCAAGGTATGGTCTGTCTCCTTCTCCTAGGACTAATCTCAATTTTGACAGATCATCCAATTCCTTGAAATCTGGGGTTGTTTGGCTTAGCTTGTTGAATAATATGTTTCTTGATGTGTTGAATTTTTCGCATTTTAGGAGGAAATGCATTTCTGTTTCAACCTCGCCAGCCAGACATTGATCGCATATTCTATTCTCTCTAGGCTGCCAGGATTTCTTGTATCTGCCTTTTTCAATTTCCAGTTGGTGGTCGCTTAGTCTGTACCTGGTGAGGGTCTGTCTCTGTTTTGTGTCTCTGATGGTCGTGAGGTAGTCTGCCAGTTTATATTCTCTTTTTAGGGCCCGGTAACATTCTAATCTGCTTTGGCTTTCGGTTATTTTGTTCCAATGTTCCAGGTAGGTTTCTTTGCATTTTTTAATGATTTGGTTCACTCGGATTGGTGTTTGGACGGCTGTGTTGGTCTGGGGCTGGTCAGGGTCCGGCTGAGTACTTAGTTTCAGTAGCAGCTGACTCAGGGGACTCTTTTCTGGGTTTAGCTCTTGGGTCTGAAAGGCTTTGAAATGAAGGGTGTCTGGGGAGCTAGATTTGAGGTGATTTAGGAAGTTTAGTGCTCGTTTTTGGATGTTTATTATCAGTGGGTATCTGCCTAGTTCGGCTCTGCATGCATTTGTTCTCACTCTCTCTGTCTCTCACTCTTTCTCTGTCTTTCACTGTCTGTCTGTCTCTCTCTCTTTCTGTCCTTCTCTCTCTCTCTGTCTCTCAGCTGTGGCTCAGTGGGTAGCACTCTCGCCTCTGAAGGTTGTGGGTTCAAGTCCCACTCCAGAGACTTGAGCACATAAAGCTAGGCCGACACTCCAGTGCAGTGCTGAGGGAGCGCTGCACTGTCGGAAGTGCCGTCTTTTGGATGAGACATTAAACCGAGGCCGTGTCTGCTCTCTCAGGTGGACGTAAAAGATCCCACGGGGCTATTTCGAAGAAGAGCAGGGGGGAGTTATCCCCGGTGTCCTGGCCAATATTTATCCCTCGATCAACATCACTAAAACAGATGATCTGCTCATTATCACATTACTGTTTGTGGGAGCTTGCTGTGCGCAAATTGGTTGCCGCGTTTCCTACATTACAACAGTGACTCCACTTCAAAAGTACTTCATTGTCTTTGGGACGTCCGGTAGTTGTGAAATGTGCTATATAAATGCAAGTCTTTTTCTCACTGTCTCTGTCTGCCTCGCTTTGTCTCTCTCTCTCTCTGTCTCTTCCTCTCTCTGTCCTTCTGTCTCACTTTCTCTCTGGCTTTCTCGCTCTGTCTCTCTTTCTCTCTATAGGTCCCCTCCATCGCTCTTTAGGTCCTCTCTCTCTATATATTTCTTGGTAGGTGCTCTCGCTTTCTCTCTCTCTCTCTCTGTAGATTTCTCTCTCTCTGTGTTTCCTCTTTCTCTAGGCCTTGCTCTCTCTTTCTGGAGGTCCCCTCGCTCACAGTATGGTTCACCTCTCTCTCTGCCTTTCACCCTTTCTCTCTCTTTAGGTTCCCCCTTCTCTTCCTCTGTTTCTCTCCCTTTTCCTCTCTGTAGGCCCTCTCTCGCTCTCTCTGCTTTTCTCTCTCTCTGTCTCTCTCTCTCTCACTCTCTTTCTGCCTTTCTCTCTCTCTGTCTCTCTCTCTCACTCTCTGTCCCTGTCTGTCTGTCTCTCTCTCCCTCACTGTCTCTCACACTCTCTGTCTCTCTCTCTCTCTGTCTCACTATCTGTTTCACTCTCTCACTCTGTCTCTCTCTGTAAGCCCTCTCTATTTCCCTCTCTCTCTCTTTCTCTCTCTTTCCGTAGGCTCTCTCACTCTCTCTCTCCATAGGCCCTCTCACTCTCTCTCTCTCTCCGTAGGCTCTCTCACTCTCTCTCTTCATAGGCCCTCTCACTCTCTCTCTCTCTCCGTAGGCTCTCTCACTCTCTCTCTTCATAGGCCCTCTCACTCTCTCTCTCTCTCCGTAGGCCCTCTCACTCTCTCTCTCTCTCCGTAGGCTCTCTCACTCTCTCTCTCTCCATAGGCGCTCTCTTTTGCGCTCTCTCTGTAGGCCCTCTCTCTCTCTTTGTAGGCTTTCTCTCTCTCATGCTCTCTATCTCTCTCTTTCTCTCCGTAGGCTCTCCTTCTCTCATGCTCTCTCTCTGTGTGCCTCTCTCTCCACAGGCCCCTCTCTCTCTCTTTGTAGGCTTTCTCTCTCTCTCGCTCTGTGGGTTTCCTCCATTCTCTCCATTTCTCTCTGTAGATCCTTCATTTCTCTCTCTCTTTCCGTCTGCGATCCTCCCTCTCACTTTCTCTGATTTCTTTTCCGTGAAATGGTAACTGGGAAAGTTACTTGTGATTTAGGAGTGCGATGTCTACCTTTCCCTTTCCTCCGGCCCCCACCCCCCCTCCAGCCTGTCCTTTTTTGTCCTGGTTTGGGTGATGCCGTGTGCCTCTTTAAGTTGTAACCAGATCCTCCGACCCCTCCTCAGTCCTCTCAAGCCAAACTTGAAGAAGTGTTCTAAAGTTAGTTTCCCTATGCAAATCAGCGTATCACATAAATAGCCGAGGTTGAGCCTCCGGAGACTGTGAGTCATCGTCACAGCCCTTGGGGAAAGCAAGAAGGAGACCGGGGATTAGACATGGTAAGCGTGGGAGCCACAAGGAAGGTGTGGGGGGCTGTCACTGCGGAGCCTGGGATTGGGGCACCGGATGGGGAGACGGGCAGCAATGTGGAGGGAAGAGGTGCCGGAGAGGGCGAGGGCGCGGCTCGTACAGCGTGCGATTGGAGGTAGGGAGAGGCGAGAGGCAGTGAGGGAGGGAGGAGGTAGGAGAGAAAGAGCTTCCACGGCGTCTTTCACCACCTCAGGACGTCCCAAAGCCCTCCAATGCCAATGAGGTACTTTTTTTTGAAGAGTAGTCACTGTTGTAATGTAGGGAAAGAGGGAGGGAGGGAGAGGGAGTGAGAGAGAGAAGATAGAGAGGAGATGGGAAGAGACGCCAAGGGGCTAGGAAGGGAGAGGGAGTGAGGTAGGAGATATAGGAGGGGAATGAGATTGGGAGAGCGACAGATAGGGAGTGAGAGGAGAAGATCGGGAGAGGGAGTGAGATAGGAAGAGGGAGTGAGATAGGAGATTGGGAGAGGGAGTGAGATAGGGAGAGACAGAGGGAGTGAGGGAGGAGATATAGTAGGGGAATGAGATTGGGAGAGGGAGAGATAGGGAGAGAGAGGAGATAGGGAGGGAGTGATCAGTGAGATAGGGCGAGGGAGTGAGAGAGGTGAGAGGGAGTGAGATAGGGAGAGGGAGTGAGATAGGGAGCGGGAGTGAGATAGGGAGCGGGAGTGAGATAGGGAGCGGGAGTGTGATAGGGAGCGGGAGTGAGATAGAAGATAGGGAGAGACAGAGAGAGGGTTCGGAGAGATAGAGAGAATGAGATAGGTAGAGGGAGTGTGATAGGGAGAGAGAGTGAGATAGGGAGCGGGAGTGAGATAGGGAGCGGGAGTGAGATAGAAGATAGGAAGAGACAGAGAGAGGGTCCGGAGAGATAGAGAGAATGAGATAGGTAGAGGGAGTGTGATAGGGAGAGAGAGTGAGATAGGGAGCGGGAGTGAGATAGGGAGCGGGAGTGAGATAGAAGATAGGGAGAGACAGAGAGAGGGTTCGGAGAGATAGAGAGAATGAGATAGGTAGAGGGAGTGTGATAGGGAGAGAGAGTGAGATAGGGAGCGGGAGTGAGATAGGGAGCGGGAGTGAGATAGGGAGCGGGAGTGAGATAGAAGATAGGGAGAGACAGAGAGAGGGTTCGGAGAGATAGAGAGAATGAGATAGGTAGAGGGAGTGTGATAGAGAGAGAGAGATGGGAGCGGGAGTGAGATAGGGAGCGGGAGTGAGATAGGGAGCGGGAGTGAGATAGGGAGCAGGAGCGAGATAGGGGGCGGGAGCGAGATAGGGAGCGGGAGTGAGATAGGGAGCGGGAGTGAGATAGGGAGCGGGAGTGAGATAGGGAGCGGGAGTGAGATAGAAGATAGGGAGAGACAGAGAGAGGGTTCGGAGAGATAGAGAGAATGAGATAGGTAGAAGAAGTGTGATAGGGAGAGAGAGTGAGATAGGGAGCGGGAGTGAGATAGGGAGCGGGAGTGAGCTAGGGAGCGGGAGTGAGATAGGGAGCGGGAGTGAGATAGAAGATAGGAAGAGACAGAGAGAGGGTTCGGAGAGACAGTGAGAATGAGATAGGGGGAGGGAGTGAGACAAAAGATTGGGAGAGACAGGGAGAGGATTGGGAGAGACAGCGAGAATGAGATAGGTAGAGGGAGTGAGATAGAAGATAGGGAGAGACAGAGGGAGCAGATAGCGGAGAGCAACCAAGCGAGAAAGGCGGAAGGATGCCCTGTTGAAAGATTACAGATTCGATGTATCAGAGATACTCTCTCTGGGCTCTGGGTCAGGGGGCTCCTGATAGGAGTGTGTTATTGACTTTATCCCCACTGGTGTTGGATTGGTGTTTAGCCTGTGATTGTAACCCGGTGCTGCTCGGTGATTGAATTCCTGGTCCTTTATCTTACCACAGGCACCAAAGAGGGCAAAGAAGAGGGCGGCCGCTGAAGGCTCTTCCAATGTCTTCTCCATGTTCGATCAAACTCAGATCCAGGAGTTCAAGGAGGTGAGTCACTGAGGAACTTGGTAATGGCTGGGGACAAGAGAGATCAGACCCAGTGAGCGTGTCCAGGGGCTTCGGCCCATTGACCGTGTCCTGAGCTCAGACACATTGACCATGTGAGTGACCAGGTCGGGGAGTCTGTGAGTGACCAGGTCGGGGAGTCTGTGAGTAACCAGGTCGGGGAGTCTGTGAGTGACCAGGTCGGGGACCCTGTGAGTGACCAGGTCGGGGAGTCTGTGAGTGACCAGGTCGGGGAGTCCATGAGTGACCAGGTCGGGGACCCTGTGAGTGACCAGGTTTGGGTGTGACCAGGTCTGAAAGGTGGGACGGGGGGCTGGAGAGTGTAACACGATATTGCTTCCCCATGGGGACTGAGTAGAAAGAGTCCCGGGTAGACCGACCGTCCAAACTGATTCCCAGGGCAGGAGATTGGGTAGACTGGGTTGGGTAGACTATGATCTCACGGCCAAACTGGACTCACTGAGGAACCCTCTGCACCTTTGGGACTCTGTGTGTGTCTGAGTGCTCATTGCTATGTTGGCACCTCGTGGGTTAATTCCCAGAGTCGTGACCTCTGCCCCCCCGACCCCCCCCCCCCCCATCCCCAAGGAGACTGGGAAGGAGCCTCGGAACCTGATCTCCCGCTGGACTTGATGAGGTTGGGTTCTTGGCATTCTGCTCCCTCAGCGGAAAGTGAGACCTCAGGAGAGGGTGGAATCGGATAGCACAGCAGTGAGTATCAGACATGCCGGGAATCTCGAAGTGTCTCCCTGGAATAGCAACAGACCTTTTACAGCTCGGTCCAGCAGCGACATGCGACACATTCCAGCAACGTCCTGGGTCCCTCACCCAGCCCAGCCCTTCACCCCGGGACTCATAGAAACAGATAGAAACATAGAAGATAGGAGCAGGAGTCGGCCATTCGGCCCCTCGAGCCTGCTCCGCCATTCAATGAGATCATGGCTGATCATCCAAATTCAGTACCCGGTCCCTGCCTTCTCTACATATCCCTTAATCCCTTTAGCCTTAAGAAATATATCTAACTCCTTCTTGAATATATTTAATGAATTGACCTCAACTGCCTTCTGTGGTAGAGAATTCCACAGGTTCACCACACTCTGGGTGAAGAAATTCCTCCTCATCTCAGTCCTCAATGGCTTACCCCTTATCCTTAGACTGTGACCCCTGGTTCTGGACTCCCCCGCCATCGGGAACATCCTTCCTGCATCTAGTCTGTCTAGTCCTATTAGAATTTTATAAGTTTCAATGAGATCCCCTCTCATTCTTCTAAACTCCAGCGAGTATAAGCCCAATCGACACAATCTCTCCTCATACGTCATTCCTGCAATCCCAGGTATCAGTCTGGTGAATCTTTGCTGCACTCCCTCCATGGCAAGAACATCCTTCCTCAGATAAGGCGACCAAAACTGCACACAATACTCAAGGCGTGGTCTCACCAAGGCCTGTACAACTGCAGCAAGACATCCTTGTTCCTGTACTCAAACCCTCTCGCTACGAAGGCCAACATACCATTTGCCTTCTTAGCCGCCTGCTGTACCTGCATGCTTACCTTCAGCTTCCCTGATACACAGGGGCTGGATTCAGTGGAATGGCTTTTGAAGGGAAGAGTTGGACCCTGAGGAGCAGGAAAAGGGTGGGGGATAGACCTGGGTAAAGGTGGAGTGAAATGGAGGGGCTTCTACACACACACAAGCACACTCAGACACACACCTTAAACATTCCCTCCCTCCACCACCGGCACACTGTGGCTGCAGTGTGTACCATCTACAAGATGCACTGCAGCAACTCGCCAAAGCTTCTTCGGCAGCACCTCCCAAACCCGCGACCTCTTCCACCTAGAAGGACAAGGGCAGCAGACGCATGGGAACACCACCACCTCCAAGTTCCCCTCCAAGTCACACACCATCCCGATTTGGAAGTTCCTTCATCGTCGCTGGGTCAACATCCTGGAACTCCCTCCCTAGCAGCACTGTGGGAGTACCTTCACCACACAGACTGCAGCGGTTCAAGGCGGTGGCTCACCACCACCTTCTCAAGGACAATTAGGGATGGGCAATAAATGCTGGCCTTGCCAGCGACGCCCACATCCCATAAACAAATAAACCCCCCCCCCCACACACACACATAGACAGGCACAAATACGCTCTCACAGACACACATAGAGAGACACACACATACTCTCACAGATACACAGACAGACACAAATAACCACATACACGCGCTCACAGAGACACACATGCACCAGACACACAGAGAAACTCTCACACACAAACACTCTCTCACGCAGACTCGCACACATACAGGGAGCCTCACACGATCCTCTTCTGCTCAGTCCTGGGTTCTCTGTTCCACAGGGAAACACTATTAATGAGGCAGAATAAAGAATGTCAGATACAGGCTGAGTGAGAGAACGAGGAGAATCAGAAAGAAACCCTCAGAGACAGCAAGAGATTGGGCTACACTGGGGCAGAGACACTGGTGAGAGAGAGAGAAATGGAAGCACAGATATGGAAGAGACAGAGAGAGAGAGAGAGAGACACACACAGACAGAGTGAGAGAGAGAGAAAGGGAGAGAGAGAGTGAGACAGAGAGAGACAGAGAGGCAAAGTGAGAGACAGAGAGAAAGGTAGAGACAGAGAAAGAAAGAGTGAGACAGAGAGAGTGAGACAGAGAGACAGAGAGGCAAAGTGAGAGAGATGGAGAGTGAGAAAGGTAGAGACAGAGAAAGAGAGGGTGAGACAGAGAGTGAGAGAGACAGAGAAAGAAAGGGAGACAGAGAGAGAAAGAGACAGAGAGAGTGATGGAGAGTGAGACAGAGAGAGTGAGAGAGAAGGAGTGAGAGAGAGACAGAGAAAGAAAGGGAGACAGAGACAGAGAGTGAGATGGACAGTGAGCCAGAGAGAAAGACAGACAGAGAGAGAGAGAGACAGAGAGCGAGATGGAGAGTGAGACAGAGAGAGAGAGAGACAGAGAAAGAAAGGGAGACAGAGACAGAGAGCGAGATGGTGAGTGAGACAGAGAGAGAGAGAGAGAGAGAAAGGGAGAGAGAGACAGAGAGAGAGGGTTACTGGAGATGGGGGCTTAGGTCTTGGGGAGAGGGTGGGCTGGGTAGTGATGCTCAGTGAGAGATGTTCTGTGACGGGGTGTTGCTCAGTGTAACTGGGTTCGATACAAACCCCCAACCTGGTCTCGTCCTCACAACGTCCCCCTTCACATACTGAGACCTCTCCGTTGGTTACCCCCCAAGGCACGTTATTTCCCGTGGGCGGCGGGTGGTGGGGTGGGGTGGAGGAGGTGGTAGGAACCAGTGCCCCCAGAGATTCAGCTCCAGTAACATCTGTGCCTTTCATTCCGCCTTCTCCCCAACCAACCCCAGGCTTTCACCGTCATTGACCAGAACAGAGATGGTATCATCAGTAAGGATGATCTGGCCGGCACTTTCGCTGTTATGGGTAAGTCTACTCTTAAATTCTCCCTTCTCTCTCTGTGCAACTTCCCCGACACACACACACAGTCCGATAGGCGATTGGATTCAAGAGCTCGCCCAACAGTTTTTAAGGTATTAGCCATGGCTCAGTTGGCCTCACTCTTTCTTGCATCTGAGTCAGAAGGTTGTGGGGTCGAGCCCCACTCCATAGGCTTGAGCCCCCATAAGATAGGCCCGACACTCCTCGGTTGCCAGTACTGAGGGAGCGCTGCACTGTCGGAGAGGCAGTACTGAGGGAGCATTGCACTGTCGGAGGGGCAGTACTGAGGGAGCGCCGCACTGTCGGAGGGTCAGTACTGATGGACTGCTGCACTGTCAGAGGGGCAGTACTGAGGGAGTGCTGCACGGTCGGAGGGCAGTACTGAGGGAGCGCTGCACTGTCAGTGGGGCAGTACTGAGGGAGCGCTGCACTGTCGGAGGGGCAGTATTGAGGGAGCGCCGCACTGTCGGAGGGTCAGTACCGAGGGAGCGCGGCACTGTCGGAGGGGCAGCACTGAGGGAGGGCTGCTCTGTCGGAGGGGCAGTATTGAGGGAGCGCCGCACTGTCGGAGGGTCAGTACCGAGGGAGCGCGGCACTGTCGGAGGGGCAGTACTGAGGGAGCGCGGCACTGTCGGAGGGGCAGTACTGAGGGAGCGCGGCACTGTCGGAGGGGCAGTACTGAGGGAGTGCTGCACTGTCGGAGGTGCCGTCTTTCAGGATGAGACGTTAAACCGAGGGCCCCTTCTGCCTTCTCAGGTCATCGTAAAATTCCACAACACTATTGGAAGAAGAGCAGGGGGAGTTTCCCCGGTGTCCTGGGAACCAATATTTATCCCTCACCTTACATCAGTAAAAAACAGATTATCTGGTCATTATCACATTGCTGTTTGTGGGAGCTTGCTGTGCGTAAATTGGCTGCCATGTTTCCTACTCTACAACAGTGACCACACTGTCAAAAAGAGTACTTGATTAGCTATAAAGCGCTTAGGAATGTCTTATGGCCTTGAAAGGCCCGGTTGAGATGGGAGGCCTTCCTTTTAACAATCTCAGATGAACACTTCAGAATGAAACTGAACTCCACTTCGACTTGGTTCTGGCCTCTTGCCAGTCCCCTTCTCTCTCTCTCTCTCTCCCCAACCTCCTCCTGCTCCTGACACTGGCTGGTGACTAACCACGCTCTCTTCATGTCTCTTAGGCCGTCTCAATGTGAAGGGGGATGAGCTGGATGCCATGATCAAGGAAGCGACCGGTCCCATCAACTTCACCGTCTTCCTCACCATGTTCGGGGAGAAGCTCAAGGGTGAGTTTCTACCTGTCAATCATCGCCATGATCCAACACTCCCTCCTACCTGTCAATCATCGCCATGATCCAACACTCCCTCATACCTGTCAATCATCGCCATGATCCAACCCTCCCTCCCTACCTGTCAATCATCGCCATGATCCAACACTCCCTCATACCTGTCAATCATCGCCATGATCCAACACTCCCTCCCTACCTGTCAATCATTGCCATGATCCAACCCTCCCTCCCTACCTGTCAATCATTGCCATGATCCAACCCTCCCTCCTACCTGTCAATCATCGCCATGATCCAACACTCCCTCCCTACCTGTCAATCATTGCCATGATCCAACACTCCCTCATACCTGTCAATCATCGCCATGATCCAACACTCCCTCCCTACCTGTCAATCATTGCCATGATCCAACCCTCCCTCATACCTGTCAATCATCACCATGATCCAACCCTCCCTCATACCTGTCAATCATCACCATGATCCAACCCCCCTCCTACCTGTCAATCATCACCATGATCCAACCCTCCCTCCTACCTGTCAATCATCACCATGATCCAACCCTCCCTCCGACCTGTCAATCATCACCATGATCCAACCCTCCCTCCTACCTGTCAATCATCACCATGATCCAACCCTCCCTCCTACCTGTCAATCATCGCCATGATCCAACCCTCCCTCCTACCTGTCAATCATCACCATGATCCAACCCCCCTCCTACCTGTCAATCATCACCATGATCCAACCCTCCCTCCTACCTGTCAATCATCACCATGATCCAACCCTCCCTCCTGTCAATCATCACCATGATCCAACCCTCCCTCCTACCTGTCAATCATCACCATGATCCAACCCTCCCTCCTACCTGTCAATCATTGCCATGATCCAACCCTCCCTCCTACCTGTCAATCATCGCCATGATCCAACCCTCCCTCCTACCTGTCAATCATCGCCATGATCCAACCCTCCCTCCTACCTGTCAATCATCGGCATGATCCAACCCTCCCTCCTACCTGTCAATCATCGCCATGATCCAACCCGCCCTCCTACCTGTCAATCATCGCCATGATCCAACCCTCCCTCCTACCTGTCAATCATTGCCATGATCCAACCCTCCCTACCTGTCAATCATCACCATGATCCAACCCTCCCTCCTACCTGTCAATCATCGCCATGATCCAACCCTCCCTCCTACCTGTCAATCATCACCATGATCCAACCCTCCCTCCTACCTGTCAATCACCACCATGATCCAACCCTCCCTCCCTACCTGTCAATCATCACCATGATCCAACCCTCCCTCCTACCTGTCAATCATCGCCATGATCCAACCCTCCCTACCTCCTGTCAATCATCACCATGATCCAACCCTCCATCCTACATGTCAATCATCGCCATGATCCAACACTCCCTCCCTACCTGTCAATCATCGCCATGATCCAACTCTCCCTCCTACCTGTTAATCATCGCCATGATCCAACCCTCCCTCCCTCCTGTCAATCATCGCCATGATCCAACCCTCCCTCCTACCTGTCAATCATCGCCATGATCCAACGCTCCCTCCTACCTGTCAATCATCACCATGATCCAACCCTCCATCCGACATGTCAATCATCACCATGATCCAACCCTCCCTCCCTACCTGTCAATCATCGCCATGATCCAACTCTCCCTCCTACCTGTCAATCATCGCCATGATCCAACCCTCCCTCCTACCTGTCAATCATCACCATGATCCAACCCTCCCTCCTACCTGTCAATCATCGCCATGATCCAACCCTCCCTCCTACCTGTCAATCATCGCCATGATCCAACCCTCCCTCCTACCTGTCAATCATCACCATGATCCAACCCTCCCTCCTACCTGTCAATCATCGCCATGATCCAACCCTCCCTCTCTCCTGTCAATCATCACCATGATCCAACCCTCCCTCCTACCTGTCAATCATCGCCATGATCCAACCCTCCCTCCTACCTGTCAATCATCGCCATGATCCAACCCTCCCTCCTACCTGTCAATCATCGCCATGATCCAACCCTCCCTCCTACCTGTCAATCATCACCATGATCCAACCCTCCCTCCTACCTGTCAATCATCGCCATGATCCAACCCTCCCTCCCTCCTGTCAATCATCACCATGATCCAACCCTCCCTCCTACCTGTCAATCATCGCCATGATCCAACCCTCCCTCCCTCCTGTCAATCATCACCATGATCCAACCCTCCCTCCTACCTGTCAATCATCGCCATGATCCAAACCTCCCTCCTACCTGTCAATCATCACCATGATCCAACCCTCCCTCCCTCCTGTCAATCATTGCCATGATCCAACCCTCCCTCCCTACCTGTCAATCATCGCCATGATCCAACTCTCCCTCCTACCTGTCAATTATCGCCATGATCCAACCCTCCCTCCCTACCTGTCAATCATCGCCATGATCCAACCCTCCCGCCCTACCTGTCAATCATCGCCATGATCCAACCTTCCCTCCCTCCTACCTGTCAATCATCGCCATGATCCAACCCTCCCTCCTACCTGTCAATCATCGCCATGACCCAACCCTCCCTACCTGTCAATCATCGCCATGATCCAACCCTCCCTCCCACCTGTCAATCATTGCCATGATCCAACCCTCCCTCCTACCTGTCAATCATCGCCATGATCCAACCCTCCCTCCCACCTGTCAATCATCACCATGATCCAACCCTCCCTCCTACCTGTCAATCATCGCCATGATCCAACCCTCCCTCCCTACCTGTCAATCATCACCATGATCCAACCCTCCCTCCTGTCAATCATCGCCATGATCCAACCCTCCCTCCTACCTGTCAATCATCACCATGATCCAACCCTCCCTCCTACCTGTCAATCATCGCCATGATCCAACCCTCCCTCCTACCTGTCAATCATCACCATGATCCAACCCTCCCTCCCTCCTGTCAATCATCGCCATGATCCAACCCTCCCTCCTACCTGTCAATCATCACCATGATCCAACCCTCCCTCCTACCTGTCACTCATCGCCATGACCCAACCCTCCCTACCTGTCAATCATCGCCATGATCCAACCCTCCCTCCTACCTGTCAATCATCGCCATGATCCAACCTTACCTGTCAAACATCGCCATGATCCAACCCTCCTTCCTACCTGTCAATCATCGCCATGATCCAACCCTCCCTCCTACCTGTCAATCAACACCATGATCCAACCCTCCCTACCTGTCAATCATCGCCATGATCCAACACTTCCTCCTACCTGTCAATCATCGCCATGATCCAAACCTCCCTCCTACCTGTCAATCATCGCCATGATCCAACACTCCCTACCTGTCAATCATCACCATGTTCCAACCCTCCCTCCTACCTGTCAATCGTCGCCATGATCCAAACCTCCCTCCTACCTGTCAATCATTGCCATGATCCAACCCTCCCTCCTACCTGTCAATCATCACCATGATCCAACCCTCCCTCCTACCTGTCAATCATTGCCATGATCCAAGCCTCCCTCCTACCTGTCAATCATCGCCATGATCCAACCCTCCCTCCTACCTGTCAATCATCACCATGATCGAACCCTCCCTCCTACCTGTCAATCATCACCATGATCCAACCCTCCCTCCTACCTGTCAATCATCGCCATGATCCAACCCTCCCTCCTACCTGTCAATCATCACCATGATCCAACCCTCCCTCCCTATCTGTCAATCATCACCATGATCCAACCCTCCCTCCTATCCTGTCAATCATTGCCATGATCCAACCCTCCCTCCTACCTGTCAATCATTGCCATGATCCAACCCTCCCTCCTACCTGTCAATCATCGCCATGATCCAACCGTCCCTCCTACCTGTCAATCATTGCCATGATCCAACCTTCCCTCCTACCTGTCAATCATTGCCATGATCCAACCCTCCCTCCTACCTGTCAATCATTGCCATGATCCAACCCTCCCTACCTGTCAATCATCACCATGATCCAACCCTCCCTCCTACCTGTCAATCATCGCCATGATCCAACCCTACCTCCTACCTGTCAATCACCACCATGATCCAACCCTCCCTCCCTACCTGTCAATCATCACCATGATCCAACCCGCCCTCCTACCTGTCAATCATCACCATGATCCAACCCTCCCTCCTGTCAATCATCACCATGATCCAACCCTCCCTCCTACCTGTCAATCATCACCATGATCCAACCCTCCCTCCTACCTGTCAATCATCGCCATGATCCAACCCTCCCTCCTACCTGTCAATCATCGCCATGATCCAACCCTCCCTCCTACCTGTCAATCATCGCCATGATCCAACCCTCCCTCCTACCTGTCAATCATCACCATGATCCAACCCTCCCTCCCTCCTGTCAATCATCACCATGATCCAACCCTCCCTCCCTCCTGTCAATCATTGCCATGATCCAACCCTCCCTCCCTACCTGTCAATCATTGCCATGATCCAACCCTCCCTACCTGTCAATCATCGCCATGATCCAACCCTCCCTCCTACCTGTCAGTCATCGCCATGATCCAACTCTCCCTCCTACCTGTCAATCATCACCATGATCCAACCCTCCCTCCTACCTGTCACTCATCGCCATGATCCAACCCTCCCTCCTACCTGTCAATCATCGCCATGATCCAACCCTCCCTCCCTACCTGTCAAACATCGCCATGATCCAACCATCCCTCCTACCTGTCAATCATCACCATGATCCAACCCTCCCTCCTACCTGTCAATCATCGCCATGATCCAACCCTCCCTCCTACCTGTCAATCATCACCATGATCCAACCCTCCCTCCTACCTGTCAATCATCACCATGATCCAACCCTCCCTCCTACCTGTCAATCATTGCCATGATCCAACACTTCCTCCTACCTGTCAATCATCGCCATGATCCAACCCTCCCTCCTACCTGTCAATCATCACCATGATCCAACCCTCCCTCCTACCTGTCAGTCATCGCCATGATCCAACCCTCCCTCCTACCTGTCAATCATCGCCATGATCCAACCCTCCCTCCTACCTGTCAATCATCGCCATGATCCAACCCTCCCTCCTACCTGTCAATCATCACCATGATCCAACCCTCCCTCCTACCTGTCACTCATCGCCATGATCCAACCCTCCCTCCTACCTGTCAATCATCGCCATGATCCAACCCTACCTGTCAAACATCGCCATGATCCAACCATCCCTCCTACCTGTCAATCATCACCATGATCCAACCCTCCCTCCTACCTGTCAATCATCGCCATGATCCAACCCTCCCTCCTACCTGTCAATCATCACCATGATCCAACCCTCCCTCCTACCTGTCAATCATCACCATGATCCAACCCTCCCTCCTACCTGTCAATCATCGACATGATCCAACCCTCCCTCCTACCTGTCAATCATCGCCATGATCCAACCCTCCCTCCGACCTGTCAATCATCACCATGATCCAACCCTCCCTCCTACCTGTCACTCACCACCATGATCCAACCCTCCCTCCTACCTGTCAATCATCACCATGATCCAACCCTCCCTCCTACCTGTCAATCATTGCCATGATCCAACACTCCCTCCTACCTGTCAATCATTGCCATGATCCAACCCTCCCTACCTGTCAATCATCACCATGATCCAACCCTCCCTCCTACCTGTCAATCATCGCCATGATCCAACCCTCCTTCCTACCTGTCAATCATCACCATGATCCAACCCTCCCTCCTACCTGTCAATCATCGCCATGATCCAACCCTCCCTCCTACCTGTCAATCATCACCATGATCCAACCGTCCCTCCTACCTGTCAATCATCGCCATGATCTAACCCTCCCTCCCCACCTGTCAATCATCGCCATGATCCAACCCTCCCTCCTACCTGTCAATCATCACCATGATCCAACCCTCCCTACCTGTCAATCATTGCCATGATCCAACCCTCCCTCCCTCCTGTCAATCATCGCCATGATCCAACCCTCCCTCCTACCTGTCAATCATTGCCATGATCCAACCCTCCCTCCTACCTGTCAATCATCGCCATGATCCAACCCTCCCTCCTACCTGTCAATCATCACCATGATCCAACCGTCCCTCCTACCTGTCAATCATCGCCATGATCCAACCCTCCCTCCTACCTGTCAATCATCACCATGATCCAACCCTCCCTCCCTACCTGTCAATCATCACCATGATCCAACCCTCCATCCCTCCTACCTGTCAATCATCGCCATGATCCAACCCTCCCTCCTACCTGTCAATCATCGCCATGACCAAACCCTCCCTACCTGTCAATCATCGCCATGATCCAACCCTCCCTCCCACCTGTCAATCATTGCCATGATCCAACCCTCCCTCCTACCTGTCAATCATCGCCATGATCCAACCCTCCCTCCTACCTGTCAATCATCACCATGATCCAACCCTCCCTCCTGTCAATCATCGCCATGATCCAACCCTCCCTCCTACCTGTCAATCATCGCCATGATCCAACACTTCCTCCTACCTGTCAATCATCGCCATGATCCAAACCTCCCTCCTACCTGTCAATCATCGCCATGATCCAACACTCCCTACCTGTCAATCATCACCATGTTCCAACCCTCCCTCCTACCTGTCAATCGTCGCCATGATCCAAACCTCCCTCCTACCTGTCAATCATTGCCATGATCCAACCCTCCCTCCTACCTGTCAATCATCACCATGATCCAACCCTCCCTCCTACCTGTCAATCGTCGCCATGATCCAAACCTCCCTCCTACCTGTCAATCATCACCATGATCCAACCCTCCCTCCTACCTGTCAATCATCACCATGATCCAACCCTCCCTCCTACCTGTCAATCATCGCCATGATCCAACCCTCCCTCCTACCTGTCAATCACCACCATGATCTAACCCTCCCTCCTACCTGTCAATCATTGCCATGATCCAACCCTCCCTCCTACCTGTCAATCATTGCCATGATCCAACCCTCCCTACCTGTCAATCATCACCATGATCCAACCCTCCCTCCTACATGTCAATCATCGCCATGAACCAACCCTCCCTCCTACCTGTCAATCATCACCATGATCCAACCCTCCCTCCTACCTGTCAATCACCACCATGATCCAAACCTCCCTCCCTACCTGTCAATCATCACCATGATCCAACCCGCCCTCCTACCTGTCAATCATCACCATGATCCAACCCTCCTGTCAATCGTCGCCATGATCCAACCCTCCCTCCTACCTGTCAATCATCACCATGATCCAACCCTCCATCCTACATGTCAATCATCGCCATGATCCAACCCTTCCTGTCAATCATCGCCATGATCCAACCCTCCCTCCTACCTGTCAATCATCGCCATGATCCAACCCTCCCTCCTACCTGTCAATCATCACCATGATCCAACCCTCCCTCCTGTCAATCATCACCATGATCGAACCCTCCCTCCCTCCTGTCAATCATTGCCATGATCCAACCCTCCCTCCCTACCTGTCAATCATTGCCATGATCCAACCATCCCTCCTACCTGTCAATCATCACCATGATCCAACCCTCCCTCCTACCTGTCAATCATCGCCATGATCCAACCCTCCCTCCCTCCTGTCAATCATCACCATGATCCAACCCTCCCTCCTACCTGTCAATCATCACCATGATCCAACCCTCCCTCCCTCCTGTCAATCATCGCCATGATCCAACTCTCCCTCCCTCCTGTCAATCATCACCATGATCCAACCCTCCCTCCTACCTGTCAATCATCACCATGATCCAACCCTCCCTCCCTCCTGTCAATCATCGCCATGATCCAACCCACCCTCCTACCTGTCAATCATCGCCATGATCCAACCCTCCCTCCTACCTGTCAATCATCGCCATGACCGAACCCTCCCTACCTGTCAATCATTGCCATGATCCAACCATCCCTCCTACCTGTCAATCATCACCATGATCCAACCCTCCCTCCTACCTGTCAATCATCACCATGATCCAACCCTCCCTCCTACCTGTCAATCATCGCCATGATCCAACCCTCCCTCCTTCCTGTCAATCATCACCATGATCCAACCCTCCCTCCTACCTGTCAATCATCACCATGATCCAACCCTCCCTCCCTCCTGTCAATCATCGCCATGATCCAACCCTCCCTCCCTACCTGTCAATCATCGCCATGATCCAACCCTCCCTCCCTCCTACCTGTCAATCATCGCCATGATCCAACCCTCCCTCCTACCTGTCAATCATCGCCATGACCGAACCCTCCCTACCTGTCAATCATTGCCATGATCCAACCCTCCCTCCTACCTGTCAATCATCGCCATGATGCAACCCTCCCTCCTACCTGTCAATCATCACCATGATCCAACCCTCCCTCCTGTCAATCATCGCCATGATCCAACCCTCCCTCCTACCTGTCAATCATCACCATGATCCAACCTTACCTGTCAATCATCTCCATGATCCAACCCTCCCTCCTACCTGTCAATCAACACCATGATCCAACCCTCCCTACCTGTCAATCATCGCCATGATCCAACACTTCCTCCTACCTGTCAATCATCGCCATGATCCAACCCTCCCTCCTACCTGTCAATCATCACCATGATCCAACCCTCCCTACTTGTCAATCATCACCATGTTCCAACCCTCCCTCCTACCTGTCAATCATCGCCATGATCCAAACCTCCCTCCTACCTGTCAATCATTGCCATGATCCAACCCTCCCTCCTACCTGTCAATCATCACCATGATCCAACCCTCCCTCCTACCTGTCAATCATCGCCATGATCCAACCCTCCCTCCGACCTGTCAATCATCACCATGATCCAACGCTCCCTACCTGTAAATCATCGCCATGATCCAACACTCCCTCCTACCTGTCAATCATTGCCATGATCCAACCCTCCCTCCTACCTGTCAATCATCACCATGATCCAACCCTCCCTCCTACCTGTCAATCATCGCCATGATCCAAACCTCCCTCCTACCTGTTAATCATCGCCTTGATCCAACCCGCCCTCCTACCTGTCAATCATCACCATGATCCAACCCTCCTTCCTACCTGTCAATCATCGCCATGATCCAACCATCCCTGCTACCTGTCAATCATCGCCATGATCCAACCATCCCTCCTACCTGTCAATCATCACCATGATCTAACCCTCCCTCGCTACCTGTCAATCATCGCCATGATCCAACCCTCCCTCCTACCTGTCAATCATCGCCATGATCCAACCCTCCCTCCTACCTGTCAATCATCACCATGATCTAACCCTCCCTCGCTACATGTCAATCATCACCATGATCCAACCCTCCCTCCTACCTGTCAATCATCGCCATGATCCAACCATCCCTCCTACCTGTCAATCATCGCCATGATCCAACCCTCCCTCCTACCTGTCAATCATCACCATGATCTAACCCTCCCTCCCTACCTGTCAATCATCACCATGATCCAACCCTCCCTCCTACCTGTCAATCACCGCCATGATCCAACCTTCTCTCCTACCTGTCAATCATTGCCATGATCCAACCCTCCCTCCTACCTGTCAATCATCGCCATGATCCAACCCTCCTTCCTACCTGTCAATCATCGCCATGATCCAACCTTCTCTCCTACCCGTCAATCATTGCCATGATCCAACCCTCCCTCCTACCTGTCAATCATCGCCATGATCCAACCCTCCTTCCTACCTGTCAATCATCACCATGATCCAACCATCCCTCCTACCTGTCAATCATCGCCATGATCCAACCCTCCCTACCTGTCAATCATCACCATGATCCAACCCTCCCTCCTACCTGTCAATCATCGCCATGATCCAACCCTCCTTCCTACCTGTCAATCATCACCATGATCCAACCCTACCTGTCAATCATCACCATGATCCAACCCTCCCTCCTACCTGTCAATCATCACCATGATCCAACCCTCCCTCCTACCTGTCAATCATTGCCATGATCCAACCCTCCCTCCTACCTGTCAATCATCACCATGATCCAACCCTCCCTCCCTACCTGTCAATCATCACCATGATCCAACCCTCCCTCCTACCTGTCAATCATCGCCATGATCCAACCCTCCCTCCCTACCTGTCAATCATCGCCATGATCCAAACCTCCCTCCCTACCTGTCAATCATCGCCATGATCCAACCCTCCCTCCCTACCTGTCAATCATCGCCATGATCCAACCCTCCCTCCCTATCTGTCAATCATCGCCATGATCCAACCCTCCCTCCCTCCTACCTGTCAATCATCGCCATGATCCAACCCTCCCTACCTGTCAATCATCACCATGATTCAACCCTCCCTCCTACCTGTCAATCATTGCCATGATCCAACCCTCCCGCCAACCTGTCAATCATCGCCATGATCCAACCCTCCCTCCTACCTGTCAATCATCACCATGATCCAACCCTCCCTCCTGTCAATCATCGCCATGATCCAACCCTCCCTCCTACCTGTCAATCATCGCCATGATCCAACCCTCCCTCCTACCTGTCAATCATCGCCATGATCCAACCCTACCTGTCAATCATCGCCATGATCCAACCCTCCCTCCTACCTGTCAATCAACACCATGATCCAACCCTCCCTACCTGTCAATCATCGCCATGATCCAACACTTCCTCCTACCTGTCAATCATCGCCATGATCCAACCCGCCCTCCTACCTGTCAATCATCACCATGATCCAACCCGCCCTCCTACCTGTCAATCATCACCATGTTCCAACCCTCCCTCCTACCTGTCAATCATCGCCATGATCCAAACCTCCCTCCTACCTGTCAATCATTGCCATGATCCAACCCACCCTCCTACCTGTCAATCATTGCCATGATCCAACCCTCCCTCCTACCTGTTAATCATCGTCATGATCCAACCCTCCCTCCCTCCTGTCAATCATCGCCATGATCCAACCCTCCCTCCTACCTGTCAATCATCACCATGATCCAACACTCCCTCCCTACCTGTCAATCATCACCATGATCCAACCCTCCCTCCTACCTGTCAATCATCGCCATGATCCAACCCTCCCTCCCTCCTGTCAATCATCGCCATGATCCAACCCTCCCTCCTACCTGTCAATCATCGCCATGATCCAACACTTCCTCCTACCTGTCAATCATCGTCATGATCCAACCCTCCCTCCCTCCTGTCAATCATCGCCATGATCCAACCCTCCCTCCTACCTGTCAATCATCACCATGATCCAACCCTCCCTCCTACCTGTCAATCAACACCATGATCCAACCCTCCCTACCTGTCAATCATCGCCATGATCCAACACTTCCTCCTACCTGTCAATCATCGCCATGATCCAACCCTCCCTCCTACCTGTCAATCATCACCATGATCCAACCCTCCCTACTTGTCAATCATCACCATGTTCCAACCCTCCCTCCTACCTGTCAATCATCGCCATGATCCAAACCTCCCTCCTACCTGTCAATCATTGCCATGATCCAACCCTCCCTCCTACCTGTCAATCATCACCATGATCCAACCCTCCCTCCTACCTGTCAATCATCGCCATGATCCAACCCTCCCTCCGACCTGTCAATCATCACCATGATCCAACGCTCCCTACCTGTAAATCATCGCCATGATCCAACACTCCCTCCTACCTGTCAATCATTGCCATGATCCAACCCTCCCTCCTACCTGTCAATCATCACCATGATCCAACCCTCCCTCCTACCTGTCAATCATCGCCATGATCCAAACCTCCCTCCTACCTGTTAATCATCGCCTTGATCCAACCCGCCCTCCTACCTGTCAATCATCACCATGATCCAACCCTCCCTCCTACCTGTCACTCATCGCCATGATCCAAACATCCCTCCTACCTGTCAATCATCACCATGATCCAACCCTCCCTCCTACCTGTCAATCATCGCCATGATCCAACCCTCCCTCCTACCTGTCAATCATCACCATGATCTAACCCTCCCTCCCTACATGTCAATCATCACCATGATCCAACCCTCCCTCCTACCTGTCAATCATCGCCATGATCCAACCATCCCTCCTACCTGTCAATCATCGCCATGATCCAACCCTCCCTCCTACCTGTCAATCATCACCATGATCTAACCCTCCCTCCCTACCTGTCAATCATCACCATGATCCAACCCTCCCTCCTACCTGTCAATCATCGCCATGATCCAACCTTCTCTCCTACCTGTCAATCATTGCCATGATCCAACCCTCCCTCCTACCTGTCAATCATCGCCATGATCCAACCCTCCTTCCTACCTGTCAATCATCGCCATGATCCAACCTTCTCTCCTACCCGTCAATCATTGCCATGATCCAACCCTCCCTCCTACCTGTCAATCATCGCCATGATCCAACCCTCCTTCCTACCTGTCAATCATCACCATGATCCAACCCTCCCTCCTACCTGTCAATCATCGCCATGATCCAACCCTCCCTACCTGTCAATCATCACCATGATCCAACCCTCCCTCCTACCTGTCAATCATCGCCATGATCCAACCCTCCTTCCTACCTGTCAATCATCACCATGATCCAACCCTCCCTCCCTACCTGTCAATCATCACCATGATCCAACCCTCCCTCCTACCTGTCAATCATCGCCATGATCCAACCCTCCCTCCTACCTGTCAATCATTGCCATGATCCAACCCTCCCTCCTACCTGTCAATCATCACCATGATCCAACCCTCCCTCCCTACCTGTCAATCATCACCATGATCCAACCCTCCCTCCTACCTGTCAATCATCGCCATGATCCAACCCTCCCTACCTGTCAATCATCGCCATGATCCAAACCTCCCTCCATACCTGTCAATCATCGCCATGATCCAACCCTCCCTCCCTACCTGTCAATCATCGCCATGATCCAACCCTCCCTCCTACCTGTCAATCATCGCCATGATCCAACCCTCCCTCCCTACCTGTCAATCATCGCCATGATCCAAACCTCCCTCCCTACCTGTCAATCATCGCCATGATCCAACCCTCCCTCCTACCTGTCAATCATCGCCATGATCCAACCCTCCCTCCCTGTCAATCATCGCCATGATCCAACCCTCCCTCCCTCCTACCTGTCAATCATCGCCATGATCCAACCCTCCCTACCTGTCAATCATCACCATGATTCAACCCTCCCTCCTACCTGTCAATCATTGCCATGATCCAACCCTCCCGCCAACCTGTCAATCATCGCCATGATCCAACCCTCCCTCCTACCTGTCAATCATCACCATGATCCAACCCTCCCTCCTGTCAATCATCGCCATGATCCAACCCTCCCTCCTACCTGTCAATCATCGCCATGATCCAACCCTCCCTCCTACCTGTCAATCATCGCCATGATCCAACCCTACCTGTCAATCATCGCCATGATCCAACCCTCCCTCCTACCTGTCAATCAACACCATGATCCAACCCTCCCTACCTGTCAATCATCGCCATGATCCAACACTTCCTCCTACCTGTCAATCATCGCCATGATCCAACCCGCCCTCCTACCTGTCAATCATCACCATGATCCAACCCGCCCTCCTACCTGTCAATCATCACCATGTTCCAACCCTCCCTCCTACCTGTCAATCATCGCCATGATCCAAACCTCCCTCCTACCTGTCAATCATTGCCATGATCCAACCCACCCTCCTACCTGTCAATCATTGCCATGATCCAACCCTCCCTCCTACCTGTTAATCATCGTCATGATCCAACCCTCCCTCCATCCTGTCAATCATCGCCATGATCCAACCCTCCCTCCTACCTGTCAATCATCACCATGATCCAACCCTCCCTCCCTACCTGTCAATCATCACCATGATCCAACCCTCCCTCCTACCTGTCAATCATCGCCATGATCCAACCCTCCTGTCAATCATCGCCATGATCCAACCCTCCCTCCTACCTGTCAATCATCGCCATGATCCAACACTTCCTCCTACCTGTCAATCATCGCCATGATCCAACCCTCCCTCCTACCTGTCAATCATCACCATGATCCAACCCTCCCTACCTGTCAATCATCACCATGTTCCAACCCTCCCTCCTACCTGTCAATCATCGCCATGATCCAAACCTCCCTCCTACCTGTCAATCATTGCCATGATCCAACCCTCCCTCCTACCTGTCGATCATCACCATGATCCAACCCTCCCTCCTACCTGTCAATCATCGCCATGATCCAACCCTCCCTCCGACCTGTCAATCATCACCATGATCCAACGCTCCCTACCTGTCAATCATCGCCATGATCCAACCCTCCCTCCTACCTGTGAATCATCGCCATGATCCAACCCTCCCTCCTACCTGTTAATCATCGCCTTGATCCAACCCTCCCTCCTACCTGTCAATCATCACCATGATCCAACCCTCCCTCCTACCTGTCACTCATCGCCATGATCCAACCATCCCTCCTACCTGTCAATCATCGCCATGACCCAACCCTCCCTCCCTACCTGTCAATCATCGCCATGATCCAACCCTCCCTCCTACCTGTCAATCATCACCATGATCCAACCCTCCCTCCTACCTGTCAATCATCGCCATGATCCAACCCTCCCTCCTACCTGTCAATCATCGCCATGATCCAACCCTCCCTCCTACCTGTCAATCATCACCATGATCCAACCCTCCTTCCTACCTGTCAATCATCGCCATGATCCAACCCTCCCTCCTACCTGTCAATCATCACCATGATCCAACCATCCCTCCTACCTGTCAATCATCACCATGATCGAACCCTCCCTCCTACCTGTCAATCATCACCATGATCCAACCCTCCCTCCTACCTGTCAATCATCGCCATGATCCAACCCTCCCTCCTACCTGTCAATCATCACCATGATCTAACCCTCCCTCCCTACATGTCAATCATCACCATGATCCAACCCTCCCTCCTACCTGTCAATCATCGCCATGATCCAACCATCCCTCCTACCTGTCAATCATCGCCATGATCCAACCCTCCCTCCTACCTGTCAATCATCACCATGATCCAACCCTCCCTCCCTACCTGTCAATCATCACCATGATCCAACCCTCCCTCCTACCTGTCAATCATCGCCATGATCCAACCTTCTCTCCTACCTGTCAATCATTGCCATGATCCAACCCTCCCTCCTACCTGTCAATCATCACCATGATCCAACCCTCCTTCCTACCTGTCAATCATCACCATGATCCAACCCTCCCTCCTACCTGTCAATCATCACCATGATCCAACCCTCCCTCCTGTCAATCATCACCATGATCCAACCTTCTCTCCTACCTGTCAATCATTGCCATGATCCAACCGTCTCTCCTACCTGTCAATCATCGCCATGATCCAACCCTCCTTCCTACCTGTCAATCATCACCATGATCCAACCTTCTCTCCTACCTGTCAATCATTGCCATGATCCAACCCTCCCTCCTACCTGTCAATCATCGCCATGATCCAACCCTCCTTCCTACCTGTCAATCATCACCATGATCCAACCCTCCCTCCTACCTGTCAATCATCGCCATGATCCAACCCTCCCTACCTGTCAATCATCACCATGATCCAACCCTCCCTCCTACCTGTCAATCATCACCATGATCCAACCCTCCCTCCTACCTGTCAATCATCGCCATGATCCAACCCTCCTTCCTACCTGTCAATCATCACCATGATCCAACCCTCCCTCCCTACCTGTCAATCATCACCATGATCCAACCCTCCCTCCTACCTGTCAATCATCACCATGATCCAACCCTCCCTCCTACCTGTCAATCATCACCATGATCCAACCCTCCCTCCTACCTGTCAATCATCGCCATGATCCAACCCTCCCTCCTACCTGTCAATCATCGCCATGATCCAACCCTCCCTACCTGTCAATCATCACCATGATCCAACCCTCCCTCCTACCTGTCAATCATCACCATGATCCAACCCTCCCTCCTACCTGTCAATCATCGCCATGATCCAACCCTCCTTCCTACCTGTCAATCATCACCATGATCCAACCCTCCCTCCCTACCTGTCAATCATCACCATGATCCAACCCTCCCTCCCTACCTGTCAATCATCACCATGATCCAACCCTCCCTCCTACATGTCAATCATCACCATGATCCAACCCTCCCTCCCTACCTGTCAATCATCACCATGATCCAACCCTCCCTCCTGTCAATCATCGCCATGATCCAACCCTCCCTCCTACCTGTCAATCATCACCATGATCCAACCCTCCATCCCACATGTCAATCATCGCCATGATCGAACCCTCCCTCCCTACCTGTCAATCATCGCCATGATCCAACCCTCCCTCCCTATCTGTCAATCATCGCCATGATCCAACCCTCCCTCCTACCTGTCAATCATCACCATGATCCAACCCTCCCTCCTGTCAATCATCGCCATGATCCAACCCTCCCTCCTACCTGTCAATCATCGCCATGATCCAACACTTCCTCCTACCTGTCAATCATCGCCATGATCCAACCCTCCCTCCTACCTGTCAATCATCGCCATGATCCAACCCTCCCTCCTACCTGTCAATCATCGCCATGATCCAACCCTCCCTCCTACCTGTCAATCATCACCATGATCCAAACCTCCCTCCTGTCAATCATCGCCATGATCCAACCCTCCCTCCTACCTGTCAATCATCGCCATGATCCAACACTTCCTCCTACCTGTCAATCATCGCCATGATCCAACCCTCCCTCCCTCCTGTCAATCATCGCCATGATCCAACCCTCCCTCCTACCTGTCAATCATCGCCATGATCCAAACCTCCCTCCTACCTGTCAATCATCGCCATGATCCAACACTCCCTACCTGTCAATCATCACCATGTTCCAACCCTCCCTCCTACCTGTCAATCGTCGCCATGATCCAAACCTCCCTCCTACCTGTCAATCATTGCCATGATCCAACCCTCCCTCCTACCTGTCAATCATCACCATGATCCAACCCTCCCTCCTACCTGTCAATCATCACCATGATCCAACCCTCCCTCCTACCTGTCAATCATCGCCATGATCCAACCCTCCCTCCTACCTGTCAATCACCACCATGATCTAACCCTCCCTCCTACCTGTCAATCATTGCCATGATCCAACCCTCCCTCCTACCTGTCAATCATTGCCATGATCCAACCCTCCCTACCTGTCAATCATCACCATGATCCAACCCTCCCTCCTACCTGTCAATCATCGCCATGAACCAACCCTCCCTCCTACCTGTCAATCATCACCATGATCCAACCCTCCCTCCTACCTGTCAATCACCACCATGATCCAACCCTCCCTCCCTACCTGTCAATCATCACCATGATCCAACCCGCCCTCCTACCTGTCAATCATCACCATGATCCAACCCTCCTGTCAATCGTCGCCATGATCCAACCCTCCCTCCTACCTGTCAATCATCACCATGATCCAACCCTCCATCCTACATGTCAATCATCGCCATGATCCAACCCTCCCTCCCTTCCTGTCAATCATCGCCATGATCCAACCCTCCCTCCTACCTGTCAATCATCGCCATGATCCAACCCTCCCTCCTACCTGTCAATCATCACCATGATCCAACCCTCCCTCCTGTCAATCATCACCATGATCCAACCCTCCCTCCCTCCTGTCAATCATTGCCATGACCCAACCCTCCCTCCCTGTCAATCATTGCCATGATCCAACCATCCCTCCTACCTGTCAATCATCACCATGATCCAACCCTCCCTCCTACCTGTCAATCATCACCATGATCCAACCCTCCCTCCTACCTGTCAATCATCGCCATGATCCAACCCTCCCTCCCTACCTGTCAATCATCGCCATGATCCAACCCTCCCTCCCTACCTGTCAATCATCGCCATGATCCAACCCTCCCTCCCTCCTACCTGTCAATCATCGCCATGATCCAACCCTCCCTCCTACCTGTCAATCATCGCCATGACCGAACCCTCCCTACCTGTCAATCATTGCCATGATCCAACCCTCCCTCCTACCTGTCAATCATCGCCATGATGCAACCCTCCCTCCTACCTGTCAATCATCACCATGATCCAACCCTCCCTCCTGTCAATCATCGCCATGATCCAAGCCTCCCTCCTACCTGTCAATCATCACCATGATCCAACCTTACCTGTCAATCATCTCCATGATCCAACCCTCCCTCCTACCTGTCAATCAACACCATGATCCAACCCTCCCTACCTGTCAATCATCGCCATGATCCAACACTTCCTCCTACCTGTCAATCATCGCCATGATCCAACCCTCCCTCCTACCTGTCAATCATCACCATGATCCAACCCTCCCTACTTGTCAATCATCACCATGTTCCAACCCTCCCTCCTACCTGTCAATCATCGCCATGATCCAAACCTCCCTCCTACCTGTCAATCATTGCCATGATCCAACCCTCCCTCCTACCTGTCAATCATCACCATGATCCAACCCTCCCTCCTACCTGTCAATCATCACCATGATCCAACCCTCCCTACCTGTAAATCATCACCATGATCCAACCCTCCCTCCTACCTGTCAATCATCACCATGATCCAACCCTCCCTACCTGTAAATCATCACCATGATCCAACCCTCCCTCCTACCTGTCAATCATCGCCATGATCCAACACTCCCTCCGACCTGTCAATCATCACCATGATCCAACCCTCCCTACCTGTAAATCATCGCCATGATCCAACACTCCCTCCTACCTGTCAATCATTGCCATGATCCAACCCTCCCTCCTACCTGTCAATCATCACCATGATCCAACCCTCCCTCCTACCTGTCAATCATCGCCATGATCCAAACCTCCCTCCTACCTGTTAATCATCGCCTTGATCCAACCCGCCCTCCTACCTGTCAATCATCACCATGATCCAACCCTCCCTCCTACCTGTCACTCATCGCCATGATCCAACCATCCCTGCTACCTGTCAATCATCGCCATGATCCAACCATCCCTCCTACCTGTCAATCATCACCATGATCCAACCCTCCCTCCTACCTGTCAATCATCGCCATGATCCAACCCTCCCTCCTACCTGTCAATCATCACCATGATCTAACCCTCGCTCCCTACATGTCAATCATCACCATGATCCAACCCTCCCTCCTACCTGTCAATCATCGCCATGATCCAACCATCCCTCCTACCTGTCAATCATCGCCATGATCCAACCCTCCCTCCTACCTGTCAATCATCACCATGATCTAACCCTCCCTCCCTACCTGTCAATCATCACCATGATCCAACCCTCCCTCCTACCTGTCAATCATCGCCATGATCCAACCTTCTCTCCTACCTGTCAATCATTGCCATGATCCAACCCTCCCTCCTACCTGTCAATCATCGCCATGATCCAACCTTCTCTCCTACCTGTCAATCATTGCCATGATCCAACCCTCCTTCCTACCTGTCAATCATCGCCATGATCCAACCTTCTCTCCTACCCGTCAATCATTGCCATGATCCAACCCTCCCTCCTACCTGTCAATCATCGCCATGATCCAACCCTCCTTCCTACCTGTCAATCATCACCATGATCCAACCCTCCCTCCTACCTGTCAATCATCGCCATGATCCAACCCTCCCTACCTGTCAATCATCACCATGATCCAACCCTCCCTCCTACCTGTCAATCATCGCCATGATCCAACCCTCCTTCCTACCTGTCAATCATCACCATGATCCAACCCTCCCTCCCTACCTGTCAATCATCACCATGATCCAACCCTCCCTCCTACCTGTCAATCATCGCCATGATCCAACCCTCCCTCCTACCTGTCAATCATTGCCATGATCCAACCCTCCCTCCTACCTGTCAATCATCACCATGATCCAACCCTCCCTCCCTACCTGTCAATCATCACCATGATCCAACCCTCCCTCCTACCTGTCAATCATCGCCATGATCCAACCCTCCCTCCCTACCTGTCAATCATCGCCATGATCCAAACCTCCCTCCCTACCTGTCAATCATCGCCATGATCCAACCCTCCCTCCCTACCTGTCAATCATCGCCATGATCCAACCCTCCCTCCCTATCTGTCAATCATCGCCATGATCCAATCCTCCCTCCCTCCTACCTGTCAATCATCGCCATGATCCAACCCTCCCTACCTGTCAATCATCACCATGATTCAACCCTCCCTCCTACCTGTCAATCATTGCCATGATCCAACCCTCCCGCCAACCTGTCAATCATCGCCATGATCCAACCCTCCCTCCTACCTGTCAATCATCACCATGATCCAACCCTCCCTCCTGTCAATCATCGCCATGATCCAACCCTCCCTCCTACCTGTCAATCATCGCCATGATCCAACCCTCCCTCCTACCTGTCAATCATCGCCATGATCCAACCCTACCTGTCAATCATCGCCATGATCCAACCCTCCCTCCTACCTGTCAATCAACACCATGATCCAACCCTCCCTACCTGTCAATCATCGCCATGATCCAACACTTCCTCCTACCTGTCAATCATCGCCATGATCCAACCCGCCCTCCTACCTGTCAATCATCACCATGATCCAACCCGCCCTCCTACCTGTCAATCATCACCATGTTCCAAACCTCCCTCCTACCTGTCAATCATCGCCATGATCCAAACCTCCCTCCTACCTGTCAATCATTGCCATGATCCAACCCACCCTCCTACCTGTCAATCATTGCCATGATCCAACCCTCCCTCCTACCTGTTAATCATCGTCATGATCCAACCCTCCTGTCAATCATCGCCATGATCCAACCCTCCCTCCTACCTGTCAATCATCACCATGATCCAACCCTCCCTCCCTACCTGTCAATCATCACCATGATCCAACCCTCCCTCCTACCTGTCAATCATCGCCATGATCCAACCCTCCCTCCCTCCTGTCAATCATCGCCATGATCCAACCCTCCCTCCTACCTGTCAATCATCGCCATGATCCAACACTTCCTCCTACCTGTCAATCATCGCCATGATCCAACCCTCCCTCCTACCTGTCAATCATCACCATGATCCAACCCTCCCTACCTGTCAATCATCACCATGTTCCAACCCTCCCTCCTACCTGTCAATCATCGCCATGATCCAAACCTCCCTCCTACCTGTCAATCATTGCCATGATCCAACCCTCCCTCCTACCTGTCAATCATCACCATGATCCAACCCTCCCTCCTACCTGTCAATCATCGCCATGATCCAACCCTCCCTCCGACCTGTCAATCATCACCATGATCCAACGCTCCCTACCTGTCAATCATCGCCATGATCCAACCCTCCCTCCTACCTGTCAATCATCGCCATGATCCAACCCTCCCTCCTACCTGTTAATCATCGCCTTGATCCAACCCTCCCTCCTACCTGTCAATCATCACCATGATCCAACCCTCCCTCCTACCTGTCACTCATCGCCATGATCCAACCATCCCTCCTACCTGTCAATCATCGCCATGACCCAACCCTCCCTCCCTACCTGTCAATCATCGCCATGATCCAACCCTCCCTCCTACCTGTCAATCATCACCATGATCCAACCCTCCCTCCTACCTGTCAATCATCGCCATGATCCAACCCTCCCTCCTACCTGTCAATCATCGCCATGATCCAACCCTCCCTCCTACCTGTCAATCATCACCATGATCCAACCCTCCTTCCTACCTGTCAATCATCGCCATGATCCAACCCTCCCTCCTACCTGTCAATCATCACCATGATCCAACCATCCCTCCTACCTGTCAATCATCACCATGATCCAACCCTCCCTCCTACCTGTCAATCATCACCATGATCCAACCCTCCCTCCTACCTGTCAATCATCACCATGATCCAACCCTCCCTCCTACCTGTCAATCATCACCATGATCTAACCCTCCCTCCTACCTGTCAATCATCACCATGATCCAACCCTCCCTCCCTACCTGTCAATCATCACCATGATCTAACCCTCCCTCCTACCTGTCAATCATCACCATGATCCAACCCTCCCTCCTGTCAATCATCACCATGATCCAACCCTCCCTCCTACCTGTCAATCATCACCATGATCCAACCCTCCCTCCTGTCAATCATCACCATGATCCAACCTTCTCTCCTACCTGTCAATCATTGCCATGATCCAACCCTCTCTCCTACCTGTCAATCATCGCCATGATCCAACCCTCCTTCCTACCTGTCAATCATCACCATGATCCAACCCTCCCTCCTACCTGTCAATCATCGCCATGATCCAACCCTCCTTCCTACCTGTCAATCATCACCATGATCCAACCCTCCCTCCTACCTGTCAATCATCGCCATGATCCAACCCTCCCTACCTGTCAATCATCACCATGATCCAACCCTCCCTCCTACCTGTCAATCATCACCATGATCCAACCCTCCCTCCTACCTGTCAATCATCGCCATGATCCAACCCTCCTTCCTACCTGTCAATCATCACCATGATCCAACCCTCCCTCCCTACCTGTCAATCATCACCATGATCCAACCCTCCCTCCTACCTGTCAATCATCACCATGATCCAACCCTCCCTCCTACCTGTCAATCATCACCATGATCCAACTCTCCCTCCTACCTGTCAATCATCGCCATGATCCAACCCTCCCTCCTACCTGTCAATCATCGCCATGATCCAACCCTCCCTACCTGTCAATCATCGCCATGATCCAACCCTCCCTCCTACCTGTCAATCATCACCATGATCCAACCCTCCCTCCTACCTGTCAATCATCGCCATGATCCAACCCTCCTTCCTACCTGTGAATCATCACCATGATCCAACCCTACCTGTCAATCATCACCATGATCCAACCCTCCCTCCCTACCTGTCAATCATCACCATGATCCAACCCTCCCTCCTACCTGTCAATCATCACCATGATCCAACTCTCCCTCCTACCTGTCAATCATCGCCATGATCCAACCCTCCCTCCTACCTGTCAATCATCGCCATGATCCAACCCTCCCTACCTGTCAATCATCACCATGATCCAACCCTCCCTCTCTACCTGTCAATCATCACCATGATCCAACCCTCCCTCCTGTCAATCATCGCCATGATCCAACCCTCCATCCCACATGTCAATCATCGCCATGATCCAACCCTCCCTCCCTACCTGTCAATCATCGCCATGATCCAACCCTCCCTCCCTATCTGTCAATCATCGCCATGATCCAACCCTCCCTCCTACCTGTCAATCATCACCATGATCCAACCCTCCCTCCCTCCTGTCAATCATCGCCATGATCCAACCCTACCTGTCAATCATCGCCATGATCCAAACCTCCCTCCCAACTGTCAATCATCGCCATGATCCAACCCTACCTGTCAATCATCGCCATGATCCAACCCTCCCTCCCTATCTGTCATTCATCGCCATGATCCAACCCTCCCTCCCTCCTACCTGTCAATCATCGCCATGATCCAACCCTCCCTCCTACCTGTCAATCATCACCATGATCCAACCCTCCCTACCTGTCAATCATCACCATGATTCAACCCTCCCTCCTACCTGTCAATCATTGCCATGATCCAACGCTCCCTACCTGTCAATCATCGCCATGATCCAACCCTCCCTCCCTACCTGTCAATCATCGCCATGATCCAACCCTCCCTCCTACCTGTCAATCATCACCATGATCCAACCCTCCCTCCTGTCAATCATCGCCATGATCCAACCCTCCCTCCTACCTGTCAATCATCGCCATGATCCAACCCTCCCTCCTACCTGTCAATCAACACCATGATCCAACCCTCCCTACCTGTCAATCATCGCCATGATCCAACACTTCCTCCTACCTGTCAATCATCGCCATGATCCAACCCGCCCTCCTACCTGTCAATCATCACCATGATCCAACCAGCCCTCCTACCTGTCAATCATCACCATGTTCCAACCCTCCCTCCTACCTGTCAATCATCGCCATGATCCAAACCTCCCTCCTACCTGTCAATCATTGCCATGATCCAACCCACCCTCCTACCTGTCAATCATTGCCATGATCCAACCCACCCTCCTACCTGTCAATCATTGCCATGATCCAACCCTCCCTCCTACCTGTTAATCATCGTCATGATCCAACCCTCCCTCCCTCCTGTCAATCATCGCCATGATCCAACCCTCCCTCCTACCTGTCAATCATCACCATGATCCAACCCTCCCTCCCTACCTGTCAATCATCACCATGATCCAACCCTCCCTCCTACCTGTCAATCATCGCCATGATCCAACCCTCCCTCCCTCCTGTCAATCATCGCCATGATCCAACCCTCCCTCCTACCTGTCAATCATCGCCATGATCCAACCCTCCCTCCCTCCTGTCAATCATCGCCATGATCCAACCCTCCCTCCTACCTGTCAATCATCGCCATGATCCAACCCTCCCTCCTACCTGTCAATCATCGCCATGATCCAACCCTCCCTCCTACCTGTCAATCATCGCCATGATCCAACCCTCCCTCCTACCTGTCAATCATCGCCATGATCCAACCCTCCCTCCTACCTGTCAATCATCGCCATGATCCAACCCTCCCTACCTGTCAATCATTGCCATGATCGAACCCTCCCTCCTACCTGTCAATCATTGCCATGATACAACCCTCCCTCCTACCTGTCAATCATCGCCATGATCCAACCCTCCTTCCCTCCTGTCAATCATCGCCATGAGCCAACCCTCCCTCCTACCTGTCAATCATCGCCATGATCCAACACTCCCTCCTACCTGTCAATCATCGCCATGATCGAACCCTCCCTCCTACCTGTCAATCATTGCCATGATCCAACCCTCCCTACCTGTCAATCATTGCCATGATCCAACCCTCCCTCCTACCTGTCAATCATCGCCATGATCCAACCCTCCCTCCTACCTGTCAATCATCACCATGATCCAACCCTCCCTCCCTACCTGTCAATCATCACCATGATCCAACCCTCCCTCCTACCTGTCAATCATCGCCATGATCCAACCCTCCCTCCCTCCTGTCAATCATCGCCATGATCCAACCCTCCCTCCTACCTGTCAATCATCGCCATGATCCAACACTTCCTCCTACCTGTCAATCATCGCCATGATCCAACCCTCCCTCCTACCTGTCAATCATCACCATGATCCAACCCTCCCTACCTGTCAATCATCACCATGTTCCAACCCTCCCTCCTACCTGTCAATCATCGCCATGATCCAAACCTCCCTCCTACCTGTCAATCATTGCCATGATCCAACCCTCCCTCCTACCTGTCAATCATCACCATGATCCAACCCTCCCTCCTACCTGTCAATCATCGCCATGATCCAACCCTCCCTCCGACCTGTCAATCATCACCATGATCCAACGCTCCCTACCTGTCAATCATCGCCATGATCCAACCCTCCCTCCTACCTGTCAATCATCGCCATGATCCAACCCTCCCTCCTACCTGTTAATCATCGCCTTGATCCAACCCTCCCTCCTACCTGTCAATCATCACCATGATCCAACCCTCCCTCCTACCTGTCACTCATCGCCATGATCCAACCATCCCTCCTACCTGTCAATCATCGCCATGACCCAACCCTCCCTCCCTACCTGTCAATCATCGCCATGATCCAACCCTCCCTCCTACCTGTCAATCATCACCATGATCCAACCCTCCCTCCTACCTGTCAATCATCGCCATGATCCAACCCTCCCTCCTACCTGTCAATCATCGCCATGATCCAACCCTCCCTCCTACCTGTCAATCATCACCATGATCCAACCCTCCTTCCTACCTGTCAATCATCGCCATGATCCAACCCTCCCTCCTACCTGTCAATCATCACCATGATCCAACCATCCCTCCTACCTGTCAATCATCACCATGATCCAACCCTCCCTCCTACCTGTCAATCATCACCATGATCCAACCCTCCCTCCTACCTGTCAATCATCGCCATGATCCAACCCTCCCTCCTACCTGTCAATCATCACCATGATCCAACCATCCCTCCTACCTGTCAATCATCGCCATGATCCAACCCTCCCTCCTACCTGTCAATCATCACCATGATCCAACCCTCCCTCCCTACCTGTCAATCATCACCATGATCCAACCCTCCCTCCTACCTGTCAATCATCGCCATGATCCAACCTTCTCTCCTACCTGTCAATCATTGCCATGATCCAACCCTCCCTCCTACCTGTCAATCATCACCATGATCCAACCCTCCCTCCTACCTGTCAATCATCACCATGATCCAACCCTCCCTCCTACCTGTCAATCATCACCATGATCTAACCTCCCTCCTACCTGTCAATCATCACCATGATCCAACCCTCCCTCCCTACCTGTCAATCATCACCATGATCTAACCCTCCCTCCTACCTGTCAATCATCACCATGATCCAACCCTCCCTCCTGTCAATCATCACCATGATCCAACCCTCCCTCCTACCTGTCAATCATCACCATGATCCAACCCTCCCTCCTGTCAATCATCACCATGATCCAACCTTCTCTCCTACCTGTCAATCATTGCCATGATCCAACCCTCTCTCCTACCTGTCAATCATCGCCATGATCCAACCCTCCTTCCTACCTGTCAATCATCACCATGATCCAACCTTCTCTCCTACCTGTCAATCATTGCCATGATCCAACCCTCCCTCCTACCTGTCAATCATCGCCATGATCCAACCCTCCTTCCTACCTGTCAATCATCACCATGATCCAACCCTCCCTCCTACCTGTCAATCATCGCCATGATCCAACCCTCCCTACCTGTCAATCATCACCATGATCCAACCCTCCCTCCTACCTGTCAATCATCACCATGATCCAACCCTCCCTCCTACCTGTCAATCATCGCCATGATCCAACCCTCCTTCCTACCTGTCAATCATCACCATGATCCAACCCTCCCTCCCTACCTGTCAATCATCACCATGATCCAACCCTCCCTCCTACCTGTCAATCATCACCATGATCCAACCCTCCCTCCTACCTGTCAATCATCACCATGATCCAACTCTCCCTCCTACCTGTCAATCATCGCCATGATCCAACCCTCCCTCCTACCTGTCAATCATCGCCATGATCCAACCCTCCCTACCTGTCAATCATCGCCATGATCCAACCCTCCCTCCTACCTGTCAATCATCACCATGATCCAACCCTCCCTCCTACCTGTCAATCATCGCCATGATCCAACCCTCCTTCCTACCTGTCAATCATCACCATGATCCAACCCTCCCTCCCTACCTGTCAATCATCACCATGATCCAACCCTCCCTCCCTACCTGTCAATCATCACCATGATCCAACCCTCCCTCCTACCTGTCAATCATCACCATGATCCAACTCTCCCTCCTACCTGTCAATCATCGCCATGATCCAACCCTCCCTCCTACCTGTCAATCATCGCCATGATCCAACCCTACCTGTCAATCATCACCATGATCCAACCCTCCCTCGCTACCTGTCAATCATCACCATGATCCAACCCTCCCTCCTGTCAATCATCGCCATGATCCAACCCTCCATCCCACATGTCAATCATCGCCATGATCGAACCCTCCCTCCCTACCTGTCAATCATCGCCATGATCCAACCCTCCCTCGCTATCTGTCAATCATCGCCATGATCCAACCCTCCCTCCTACCTGTCAATCATCACCATGATCCAACCCTCCCTCCCTCCTGTCAATCATCGCCATGATCCAACCCTCCCTCCCTACCTGTCAATCATCGCCATGATCCAAACCTCCCTCCCAACTGTCAATCATCGCCATGATCCAACCCTCCCTCCCTACCTGTCAATCATCGCCATGATCCAACCCTCCCTCCCTATCTGTCAATCATCGCCATGATCCAACCCTCCCTCCCTCCTACCTGTCAATCATCGCCATGATCCAACCCTCCCTCCTACCTGTCAATCATCACCATGATCCAACCCTCCCTACCTGTCAATCATCACCATGATTCAACCCTCCCTCCTACCTGTCAATCATTGCCATGATCCAACGCTCCCTACCTGTCAATCATCGCCATGATCCAACCCTCCCTCCCTACCTGTCAATCATCGCCATGATCCAACCCTCCCTCCTACCTGTCAATCCTCACCATGATCCAACCCTCCCTCCTGTCAATCATCGCCATGATCCAACCCTCCCTCCTACCTGTCAATCATCGCCATGATCCAACCCTCCCTCCTACCTGTCAATCAACACCATGATCCAACCCTCCCTACCTGTCAATCATCGCCATGATCCAACACTTCCTCCTACCTGTCAATCATCGCCATGATCCAACCCGCCCTCCTACCTGTCAATCATCACCATGATCCAACCCGCCCTCCTACCTGTCAATCATCACCATGTTCCAAACCTCCCTCCTACCTGTCAATCATTGCCATGATCCAACCCACCCTCCTACCTGTCAATCATTGCCATGATCCAACCCTCCCTCCTACCTGTTAATCATCGTCATGATCCAACCCTCCCTCCCTCCTGTCAATCATCGCCATGATCCAACCCTCCCTCCTACCTGTCAATCATCACCATGATCCAACTCTCCCTCCCTACCTGTCAATCATCACCATGATCCAACCCTCCCTCCTACCTGTCAATCATCGCCATGATCCAACCCTCCCTCCCTCCTGTCAATCATCGCCATGATCCAACCCTCCCTCCTACCTGTCAATCATCGCCATGATCCAACCCTCCCTCCCTCCTGTCAATCATCGCAATGATCCAACCCTCCCTCCTACCTGTCAATCATCGCCATGATCCAACCCTCCCTCCTACCTGTCAATCATCACCATGATCCAACCCTCCCTCCCTCCTGTCAATCATCGCCATGATCCAACCCTCCCTCCTACCTGTCAATCATCGCCATGATCCAACCCTCCCTCCTACCTGTCAATCATCGCCATGATCCAACCCTCCCTCCTACCTGTCAATCATCGCCATGATCGAACCCTCCCTACCTGTCAATCATTGCCATGATCGAACCCTCCCTCCTACCTGTCAATCATTGCCATGATACAACCCTCCCTTCTACCTGTCAATCATCGCCATGATCCAACCCTCCTTCCCTCCTGTCAATCATCGCCATGAGCCAACCCTCCCTCCTACCTGTCAATCATCGCCATGATCCAACACTCCCTCCTACCTGTCAATCATCGCCATGATCGAACCCTCCCTCCTACCTGTCAATCATTGCCATGATCCAACCCTCCCTACCTGTCAATCATTGCCATGATCCAACCCTCCCTCCTACCTGTCAATCATCGCCATGATCCAACCCTCCCTCCTACCTGTCAATCATCGCCATGATCCAACCTCCCTACCTGTCAATCATCGCCATGATCCAACCCTCCCTCCTACCTGTCAATCATCGCCATGATCCAACCCTCCCTACCTGTTAATCATCGCCATGATCCAACCCTCCCTCCCTCCTGTCAATCATCGCCATGATCCAACCCTCCCTCCTACCTGTCAATCATCACCATGATCCAACCCTCCCTCCCTCCTGTCAATCATCGCCATGATCCAACCCTCCCTCCTACCTGTCAATCATCACCATGATCTAACCCTCCCTCCTACCTGTCAATCATCACCATGATCCAACCCTCCCTCCTACCTGTCAATCATCGCCATGATCCAACCCTCCCTCCTACCTGTCAATCATCACCATGATCTAACCCTCCCTCCTACCTGTCAATCATCACCATGATCTAACCCTCCCTCCTACCTGTCAATCATCACCATGATCTAACCCTCCCTCCTACCTGTCAATCATCGCCATGATCCAACCCTCCCTCCCTACCTGTCAATCATCACCATGATCCAACCCTCCCTCCTACCTGTCAATCATCACCATGATCCAACCCTCCCTCCCTACCTGTCAATCATCACCATGATCCAACCCTCCCTCCTACCTGTCAATCATCACCATGATCCAACCCTCCCTCCTACCTGTCAATCATCACCATGATCTAACCCTCCCTCCTACCTGTCAATCATTGCCATGATCCAACCCTCCCTCCTACCTGTCAATCATCGCCATGATCCAACCATCCCTCCTACCTGTCAATCATCACCATGATCCAACCCTCCCTCCTACCTGTCAATCATCGCCATGACCCAACCCTCCCTCCTACCTGTCAATCATCACCATGATCCAACCCTCCCTCCTACCTGTCAATCATCACCATGATCCAACCCTCCCTCCTACCTGTCAATCATCACCATGATCTAACCCTCCCTCCCTACCTGTCAATCATCACCATGATCCAACCCTCCCTCCTACCTGTCAATCATCGCCATGACCCAACCCTCCCCACCTGTCAATCATCGCCATGATCCAACCCTCCCTCCCACCTGTCAATCATTGCCATGATCCAACCCTCCCTCCTACCTGTCAATCAACGCCATGATCCAACCCTCCCTCCTACCTGTCAATCATCACCATGATCCAACCCTCCCTCCTGTCAATCATCACCATGATCCAACCCTCCCTCCTGTCAATCATCGCCATGATCCAACCCTCCCTCCTACCTGTCAATCATCGCCATGATCCAACCCTCCCTCCTCCCTGTCAATCATCGCCATGATCCAACACTTCCTCCTACCTGTGAATCATCGCCATGATGCAACCCTCCCTCCTACCTGTCAATCATCACCATGATCCAACCCTCCCTACCTGTCAATCATCACCATGTTCCAACCCTCCCTCCTACCTGTCAATCATCGCCATGATCCAACACTCCCTCCTATCCTGTCAATCATCGCCATGATCCAACCCTCCCTCCTACCTGTCAATCATCACCATGATCCAACCCTCCCTCCTACCTGTCACTCATCGCCATGATCCAACCCTCCCTCCTACCTGTCAATCATCACCATGATCCAACCCTCCCTCCTACCTGTCAATCATCACCATGATCCAACCCTCCCTCCTACCTGTCAATCATCACCATGATCCAACCCTCCCTCCTACCTGTCACTCATCGCCATGATCCAACCCTCCCTCCTACCTGTCAATCATCACCATGATCCAACCCTCCCTCCTACCTGTCAATCATCACCATGATCCAACCCTCCCTCCTACCTGTCAATCATCACCATGATCCAACCCTCCCTCCTACCTGTCAATCATCGCCATGATGCAACCCTCCCTCCATCTGTCAATCATCACCATGATCCAACCCTCCCTACCTGTCAATCATCACCATGTTCCAACCCTCCCTCCTACCTGTCAATCATCGCCATGATCCAACACTCCCTCCTATCCTGTCAATCATCGCCATGATCCAACCCTCCCTCCCTACCTGTCAATCATCACCATGATCCAACACTCCCTCCTACCTGTCAATCATCGCCATGATCCAACACTCCCTCCTATCCTGTCAATCATCGCCATGATCCAACCCTCCCTCCTACCTGTCAATCATCACCATGATCCAACCCTCCCTCCTACCTGTCACTCATCACCATGATCCAACCCTCCCTACCTGTCAATCATCGCCATGATCCAACCCTCCCTCCTACCTGTCACTCATCGCCATGATCCAACCCTCCCTCCTACCTGTCAATCATCACCATGATCCAACCCTCCCTCCTACCTGTCAATCATCACCATGATCCAACCCTCCCTCCCTACCTGTCAATCATCACCATGATCCAACACTCCCTCCTACCTGTCAATCATCGCCATGATCCAACACTCCCTCCTATCCTGTCAATCATCACCATGATCCAACCCTCCCTCCTACCTGTCACTCATCACCATGATCCAACCCTCCCTACCTGTCAATCATCGCCATGATCCAACCCTCCCTCCTACCTGTCAATCATCGCCATGATCCAACCATCCCTCCTGCCTGTCAATCATCACCATGATCCAACCCTCCCTCCTACCTGTCAATCATCACCATGATCTCACCCTCCCTCCCTACATGTCAATCATCACCATGATCCAACCCTCCCTCCTACCTGTCAATCATCACCATGATCCAACCCTCCCTCCTACCTGTCAATCATCGCCATGATCCAACGCTCCCTCCTACCTGTCAATCATCACCATGATCTAACCCTCCCTCCCTACCTGTCAATCATCACCATGATCCAACCCTCCCTCCTACCTGTCAATCATCGCCATGATCCAACCCTCCCCCCTACCTGTCAATCATTGCCATGATCCAAGCCTCCCTCCTACCTGTCAATCATTGCCATGATCCAACCCTCCCTACCTGTCAATCATCACCATGATCCAACCCTCCCTCCTACCTGTCAATCATCGCCATGATCCAACCCTCCCTCCTACCTGTCAATCATCACCATGATCCAACCCTCCCTCCTACCTGTCAATCACCACCATGATCCAACCCTCCCTCCTACCTGTCAATCATCACCATGATCCAGCCCTCCATCCTACATGTCAATCATCGCCATGATCCAACCCTCCCTCCCTACCTGTCAATCATCGCCATGATCCAACCCTCCCTCCTACCTGTCAATCATCGCCATGATCCAACCCTCCCTCCCTACCTGTCAATCATCGCCATGATCCAACCCTCCCTCCTACCTGTCAATCATCGCCATGATCCAACCCTCCCTCCTACCTGTCAATCATCACCATGATCCAACCCTCCCTCCTACCTGTCACTCATCACCATGATCCAACCCTCCCTACCTGTCAATCATCGCCATGATCCAACCCTCCCTCCTACCTGTCACTCATCGCCATGATCCAACCCTCCCTCCTACCTGTCAATCATCACCATGATCCAACCCTCCCTCCTACCTGTCAATCATCACCATGATCCAACCCTCCCTCCCTACCTGTCAATCATCACCATGATCCAACACTCCCTCCTACCTGTCAATCATCGCCATGATCCAACACTCCCTCCTATCCTGTCAATCATCACCATGATCCAACCCTCCCTCCTACCTGTCACTCATCACCATGATCCAACCCTCCCTACCTGTCAATCATCGCCATGATCCAACCCTCCCTCCTACCTGTCAATCATCGCCATGATCCAACCATCCCTCCTGCCTGTCAATCATCACCATGATCCAACCCTCCCTCCTACCTGTCAATCATCACCATGATCTCACCCTCCCTCCCTACATGTCAATCATCACCATGATCCAACCCTCCCTCCTACCTGTCAATCATCACCATGATCCAACCCTCCCTCCTACCTGTCAATCATCGCCATGATCCAACGCTCCCTCCTACCTGTCAATCATCACCATGATCTAACCCTCCCTCCCTACCTGTCAATCATCACCATGATCCAACCCTCCCTCCTACCTGTCAATCATCGCCATGATCCAACCCTCCCTCCTACCTGTCAATCATCACCATGATCCAACCCTCCCTCCTACCTGTCAATCACCACCATGATCCAACCCTCCCTCCTACCTGTCAATCATCACCATGATCCAGCCCTCCATCCTACATGTCAATCATCGCCATGATCCAACCCTCCCTCCTACCTGTCAATCATCACCATGATCCAACCCTCCCTCCCTCCTGTCAATCATCGCCATGATCCAACACTCCCTCCTATCCTGTCAATCATCACCATGATCCAACCCTCCCTCCTACCTGTCACTCATCGCCATGATCCAACCCTCCCTCCTACCTGTCAATCATCACCATGATCCAACCCTCCCTCCTACCTGTCAATCATCACCATGATCCAACCCTCCCTCCTACCTGTCAATCATCACCATGATCCAACCCTCCCTCCCTACCTGTCAAACATCGCCATGATCCAACCCTCCCTCCCTCCTACCTGTCAATCATCACCATGATCCAACCCTCCCTCCTACCTGTCAATCATCACCATGATCCAACCCTCCCTCCTACCTGTCAATCATCGCCATGATGCAACCCTCCCTCCTACCTGTCAATCATCACCATGATCCAACCCTCCCTACCTGTCAATCATCACCATGTTCCAACCCTCCCTCCCACCTGTCAATCATCGCCATGATCCAACACTCCCTCCTATCCTGTCAATCATCGCCATGATCCAACCCTCCCTCCTACCTGTCACTCACCACCATGATCCAACCCTCCCTCCCTACCTGTCAATCATCGCCATGATCCAACCCTCCCTCCTACCTGTCAATCATCGCCATGATCCAACCCTCCCTCCTACCTGTCACTCATCGCCATGATCCAACCCTCCCTCCTACCTGTCAATCATCGCCATGATCCAACCCTCCCTCCTACCTGTCAATCATCGCCATGATCCAACGCTCCCTCCTACCTGTCAATCATCACCATGATCTAACCCTCCCTCCTACCTGTCAATCATCACCATGATCCAACCCTCCCTCCTACCTGTCACTCATCGCCATGATCCAACCCTCCCTCCTACCTGTCAATCATCGCCATGATCCAACCATCCCTCCTGCCTGTCAATCATCACCATGATCCAACCCTCCCTCCTACCTGTCAATCATCACCATGATCCAACCCTCCCTCCTACCTGTCAATCATCACCATGATCCAACGCTCCCTCCTACCTGTCAATCATCACCATGATCTAACCCTCCCTCCCTACCTGTCAATCATCACCATGATCCAACCCTCCCTCCTACCTGTCAATCATCGCCATGATCCAACCCTCCCCCCTACCTGTCAATCATCACCATGATCCAACCCTCCCTCCTACCTGTCAATCATCACCATGATCCAACCGTCCCTCCTACCTGTCAATCATCGCCATGATCCAACGCTCCCTCCTACCTGTCAATCATCACCATGATCTAACCCTCCCTCCCTACCTGTCAATCATCACCATGATCCAACCCGCCCTCCTACCTGTCAATCATCGCCATGATCCAACCCTCCCTCCTACCTGTCAATCATCGCCATGATCCAACGCTCCCTCCTACCTGTCAATCATCACCATGATCTAACCCTCCCTCCCTACCTGTCAATCATCACCATGATCCAACCCGCCCTCCTACCTGTCAATCATCGCCATGATCCAACCCTCCCCCCTACCTGTCAATCATTGCCATGATCCAAGCCTCCCTCCTACCTGTCAATCATTGCCATGATCCAACCCTCCCTACCTGTCAATCATCACCATGATCCAACCCTCCCTCCTACCTGTCAATCATCGCCATGATCCAACCCTCCCTCCTACCTGTCAATCATCACCATGATCCAACCCTCCCTCCTACCTGTCAATCACCACCGTGATCCAACCCTCCCTCCCTACCTGTCAATCATCACCATGATCCAACCCTCCCTCCTACCTGTCAATCATCGCCATGATCCAACCCTCCCTCCTACCTGTCAATCATCGCCATGATCCAACCCTCCCTCCTACCTGTCAATCATCGCCATGATCCAACCCTCCCTCCTACCTGTCACTCATCGCCATGATCCAACCCTCCCTCCTACCTGTCAATCATCACCATGATCCAACCCTCCCTCCCTCCTGTCAATCATCGCGATGATCCAACCCTCCCTTCCTACCTGTCAATCATCGCCATGATCCAACCCTCCCTCCCTACCTGTCAATCATCGCCATGATCCAACCCTCCCTCCTACCTGTCAATCATCGCCATGATCCAACCCTACCTGTCAATCATCGCCATGATCCAACCCTCCCTCCCTACCTGTCAATCATCGCCATGATCCAACCCTCCCTCCCTCCTACCTGTCAATCATCGCCATGATCCAACCCTCCCTCCTACCTGTCAATCATCGCCATGATCCAACCCTCCCTACCTGTCAATCATCACCATGATCCAACCCTCCCTCCTACCTGTCAATCATCGCCATGATCCAACCCTCCCTCCTACCTGTCAATCATCACCATGATCCAACCCTCCCTCCTGTCAATCATCGCCATGATCCAACCCTCCCTACCTGTCAATCATCACCATGATCCAACCCTCCCTCCTACCTGTCAATCATCGCCATGATCCAACCCTCCCTCCTACCTGTCAATCATCACCATGATCCAACCCTCCCTCCTGTCAACCATCGCCATGATCCAACCCTCCCTCCTACCTGTCAATCATCGCCATGATCCAACCCTACCTGTCAATCATCGCCATGATCCAACCCTCCCTCCTACCTGTCAATCAACACCTTGATCCAACCCTCCCTACCTGTCAATCATCGCCATGATCCAACACTTCCTCCTACCTGTCAATCATCGCCATGATCCAACCCGCCCTCCTACCTGTCAATCATCACCATGTTCCAACCCTCCCTCCTACCTGTCAATCATCGCCATGATCCAAACCTCCCTCCTACCTGTCAATCATTGCCATGATCCAACCCTCCCTCCTACCTGTCAATCATCGTCTTGATCCAACCCTCCCTCCCTCCTGTCAATCATCGCCATGATCCAACCCTCCCTCCTACCTGTCAATCATCACCATGATCCAACCCTACCTGTCAATCATCACCATGATCCAACCCTCCCTCCTACCTGTCAATCATCGCCATGATCCAACCCTCCCTCCTACCTGTCAATCATCACCATGATCCAACCCTCCCTCCTGTCAACCATCGCCATGATCCAACCCTCCCTCCTACCTGTCAATCATCGCCATGATCCAACCCTACCTGTCAATCATCGCCATGATCCAACCCTCCCTCCTACCTGTCAATCAACACCATGATCCAACCCTCCCTACCTGTCAATCATCGCCATGATCCAACACTTCCTCCTACCTGTCAATCATCGCCATGATCCAACCCGCCCTCCTACCTGTCAATCATCACCATGTTCCAACCCTCCCTCCTACCTGTCAATCATCGCCATGATCCAAACCTCCCTCCTACCTGTCAATCATTGCCATGATCCAACCCACCCTCCTACCTGTCAATCATTGCCATGATCCAACCCTCCCTCCTACCTGTCAATCATCGTCTTGATCCAACCCTCCCTCCCTCCTGTCAATCATCGCCATGATCCAACCCTCCCTCCTACCTGTCAATCATCACCATGATCCAACCCTCCCTCCTACCTGTCAATCATCGCCATGATCCAACCCTCCCTCCTACCTGTCAATCATCGCCATGATCCAACCCTCCCTCCCTACCTGTCAATCATCACCATTATCCAACCCTCCCTCCTACCTGTCAATCATCACCATGATCCAACCCTCCCTCCTACCTGTCAATCATCACCATGATCCAACCCTCCCTCCCTACCTGTCAATCATCACCATTATCCAACCCTCCCTCCTACCTGTCAATCATCACCATGATCCAACCCTCCCTCCTACCTGTCAATCATCACCATGATCCAACCCTCCCTCCTACCTGTCAATCATCGCCATGATCCAACCCTCCCTCCTACCTGTCAATCATCGCCATGATCCAACCCTCCCTACCTGTCAATCATTGCCATGATCGAACCCTCCCTCCTACCTGTCAATCATTGCCATGATCCAACCCTCCCTCCTACCTGTCAATCATCGCCATGATCCAACCCTCCCTCCTACCTGTCAATCATCGCCATGAGCCAACCCTCCCTCCTACCTGTCAATCATCGCCATGAGCCAACCCTCCCTCCTACCTGTCAATCATCGCCATGATCCAACCCTCCCTCCTACCTGTCAATCATCGCCATGATCCAACCCTCCCTACCTGTTAATCATTGCCATGATCCAACCCTCCCTCCTACCTGTCAATCATTGCCATGATCCAACCCTCCCGACCTGTCAATCATTGCCATTATCCAACCCTCCCTCCTACCTGTCAATCATCTCCATGATCCAACCCTCCCTACCTGTCAATCATCGCCATGATCCAACCCTCCCTCCTACCTGTCAATCATCGCCATGATCCAACCCTCCCTACCTGTTAATCATCACCATGATCCAACCCTCCCTCCCTCCTGTCAATCATCGCCATGATCCAACCCTCCCTCCTACCTGTCAATCATCACCATGATCCAACCCTCCCTCCTACCTGTCAATCATCGCCATGATCCAAGCCTCCCTCCTGTCAATCATCGCTATGATCCAACCCTCCCTCCTACCTGTCAATCATCACCATGATCCAACCCTCCCTCCTACCTGTCAATCATCGCCATGATCCAACCCTCCCTACCTGTTAATCATCACCATGATCCAACCCTCCCTCCCTCCTGTCAATCATCGCCATGATCCAACCCTCCCTCCTACCTGTCAATCATCACCATGATCCAACCCTCCCTCCTACCTGTCAATCATCGCCATGATCCAACCCTCCCTCCTACCTGTCAATCATCGCCATGACCCAACCCTCCCTCCTACCTGTCAATCATCGTCATGATCCAACCCTCCCTCCTACCTGTCAATCATCACCATGATCCAACCCTCCCTACCTGTCAATCATCGCCATGATCCAACCCTCCCTCCTACCTGTCAATCATCGCCATGACCCAACCCTCCCTACCTGTTAATCATCGCCATGATCCAACCCTCCCTCCTACCTGTCAATCATCGCCATGATCCAACCCTCCCTACCTGTCAATCATCAGCATGATCCAACCCTCCCTCCTACCTGTCAATCATCGCCATGATGCAACCCTCCCTCCTACCTGTCAATCATCGCCATGATCCAACCCGCCCTCCCTCCCTGTCAATCATCTCCTTGGACAAAACCTCCTTGCTATCAGTCAATCAATAAAACCCACACCATCCCTGCAGACTCACACACTTAACCCCTACACTCACCCCCCAGCCCCCACACAGAAACATAGAAGATAGGAGCAGGAGTAGGCCATTCGGCCCCTCGAGCCTGTTCCACCATTTAATGAGATCATGGCTGATCATCCAAATTTCAGTACCCTGTCCCTGCCTTCTCCCCATATCCCTTGATCCCTTTAGCCTTAAGAAATATATCTAACTCCTTCTTGAATATATTTAATGAATTGGCCTCAATTGCCTTGTGTGGTAAAGAATTCCACAGATTCACCACTCTCTCTGGGTGATGAAATTCCTCCTCATCTCAGTCCTAAATGGCTTACTCCTTATCCTTAGACTATAACCGCTGGTTCTGGACTCTCCGACCATCGGGAACAGCCTTCCTGCATCCAGTCTGACCAGTCCTGTTAGAATTTTATAAGTTTCAATGAGATCCCCTCTCATTCTTCTAAACTCGAACGAGTATAAGCCCAATCGACACAATCTCTCCTCATACGTCATTCCTGCCATCCCAGGTATCAGTCTGGTGAATCTTCGCTGCACTCCCTTCATGGCAAGAACATCCTTGCTCAGATAAGGCGACCAAAACTGCACACAATACTCAAGGTGTGGTCTCACCAAGGCCCTGTACAACTGCAGCAAGACATCCTTGTTCCTGTACTCAAACCCTCTCGCCACGAAGGCCAACATACCATTTGCCTTCTTAACCGCCTGCTGCACCTGCATGCTTACCTTCAGCGACTGGTGCACAAGGACACCCAGGTCTCGTTGCACTTCCCCTTCTCCCAATCTATTGCCATTCAAATAATAATCTGCCTTCCTGTTTTGCCACTGAAGCGGATAACCTCGCATTTATCCACATTTATCCAGTCCCCACACCCACCCCTCCCCCACTCACCCTCACCCCCCACACTCACCCCTCACTCCCCACACTCACCCCTCACTCCCAACACTCACCCCCCCACTCACCCCTCACTCCCCACACTCACCCCCACTCCCCACACTCACCCCTCACACTCACCCCTCACTCCCCACACTCACCCCCCACTCCCCACACTCACCCCTCACTCCCCACACTCACCCCTCACCCCCCACACTCACCCCTCACTCCCCACACTCACCCCCCACACTCACCCCCCTCACTCACCCCTCACTCCCCACACTCACCCCTTACCCCCCACACTCACCCCTCATTCCCCACACTCACCCCCCACCCCCCACACTCACCCTCACTCCCCACACTCACCCCTCACTCCCCACACTCACCCCCACCCCCCACACTCACCCCTCACTCCCCACACTCACCCCTCACCCCCCACACTCACCCCTCACTCCCCACACTCACCCCCCACACTCACCCTCACTCCCCACACTCACCCCTCACTCCCCACACTCACCCCCCAATCCCACCCCCCACTCCCCACACTAACCCCTCTCTCCCCACACTCACCCCCCACCCCCCACACTCACCCCTCACTCCCCACACTCACCCCTCACTCCCCACACACACCCCTCACTCCCCACACTCACCCCCCACACTCACCCCTCACCCCCCACACTCACCCCTCACTCCCACACTCACCCCTCACTCCCCACACTCACCCCCCACTCCCCACACTCACCCCCCACACTCACCCCTCACTCCCCACGCTCACCCCTCACTCCCCACACTCACCCCCCACGCCCCACACTCACCCCCCACACTCACGCCCCACACTCACCCCCCCCACGCCCCACACTCACCCCCCCACACCCCACACTCACCCCCCCCACGCCCCCCACTCACCCCCCCCACGCCCCACACTCACCCCCCCCATGCCCCACACTCACCCCCCCACCCCCCACACTCACCACCCCCACGCCCCACACTCACCCCCCCACGCCCCACACTCACCCCCCCACGCCCCACACTCACCCCCCACACTCAGCCCCCCCACGCCCCACACACCACTCATGCTAACTCTGACTCACCCTTGCACATCAACACACGCCCACACATTCCCGTGTGCAGGAGGTGCAGCTCCTCATTGAACGCCCAGTGATACCGCCCCCACCCCCACCCCCAGCGCCACTCCCTGCCAGTGTTGGGACATGGCAGTCAGGCTTCGGCGATCCGAGGGGCGTGTGTCCGAGGCCGGCCCTCTATAGACCCTGGGACGGTGGCTGACTCCTGGTCGGACATTGTGTCAGGTGGTGTGGGTGGGATCCACCGATTTGTGGTCGGGGTGGAGGGGTGGGGAGTCTGTCTGGTCTCACTCGATCACTCTTGTTCCAGGAGCGGATCCTGAGGATGTCATCATGGCCGCTTTCAAGGTCCTCGACCCCGATGGCAAGGGATCAATCAAGAAGGAATTGTGAGTACTGGGGTGGGTCGGAGGCGGGTCGGTGGAGGGGCGGGAGAGCGGCAAAGGCGGGTGGTGAGCCAGGAAAGGGAGGCCTCTGTGAGGGGGCAGGAGGAGGGGGCTCAGAACAGGGGAAGGAGGGAGGTGCTGGGGGTGAGGGTGAGGGTGGCTCGGGGAGGGGACCTGGGGAATGGGGGGAGGGGAGGGGATCTGGGAAGGGGGAGGAGGGACTGGGGAGGGGGACGGGTCTGTGTCTCTCCTCATCTCTCAATTGTCTGTCTCTCTGTCTGTCTGTCTC
>NW_028225179.1:67029799-67088185 GCF_052327205.1 Somniosus microcephalus | reverse complement strand
CCCCTCACTGTCCAATCTCAGCTCCCCCCTCACTGTCCAATCTCAGTCCCCCCCCGCACTGTCCAATCTCAGTCCCCCCCCCCGTCACTGTCCAATCTCAGTCCCCCCCGTCACTGTCCAAACTCAGTCCCCCCCCCTCACTGTCCAATCTCAGTCCCCCCCCCTCACTGTCCAATCTCAGTCCCCCACCCCACTGTCCAATCTCAGTCCCCCCCCTCACTGTCCAATCTCAGTCCCCCCCCCTCACTGTCCAATCTCAGTCCCCCCCTCACTGTCCAATCTCAGTCCCCCCCCCTCACTGTCCAATCTCAGTCCCCCCCTCACTGTCCAATCTCAGTCCCCCCCCTCACTGTCCAATCTCAGTCCCCCCCTCACTGTCCAATCTCAGTCCCCCCCTCACTGTCCAATCTCAGTCCCCCCCCTCACTGTCCAATCTCAGTCCCCCCCCTCACTGTCCAATCTCAGTCCCCACCCTTCACTGTCCAATCTCAGTACCCCCCTCACTGTCCAATCTCAGTACCCCCCCCTTCACTGTCCAATCTCAGTCCCCCCCTCACTGTCCAATCTCAGTCCCCCCCCTTCACTGTCCAATCTCAGTCACCCCCCTCACTGTCCAATCTCAGTCCCCCCCTCACTGTCCAATCTCAGTCCCCCCCTCACTGTCCAATCTCAGTCCCCCCCTCACTGTCCAATCTCAGTCCCCCCCCTCACTGTCCAATCTCAGTCCCTCCCCTCACTGTCCAATCTCAGTCCCCCCCCTCACTGTCCAATCTCAGTCCCCCCCTCACTGTCGAATCTCAGTCCCCCCCGCCACTGTCCAATCTCAGTCCCCCCTCACTGTCCAATCTCAGTCCCCCCCTCACTGTCCAAGCTCAGTCCCCCCCCCTCACTGTCCAATCTCAGTCGCCCCCTCACTGTCCAATCTCAGTCCCACCCTCACTGTCCAATCTCAGTCCCCCCCTCACTGTCCAATCTCAGTCCCCCCCTCACTGTCCAATCTCAGTCCCCCCCCTTCACTGTCCAATCTCAGTCCCCCCCCTCACTGTCCAATCTCAGTCCCCCCCCTCACTGTCCAATCTCAGTCCCCCCCTCACTGTCCAATCTCAGTCCCCCCCTCACTGTCCAATCTCAGTCCCCCCCTCACTGTCCAATCTCAGCACCCCCCCCCTCACTGTCCAATCTCAGTCCCCCCCTCACTGTCCAATCTCAGTCCCCCCCTCACTGTCCAATCTCAGTCCCCCCCTCACTGTCCAATCTCAGTCCCCCCCTCACTGTCCAATCTCAGTCCCCCCCCTCACTGTCCAATCTCAGTCCCCCCCCTCACTGTCCAATCTCAGTCCCCCCCCTCACTGTCCAATCTGAGTACCCCCCTCACTGTCCAATCTCAGTCCCCCCCCCTCACTGTCCAATCTCAGTCCCCCCCCCTCACGGTCCAATCTCAGTCCCCCCTCACTGTCCAATCTCAGTCCCCCCTCACTGTCCAATCACATTCCCCCCCCCCCTGACTGTCCAATCTCAGTCCCCCCTCACTGTCCAATCTGAGTCCCCCCCCTCACTGTCCAATCTCAGTCCCCCCCTCACTGTCCAATCTCAGTCCCCCCCCCTCACTGTCCAATCTCAGTCCCCCCCCTCACTGTCCAATCTCAGTCCCCCCCTCACTGTCCAATCTCAGTCCCCCCCTCACTGTCCAATCTCAGTACCCCCTCACTGTCCAATCTCAGTCCCCCCCCTCACTGTCCAATCTCAGTCCCCCTCCTCACTGTCCAATCTCAGTCCCCCCCCTTCACTGTCCAATCTCAGTCCCCCCCCTCACTGTCCAATCTCACTCCCCCCCTCACTGTCCAATCTCAGCCCCCCCCGTCACTGTCCAATCTCACTACCCCCCTCACTGTCCAATCTCAGTCCCCCCCCTCACTGTCCAATCTCAGTCCCCCCCTCACTGTCCAATCTCAGTCCCCCCCTCACTGTCCAATCTCAGTCCCCCCCTCACTGTCCAATCTCAGTCCCCCGCCTCACTCTGTCCAATCTCAGTGACGTTCCCCCCCCTCACTGCCCAATCTCAGTCCCCCCCTCACTGTCCAATCTCAGTCCCCCCCTCACTGTCCAATCTCAGTCCCCCCTCACTGTCCAATCTCAGTCCCACCCTCACTGTCCAACCTCAGTCCCCCCCTCACTGTCCAATCTCAGCCCCCCCCCTCACTGTCCACTCTCAGTTCCCCCCCCCCACTGTCCAATTTCATTCCCCCCCGACTGTCCAATCTCAGTCCCCCCCCCTCACTGTCTAATCTCAGTCCCCCCCTCCTCACTGTCCAATCTCAGTACCCCCCCTCACTGTCCAATCTCAGTCCCCCCCCTCACTGTCCAATCTCAGTCCCCCCTCACTGTCCAACCTCAGTCCCCCCTCACTGTCCAATCTCAGTCCCCCGCCTCACTGTCCAATCTCAGTCCCCCCTCACTGTCCAATCTCAGTCCCCCCCCTCACTGTCCAATCTCAGTCCCCCCCCTCACTGTCCAATCTCAGTCCCCCCCCTCACTGTCCAATCTCAGTCCCCCCCTCACTGTCCAATCTCAGTCCCCCCCTCACTGTCCAATCTCAGTCCCCCCCCTCACTGTCCAATCTCAGTCCCCCCCCCCTCACTGTCCAATCTCAGTCCCCCCCTCACTGTCCAAACTCAGTCCCCCCCTCACTGTCCAATCTCAGTCCCCCCCTCACTGTCCAATCTCAGTGCCCCCCCCTCACTGTCCAATCTCAGTCCCCCCCCTCACTGTCCAATCTCAGTCCCCCCCTCACTGTCCAATCTCAGTCCCCCCCCTCACTGTCCAATCTCAGTCCCCCCCCTCACTGTCCAATCTCAGTCCCCCCCTCACTGTCCAATCTCAGTACCCCCCTCACTGTCCAATCTCAGTCCCCCCCCTCACTGTCCAATCTCAGCCCCCCCCTCACTGTCCAATCTCAGTCCCCCCCCGCACTGTCCAATCTCAGTCCCCCCCCGTCACTGTCCAATCTCAGTCCCCCCCCTCACTGTCCAAACTCAGTCCCCCCCCCTCACTGTCCAATCTCAGTCCCCCCCCTCACTGTCCAATCTCAGTCCCCCACCCCACTGTCCAATCTCAGTCCCCCCCCTCACTGTCCAATCTCAGTCCCCCCCGCTTACTGTCCAACCTCAGTCCCCCCCTCACTGTCCAATCTCAGTCCCCCCCCCTCACTGTCCAATCTCAGTCCCCCCCTCACTGTCCAATCTCAGTCCCCCCCTCACTGTCCAATCTCAGTCCCCCCCCTTCACTGTCCAATCTCAGTCCCCCCCCTTCACTGTCCAATCTCAGTCCCCCCCCTTCACTGTCCAATCTCAGTCCCCCCCCTCACTGTCCAATCTCAGTCCCCCCCTCACTGTCCAATCTCTGTCCCCCCCTCACTGTCCAATCTCAGTCCCCCCCCTCACTGTCCAATCTCAGTCCCCCCCCTCACTGTCCAATCTCAGTCCCCCCCCTCACTGTCCAATCTCAGTCCCCCCCCTCACTGTCCAATCTCAGTCCCCCCCTCACTGTCCAATCTCAGTCCCCCCCCCACACTATCCAATCTCAGTCCCCCCCTCACTGTCCAATCTCAGTACCCCCCTCACTGTCCAATCTCAGTCCCCCCCCTCACTGTCCAATCTCAGTCCCCCCCCCTCACTGTCCAATCTCAGTCGCCCCCTCACTGTCCAATCTCAGTCCCCCCCTCACTGTCCAATCTCAGTCCCCCCCTCACTGTCCAATCTCAGTCCCCCCCTCACTGTCCAATCTCAGTCCCCCCCCTTCACTGTCCAATCTCAGTCCCCCCCCTCACTGTCCAATCTCAGTCCCCCCCCTTCACTTTCCAATCTCAGTCCCCCCCCTCACTGTCCAATCTCAGTCCCCCCCTCACTGTCCAATCTCAGTCCCCCCCTCACTGTCCAATCTCAGTCCCCCCCCTTCACTGTCCAATCTCAGTACCCCCCCTCACTGTCCAATCTCAGTCCCCCCCCTTCACTGTCCAATCTCAGTCCCCCCCTCACTGTCCAATCTCAGTCCCCCCCCTTCACTGTCCAATCTCAGTCCCCCCCCCTCACTGTCCAATCTCAGTCCCCCGCTCACTGTCCAATCTCAGTCCCCCCCTCACTGTCCAATCTCAGTCCCCCCCTCACTGTCCAATCTCAGTCCCCCCCCTCACTGTCCAATCTCAGTCCCCCCCCTCACTGTCCAATCTCAGTCCCCCCCCTCACTGTCCAATCTCAGTTCCCCCCTCACTGTCCAATCTCAGTCCCCCCCCCCCACTGTCCAATCTCAGTCCCCCCTCACTGTCCAATCTCAGTCCCCCCCTCACTGTCCAAGCTCAGTCCCCCCCCCTCACTGTCCAATCTCAGTCGCCCCCTCACTGTCCAATCTCAGTCCCACCCTCACTGTCCAATCTCAGTCCCCCCCCTCACTGTCCAATCTCAGTCCCCCCCCTCACTGTCCAATCTCAGTCCCCCCCCTTCACTGTCGAATCTCAGTCCCCCCCCTCACTGTCCAATCTCAGTCCCCCCCCTCACTGTCCAATCTCAGTCCCCCCCTCACTGTCCAATTTCAGTCCCCCCCTCACTGTCCAATCTCAGTCCCCCCCTCACTGTCCAATCTCAGCCCCCCCCCCTCACTGTCCAATCTCAGTCCCCCCCTCACTGTCCAATCTCAGTCCCCCCCTCACTGTCCAATCTCAGTCCCCCCCTCACTGTCCAATCTCAGTCCCCCCCTCACTGTCCAATCTCAGTCCCCCCCCTCACTGTCCAATCTCAGTCCCCCCCCTCACTGTCCAATCTCAGTCCCCCCCCTCACTGTCCAATCTCAGTACCCCCCCTCACTGTCCAATCTCAGTCCCCCCCCCTCACTGTCCAATCTCAGTCCCCCCCCCCTCACGGTCCAATCTCAGTCCCCCCTCACTGTCCAATCTCAGTCCCCCCCCCCTGACTGTCCAATCTCAGTCCCCCCTCACTGTCCAATCTCAGTCCCCCCCCTCACTGTCCAATCTCAGTCCCCCCCTCACTGTCCAATCTCAGTCCCCCCCCCCTCACTGTCCAATCTCAGTCCCCCCCCCTCACTGTCCAATCTCAGTCCCCCCCTCACTGTCCAATCTCAGTCCCCCCCTCACTGTCCAATCTCAGTACCCCCTCACTGTCCAATCTCAGTCCCCCCCCTCACTGTCCAATCTCAGTCCCCCTCCTCACTGTCCAATCTCAGTCCCCCCCCTTCACTGTCCAATCTCAGTCCCCCCCCTCACTGTCCAATCTCACTCCCCCCCTCACTGTCCAATCTCAGCCCCCCCCGTCACTGTCCAATCTCACTACCCCCCCTCACTGTCCAATCTCAGTCCCCCCCCTCACTGTCCAATCTCAGTCCCCCCCTCACTGTCCAATCTCAGTCCCCCCCTCACTGTCCAATCTCAGTCCCCCCCTCACTGTCCAATCTCAGTCCCCCGCCTCACTCTGTCCAATCTCAGTGACGTTCCCCCCCCTCACTGCCCAATCTCAGTCCCCCCCTCACTGTCCAATCTCAGTTCCCCCCTCACTGTCCAATCTCACTCCCCCCTCACTGTCCAATCTCAGTCCCACCCTCACTGTCCAACCTCAGTCCCCCCCTCACTGTCCAATCTCAGCCCCCCCCCTCACTGTCCACTCTCAGTTCCCCCCCCCACTGTCCAATTTCATTCCCCCCCGACTGTCCAATCTCAGTCCCCCCCCCTCACTGTCCAATCTCAGTCCCCCCCTCCTCACTGTCCAATCTCAGTACCCCCCTCACTGTCCAATCTCAGTCCCCCCCCTCACTGTCCAATCTCAGTCCCCCCTCACTGTCCAACCTCAGTCCCCCCTCACTGTCCAATCTCCGTCCCCCGCCTCACTGTCCAATCTCAGTCCCCCCTCACTGTCCAATCTCAGTCCCCCCCCTCACTGTCCAATCTCAGTCCCCCCCCTCACTGTCCAATCTCAGTCCCCCCCTCACTGTCCAATCTCAGTCCCCCCCTCACTGTCCAATCTCAGTCCCCCCCCTCACTGTCCAATCTCAGTCCCCCCCCCTCACTGTCCAATCTCAGTCCCCCCCTCACTGTCCAAACTCAGTCCCCCCCTCACTGTCCAATCTCAGTCCCCCCCTCACTGTCCAATCTCAGTCCCCCCCCCTCACTGTCCAATCTCAGTCCCCCCCCTCACTGTCCAATCTCAGTCCCCCCCTCACTGTCCAATCTCAGTCCCCCCCCTCACTGTCCAATCTCAGTCCCCCCCTCACTGTCCAATCTCAGTCCCCCCCTCACTGTCCAATCTCAGTACCCCCCTCACTGTCCAATCTCAGTCCCCCCCCTCACTGTCCAATCTCAGCCCCCCCCTCACTGTCCAATCTCAGTCCCCCCCCGCACTGTCCAGTCTCAGTCACCCCCCGTCACTGTCCAATCTCAGTCCCCCCCCTCAATGTCCAAACTCAGTCCCCCCCCCTCACCCCACTGTCCAATCTCAGTCCCCCCCCTCACTGTCCAATCTCAGTCCCCCCCCCCTCACTGTCCAACCTCAGTCCCCCCCTCACTGTCCAATCTCAGTCCCCCCCCCTCACTGTCCAATCTCAGTCCCCCCCTCACTGTCCAATCTCAGTCCCCCCCTCACTGTCCAATCTCAGTCCCCCCCCTTCACTGTCCAATCTCAGTCCCCCCCTCACTGTCCAATCTCAGTCCCCCCCCCTCACTGTCCAATCTCAGTCCCCCCCCTCACTGTCCAATCTCAGTCCCCCCCCTTCACTGTCCAATCTCAGTCCCCCCCCTCACTGTCCAATCTCAGTCCCCCCCTCACTGTCCAATCTCTGTCCCCCCCTCACTGTCCAATCTCAGTCCCCCCCCTCACTGTCCAATCTCAGTCCCCCCCCTCACTGTCCAATCTCAGTCCCCCCCTCACTGTCCAATCTCAGTCCCCCCCCTCACTGTCCAATCTCAGTCCCCCCCTCACTGTCCAATCTCAGTCCCCCCCCCCACACTGTCCAATCTCAGTCCCCCCCTCACTGTCCAATCTCAGTCCCCCCCTCACTGTCCAATCTCAGTCCCCCCCCCTCACTGTCCAATCTCAGTCCCCCCCCCTCACTGTCCAATCTCAGTCGCCCCCTCACTGTCCAATCTCAGTCCCCCCCTCACTGTCCAATCTCAGTCCCCCCCTCACTGTCCAATCTCAGTCCCCCCCTCACTGTCCAATCTCAGTCCCCCCCCTTCACTGTCCAATCTCAGTCCCCCCCTCACTGTCCAATCTCAGTCCCCCCCCTTCACTTTCCAATCTCAGTCCCCCCCCTCACTGTCCAATCTCAGTCCCCCCCCCTCACTGTCCAATCTCAGTCGCCCCCTCACTGTCCAATCTCAGTCCCCCCCCCCCACTGTCCAATCTCAGTCCCCCCTCACTGTCCAATCTCAGTCCCCCCCTCACTGTCCAAGCTCAGTCCCCCCCCCTCACTGTCCAATCTCAGTCGCCCCCTCACTGTCCAATCTCAGTCCCACCCTCACTGTCCAATCTCAGTCCCCCCCTCACTGTCCAATCTCAGTCCCCCCCTCACTGTCCAATCTCAGTCCCCCCCCTTCACTGTCGAATCTCAGTCCCCCCCCTCACTGTCCAATCTCAGTCCCCCCCCTCACTGTCCAATCTCAGTCCCCCCCTCACTGTCCAATTTCAGTCCCCCCCTCACTGTCCAATCTCAGTCCCCCCCTCACTGTCCAATCTCAGCCCCCCCCCCTCACTGTCCAATCTCAGTCCCCCCCTCACTGTCCAATCTCAGTCCCCCCCTCACTGTCCAATCTCAGTCCCCCCCTCACTGTCCAATCTCAGTCCCCCCCTCACTGTCCAATCTCAGTCCCCCCCCTCACTGTCCAATCTCAGTCCCCCCCCTCACTGTCCAATCTCAGTCCCCCCCCTCACTGTCCAATCTCAGTACCCCCCTCACTGTCCAATCTCAGTCCCCCCCCCTCACTGTCCAATCTCAGTCCCCCCCCCCTCACGGTCCAATCTCAGTCCCCCCTCACTGTCCAATCTCAGTCCCCCCCCCCTGACTGTCCAATCTCAGTCCCCCCTCACTGTCCAATCTCAGTCCCCCCCCTCACTGTCCAATCTCAGTCCCCCCCTCACTGTCCAATCTCAGTCCCCCCCCCCTCACTGTCCAATCTCAGTCCCCCCCCTCACTGTCCAATCTCAGTCCCCCCCTCACTGTCCAATCTCAGTCCCCCCCTCACTGTCCAATCTCAGTACCCCCTCACTGTCCAATCTCAGTCCCCCCCCTCACTGTCCAATCTCAGTCCCCCTCCTCACTGTCCAATCTCAGTCCCCCCCCTTCACTGTCCAATCTCAGTCCCCCCCCTCACTGTCCAATCTCACTCCCCCCCTCACTGTCCAATCTCAGCCCCCCCCGTCACTGTCCAATCTCACTACCCCCCTCACTGTCCAATCTCAGTCCCCCCCCTCACTGTCCAATCTCAGTCCCCCCCTCACTGTCCAATCTCAGTCCCCCCCTCACTGTCCAATCTCAGTCCCCCCCTCACTGTCCAATCTCAGTCCCCCGCCTCACTCTGTCCAATCTCAGTGACGTTCCCCCCCCTCACTGCCCAATCTCAGTCCCCCCCTCACTGTCCAATCTCAGTTCCCCCCTCACTGTCCAATCTCACTCCCCCCTCACTGTCCAATCTCAGTCCCACCCTCACTGTCCAACCTCAGTCCCCCCCTCACTGTCCAATCTCAGCCCCCCCCCTCACTGTCCACTCTCAGTTCCCCCCCCCACTGTCCAATTTCATTCCCCCCCGACTGTCCAATCTCAGTCCCCCCCCCCTCACTGTCCAATCTCAGTCCCCCCCTCCTCACTGTCCAATCTCAGTACCCCCCTCACTGTCCAATCTCAGTCCCCCCCCTCACTGTCCAATCTCAGTCCCCCCTCACTGTCCAACCTCAGTCCCCCCTCACTGTCCAATCTCCGTCCCCCGCCTCACTGTCCAATCTCAGTCCCCCCTCACTGTCCAATCTCAGTCCCCCCCCTCACTGTCCAATCTCAGTCCCCCCTCACTGTCCAATCTCAGTCCCCCCTCACTGTCCAATCTCAGTCCCCCCCCTCACTGTCCAATCTCAGTCCCCCCTCACTGTCCAATCTCAGTCCCCCCCCTCACTGTCCAATCTCAGTCCCCCCTCACTGTCCAATCTCAGTCCCCCCTCACTGTCCAATCTCAGTCCCCCCCCCTCACTGTCCAATCTCAGTCCCCCCCTCACTGTCCAATCTCAGTCCCCCCCTCACTGTCCAATCTCAGTCCCCCCCCTCACTGTCCAATCTCAGTCCCCCCCCCTCACTGTCCAATCTCAGTCCCCCCCTCACTGTCCAAACTCAGTCCCCCCCTCACTGTCCAATCTCAGTCCCCCCCTCACTGTCCAATCTCAGTCCCCCCCCCCTCACTGTCCAATCTCAGTCCCCCCCCTCACTGTCCAATCTCAGTCCCCCCCTCACTGTCCAATCTCAGTCCCCCCCCTCACTGTCCAATCTCAGTCCCCCCCTCACTGTCCAATCTCAGTCCCCCCCTCACTGTCCAATCTCAGTACCCCCCTCACTGTCCAATCTCAGTCCCCCCCCTCACTGTCCAATCTCAGCCCCCCCCTCACTGTCCAATCTCAGTCCCCCCCCGCACTGTCCAGTCTCAGTCACCCCCCGTCACTGTCCAATCTCAGTCCCCCCCCTCAATGTCCAAACTCAGTCCCCCCCCCTCACCCCACTGTCCAATCTCAGTCCCCCCCCTCACTGTCCAATCTCAGTCCCCCCCCCTCACTGTCCAACCTCAGTCCCCCCCTCACTGTCCAATCTCAGTCCCCCCCCCTCACTGTCCAATCTCAGTCCCCCCCTCACTGTCCAATCTCAGTCCCCCCCTCACTGTCCAATCTCAGTCCCCCCCCTTCACTGTCCAATCTCAGTCCCCCCCCTCACTGTCCAATCTCAGTCCCCCCCCTTCACTGTCCAATCTCAGTCCCCCCCCTCACTGTCCAATCTCAGTCCCCCCCTCACTGTCCAATCTCTGTCCCCCCCTCACTGTCCAATCTCAGTCCCCCCCCTCACTGTCCAATCTCAGTCCCCCCCCTCACTGTCCAATCTCAGTCCCCCCCTCACTGTCCAATCTCAGTCCCCCCCCTCACTGTCCAATCTCAGTCCCCCCCTCACTGTCCAATCTCAGTCCCCCCCCCACACTGTCCAATCTCAGTCCCCCCCTCACTGTCCAATCTCAGTCCCCCCCTCACTGTCCAATCTCAGTCCCCCCCCCTCACTGTCCAATCTCAGTCCCCCCCCCTCACTGTCCAATCTCAGTCGCCCCCTCACTGTCCAATCTCAGTCCCCCCCTCACTGTCCAATCTCAGTCCCCCCCTCACTGTCCAATCTCAGTCCCCCCCTCACTGTCCAATCTCAGTCCCCCCCCTTCACTGTCCAATCTCAGTCCCCCCCTCACTGTCCAATCTCAGTCCCCCCCCTCACTGTCCAATCTCAGTCCCCCCCCTTCACTTTCCAATCTCAGTCCCCCCCCTCACTGTCCAATCTCAGTCCCCCCCTCACTGTCCAATCTCAGTCCCCCCCTCACTGTCCAATCTCAGTCCCCCCCTCACTGTCCAATCTCAGTCCCCCCCCCCTCACTGTCCAATCTCAGTCCCCCCCCTCACTGTCCAATCTCAGTCCCCCCCTCACTGTCCAATCTCAGTCCCCCCCTCACTGTCCAATCTCAGTCCCCCCCTCACTGTCCAATCTCAGTCCCCCCCCTCACTGTCCAATCTCAGTCCCCCTCCTCACTGTCCAATCTCAGTCCCCCCCCTCACTGTCCAATCTCAGTACCCCCCCTCACTGTCCAATCTCAGTCCCCCCCCCCTCACTGTCCAATCTCAGTCCCCCCCCCTCACGGTCCAATCTCAGTCCCCCCTCACTGTCCAATCTCAGTCCCCCCTCACTGTCCAATCTCAGTCCCTCCCCCCTGACTGTCCAATCTCAGTCCCCCCCCTCACTGTCCAATCTCAGTCCCCCCCCTCACTGTCCAATCTCAGTCCCCCCCTCACTGTCCAATCTCAGTCCCCCCCCCCTCACTGTCCAATCTCAGTCCCCCCCCTCACTGTCCAATCTCAGTCCCCCCCCTCACTGTCCAATCTCAGTCCCCCTCCTCACTGTCCAATCTCAGTCCCCCCCTTCACTGTCCAATCTCAGTCCCCCCCTCACTGTCCAATCTCACTCCCCCCCTCACTGTCCAATCTCAGTCCCCCCCCTTCACTGTCCAATCTCAGTCCCCCCCTCACTGTCCAATCTCACTCCCCCCCTCACTGTCCAATCTCAGTCCCCCCTCACTGTCCAATCTCAGTCCCCCTCCTCACTGTCCAATCTCAGTCCCCCCCTTCACTGTCCAATCTCAGTCCCCCCCTCACTGTCCAATCTCACTCCCCCCCTCACTGTCCAATCTCAGCCCCCCCCTCACTGTCCAATCTCACTACCCCCCTCACTGTCCAATCTCAGTCGCCCCCTCCTCACTGTCCAATCTCAGTCCCCCCCCTTCACTGTCCAATCTCAGTTACCCCCTCTCACTGTCCAATCTCAGTCCCCCCCCTTCACTGTCCAATCTCAGTCCCCCCCCTTCACTGTCCAATCTCAGTCCCCCCCTCACTGTCCAATCTCAGTCCCCCCCCTCACTGTCCAATCTCAGTCCCCCCCCTCACTGTCCAATCTCAGTTCCCGCCCCTCACTGTCCAATCTCAGTCCCCCCCTCACTGTCCAATCTCAGTCCCCCCTCACTGTCCAATCTCAGTCCCCCCCTCACTGTTCTATCTCAGTCCCCCCCCCCTCACTGTCCAATCTCAGTCCCCCCTCACTGTCCAATCTCAGTTCCCCCCCTCACTGTCCAATCTCAGTCCCCCCCCTCACTGTCCAATCTCAGTCCCCCCCTCACTGTCCAATCTCAGTCCCCCCCCCCCCCCCTCCAATTTCCGTGCAAGGATTCAGTCCCTTTTCAGTTTGGACAGTGTCGGTCCAGTTCCTAATGAGTTTGGACAATCTTTGCCACTATTGCTCTCGTTATCTGTCTCCGTCTCTCTTGCTGTTTCTTTCTATATCTGTCTCTTTTTCTCTCTCTGTTTGCTTCTTTCTGTTTCCTTCTGACTTTCTCTCCCCCTCCCTGTCTCGCCTGGTCTGTATCTCTATCTTTCTGTTCCTTTATCTGTTCTCTCGGTTTTGGTGTCTCACTCTTTCTCTGGCTCTTTCCCCCCACCCCCCCCCCTCTCTCTCTCTCTGTCTGACTCTCTCTGTCTCCAATGCAGACTAACTGAATGTTCTTTCTAATTTCCCAGCAAATCAATTTGTCCAGAACTGCGCCCAACCTATAGAGTGTGACATCATCGCTAAAACCGGAAATGAAACAAGAATTCAATATGAGTGCTGTAATACTGATCGCTGCAATTAACAGGACCCCGAGTAGGAGAGAGGCACAGTGCTGGGCGCATGGACATGCGATCCTCTTGTACATTTTCCACGATTGCACCTTTCTGCTTCTTCAATCTCTCTTGTATTCGTCATTGTTAACCGAGGTGATGGAGTGGTTTGGATACCTGGGGCAATATAAAAACACTAGAAAATTATATAAAGACCCAGGAATTATATAAACACCCAGGAGTGATATAGATATGAGTCAAAATAAACACCCAGGAATTATGTAAACACCCAGGAGTGGTATAGATATGAGTCAAAATAAACACCCAGGAGTGATATAGATACCTGAGGCAAAATAAACACACAGGAATTATATATACACCCAAGAATTACATAAACACCCAGGAGTGCTACATCCACCCGAGACATATAAACACCCAGGTGTGATATAGATACCTGAGTCAAAATAAACACCCAGGAGTGATATAGATATGAGTCAAAATAAACACCCAGGAATTATATAAACACCCAGGAGTGATATAGATACCTGAGTCAAAATAAACACCCAGGAATTATATAAACACCCAGGAGTGATATAGATACCTGAGGCAATATAAACACCCGGGAATTATATATGCACCCAGGAATTATTTAGATACCTGAGGCAAAATAAACACCCAGGAATTATATAAACACCCAAGAGTGATACATACACCCAAGACATATAAACACCCAGGAGTGATATAGATACCTGGGGCAATATAAACATCCAGGCCTGATATAGATATGAGTCAAAATAAACACCCAGGAATTATATAAACACCCAGGAGTGATGCATACGCCTGAGACATATAAACACGCAGGAGTGATATAGATACCTGGGGCAATATAAACATCCAGGAATTATATAAACACCCAGGAGTGATATAGATACCTGAGTCAAAATAAACACCAGGAATTATATAAACACCCAGCAGTGATACATACACCTGAGACATATAAACACCCAGGAGTGATATAGATACCCAGGAATTATATAAACACCCAGGAGTGATACAGATATCTGAGTGAAAATAAACACCCAGGAATTATATAAACACCCAGGAGTATATAGATAGCTGAGTCAAAATAAACACCCAGGAGTGATATAGATATCTGAGTCAGACTAAACGCCCAGGAATCATATATACACCTAAGAATAATATAAACACCCAGCAGTGATACATGCACCCGAGACATATAAACACCCAGGAGTGATATAGATACCTGAGGCAATATAAACACCCAGGAATTATATAAACACCCAGGAGTGATATAGATACTTGAGTCAATATAAACACGCAGGAATTCTATATACACCCAGGAATTATATAAACACCCAGGAGTGATCTTGATACTTGAGTCAATATAAACATCCAGGAATTCTATATACACCCAGGAATTATATAAACACCCAGGAGTGATATAGATACTTGAGTCAATATAAACACCCAGGAATTCTATATACACTCAGGAATTATATATAAATTGGACTGTAATTTACACCAGGAGTGATATATACACTGGACTGTAATTTACACCAGGAGTGATATATACACTGGAGTGAAATTTACACCAGGAGTGATATATACACTGGAGTGAAATTTACACCAGGAGTGATGCATACACTGGAGTGTAATTTACACCAGGAGTGATATATATACACTGGACTGTAATTTACACCAGGAGTGATATATACACTGGACTGTAATTTACACCAGGAGTGATATATACACTGGAGTGTAATTTACACCAGGAGTGATATATACACTGGAGTGAAATTTACACCAGGAGTGATATATACACTGGACTGTAATTTACACCAGGAGTGATATATACACTGGAGTGTAATTTACACCAGGAGTGATATATACACTGGAGTGTAATTTACACCAGGAGTGGTATATACACTGGATTGTAATTTACACCAGGAGTGATACATACACTGGAGTGAAATTTACACCAGGAGTGATATATACACTGGAGTGTAATTTACACCAGGAGTGATATATACACTGGAGTGTAATTTACACCAGGAGTGATATATACACTGGAGTGTAATTTACACCAGGAGTGATATATACACTGGAGTGTAATTTACACCAGGAGTGATATATACACTGGACTGTAATTTACACCAGGAGTGATATATACACTGGAGTGTAATTTACACCAGGAGTGATATATACACTGGACTGTAATTTACACCAGGAGTGATATATACACTGGACTGTAATTTACACCAGGAGTGATATATACACTGGACTGTAATTTACACCAGGAGTGATATATACACTGGACTGTAATTTACACCAGGAGTGATATATACACTGGAGTGTAATTTACACCAGGAGTGATATATACACTGGACTGTAATTTACACCAGGAGTGATATATACACTGGACTGTAATTTACACCAGGAGTGATATATACACTGGAGTGTAATTTACACCAGGAGTGATATATACACTGGACTGTAATTTACACCAGGAGTGATATATACACTGGACTGTAATTTACACCAGGAGTGATATATACACTGGAGTGTAATTTACACCAGGAGTGATATATACACTGGACTGTAATTTACACCAGGAGTGATATATACACTGGACTGTAATTTACACCAGGAGTGATATATACACTGGAGTGTAATTTACACCAGGAGTGATATATACACTGGAGTGTAATTTACACCAGGAGTGATATATACACTGGAGTGTAATTTACACCAGGAGTGATATATACACTGGACTGTAATTTACACCAGGAGTGATATATACACTGGACTGTAATTTACACCAGGACTGATATATACACTGGACTGTAATTTACACCAGGAGTGATATATACACTGGAGTGTAATTTACACCAGGAGTGATATATACACTGGACTGTAATTTACACCAGGAGTGATATATACACTGGAGTGTAATTTACACCAGGAGTGGTATATACACTGGACTGTAATTTACACCAGGAGTGATATATACACTGGACTGTAATTTACACCAGGAGTGATATATACACTGGAGTGTAATTTACACCAGGAGTGATATATACACTGGACTGTAATTTACACCAGGAGTGATATATACACTGGAGTGTAATTTACACCAGGAGTGATATATACACTGGAGTGTAATTTACACCAGGAGTGATATATACACTGGACTGTAATTTACACCAGGAGTGATATATACACTGGAGTGTAATTTACACCAGGAGTGATATATACACTGGACTGTAATTTACACCAGGAGTGATATATACACTGGACTGTAATTTACACCAGGAGTGATATATACACTGGAGTGTAATTTACACCAGGAGTGATATATACACTGGAGTGTAATTTACACCAGGAGTGATATATACACTGGACTGTAATTTACACCAGGAGTGATATATACACTGGACTGTAATTTACACCAGGAGTGATACATACACTGGAGTGTAATTTACACCAGGACTGATATATACACTGGACTGTAATTTACACCAGGAGTGATATATACACTGGAGTGTAATTTACACCAGGAGTGATATATACACTGGACTGTAATTTACACCAGGAGTGATATATACACTGGAGTGTAATTTACACCAGGACTGATATATACACTGGAGTGTAATTTACACCAGGAGTGATATATACACTGGAGTGTAATTTACACCAGGACTGATATATACACTGGACTGTAATTTACACCAGGACTGATATATACACTGGACTGTAATTTACACCAGGACTGATATATACACTGGACTGTAATTTACACCAGGACTGATATATACACTGGACTGTAATTTACACCAGGACTGATATATACACTGGACTGTAATTTACACCAGGACTGATATATACACTGGACTGTAATTTACACCAGGACTGATATATACACTGGACTGTAATTTACACCAGGAGTGATATATACACTGGACTGTAATTTACACCAGGACTGATATATACACTGGACTGTAATTTACACCAGGACTGATATATACACTGGACTGTAATTTACACCAGGACTGATATATACACTGGACTGTAATTTACACCAGGACTGATATATACACTGGAGTGTAATTTACACCAGGAGTGATATATACACTGGACTGTAATTTACACCAGGAGTGATATATACACTGGAGTGTAATTTACACCAGGACTGATATATACACTGGAGTGTAATTTACACCAGGACTGATATATACACTGGAGTGTAATTTACACCAGGAGTGATATATACACTGGACTGTAATTTACACCAGGACTGATATATACACTGGAGTGTAATTTACACCAGGAGTGATATATACACTGGACTGTAATTTACACCAGGACTGATATATACACTGGAGTGTAATTTACACCAGGAGTGATATATACACTGGACTGTAATTTACACCAGGAGTGATATATACACTGGACTGTAATTTACACCAGGACTGATATATACACTGGACTGTAATTTACACCAGGAGTGATATATACACTGGACTGTAATTTACACCAGGACTGATATATACACTGGACTGTAATTTACACCAGGACTGATATATACACTGGACTGTAATTTACACCAGGAGTGATATATACACTGGACTGTAATTTACACCAGGACTGATATATACACTGGAGTGTAATTTACACCAGGAGTGATATATACACTGGACTGTAATTTACACCAGGACTGATATATACACTGGAGTGTAATTTACACCAGGACTGATATATACACTGGACTGTAATTTACACCAGGACTGATATATACACTGGAGTGTAATTTACACCAGGAGTGATATATACACTGGACTGTAATTTACACCAGGACTGATATATACACTGGAGTGTAATTTACACCAGGACTGATATATACACTGGACTGTAATTTACACCAGGAGTGATATATACACCGGAGTGTAATTTACACCAGGAGTGATATATACACTGGAGTGTAATTTACACCAGGAGTGATATATACACACGAGTGTAATTTACACCAGGAGTGATATATACACTGGACTGTAATTTACACCAGGAGTGATATATACACTGGACTGTAATTTACACCAGGAGTGATATATACACTGGACTGTAATTTACACCAGGAGTGATATATACACTGGAGTGTAATTTACACCAGGACTGATATATACACTGGAGTGTAATTTACACCAGGAGTGATATATACACTGGAGTGTAATTTACACCAGGAGTGATATATACACTGGACTGTAATTTACACCAGGAGTGATATATACACTGGACTGTAATTTACACCAGGAGTGATATATACACTGGACTGTAATTTACACCAGGAGTGATATATACACTGGAGTGTAATTTACACCAGGAGTGATATATACACGACTGTAATTTACACCAGGAGTGATATATACACTGGACTGTAATTTACACCAGGAGTGATATATACACTGGACTGTAATTTACACCAGGAGTGATATATACACTGGACTGTAATTTACACCAGGAGTGATATATACACTGGAGTGAAATTTACACCAGGAGTGATATATACACTGGAGTGTACTGGAGCCCTGGGATCAGTGAGCATTGCCAAACAGCCACTACCACCAATAATAGTCTTTCTGTGTCTATGAACAGTGCAGAGACTGGGAGCTCCCTTCACACAGAGGGAGCAGTCACTCTCCGCAGCAGCTGTTTGACTGCCGCTGACTCACTCCTCCTTGGTTAATGGGTTTCAGCAGCGTATGCCTGACCGGTTTATCTTGTAGTGATGCTTGTTGCCAATCAATGATGCTCAATAAATACATGATTGACAAAATGAGCTGTGTGCTGTGTTTACTAACTGCTGGGAGACACGGTGCCAGTCGGGATCACTAGGCTGCACCTCCCCGGAGGCTCCTGCGTGTCCTGTGTGGAAATACACACAGTAAAGGAGCAGCAGCAGCTGGCCAGTTATCTGAAAGTTTAAGTCAAATTGGAAAATTGACTAAACAGGTTAAGCTACAGAGAAGGGCTGATAGAAATAGGGGGGAATAAAAAGCAAAGAAAGACATCGATAGGGCCTTTCATGACTTCAGGACGTCCCAAAGCACCTCACAGCCCAATGAAGTACTTTTTGAAGCGTAATCACTGTTGTACTGTGGGAAACCCGGCAGCCATTTTGCGCACAGCAAGCTCCCACAAACAGCAGTGTGATAATGACCCGATTATCTAGTTTTTTTTTGTTATGTCGATTGAGGGATAAATATTGGGTCCCTGGGACACCGGGGAGAACTCTCCCTGCTCTTCTTCGAAATAGTGGCCACGGGATTTTATTACATCCAGCGGAGAGAGCAGACGGGGCCTCGGTTTAACGTCTCACCCCAAAGACGACACTTGGGAGTGCCGGCCTAGATTTTTGTGCTCGAGTCCCTGGAGTGGGACTTGGACCCACGACTGTAAAGTCTGTGTGTTCTAGTTGTAATTAATAACACACAGACTACAAGATTAAAGTTCAACAGGTCTTTACTGGTTGGAGGTATGGACTATACTAAATACAATATCACTACACAGTACTTATATACCGGTGGTCACCACCGGTATTACGTATACAGCAGCCAGAGAAAGTAGTACATCTCTTAAGGTGGAACAGGCTTAAGTTCTCTTAAGGTGGAACAGGTTACATACACCACAATCCTCCCTTTTTAGCTTAATAGTCATATCCCCATTTAACATAACATCATAACATATATAGCTTCAGGTATAAACAGTTCAAAGGTTCAGTCTCTCAGGAGGCCTTCTGATTCGGTCTGGATAACGCCTTTCAGTGGTCTCTGATTCTTGTTGCTGAGGTGGCTCTTCTTGTTGGTTTCCTATGTATTGGACGTCATCATCAGGTACAGTCCCTGCCGAGGTAGATGCTTCAGGTTCATTAACGTCTTCCACAGTTGTCTCTGTCGCAACCATGGGTTCGACCCTTGCTCTCGATTCTACCAGTTGATCCGCATGACGCCTTATCACATTGTTACCAATATCTACTGTGTACATCAGAGGTCCTTGTCTGGCCCGAATTGTTCCGGACTGCCATTTTTCGTTTCCATAGCCCCTTGCCAACACTGGTTGTCCTACTTTGAAACTTCGAGTGGACTTGTTATTAATATGCCGGAACTGTTTGTTTTCCACTTCCCTCCGCACATTTGGTTTTAACAAGTCCAATCTGGACCGCAACCTCCTGTTATAAAACATCATGGCAGGACTTTGGTTAGTCACTGCATGAGCGGCGTTTCGATACGCCATTAGGAAATTGTCCACCTTGTGCTGTAGCGGAATCTGATCATCGTTCATGGCCTTTATTGCCTTTTTGAATGTTTGGACAAATCTCTCGGCCAACCCGTTTGTCGCCGGATGATATGGGGCAGAGGTATAATGTTTCACCCCATTCTTCTTTAAGAGTTTTTGGAATTCTTCCGACACGAACTGTGGTCCGTTGTCCGAACAGATCTGTTCTGGCAATCCGTTCCTTGCGAATATTGTTCTTAACACTGCAATTGTCTTTTCTGAAGTAGTGGTATTCATCTTGATCACTTCTGGCCATTTGGAATGTGCGTCCACCGCAATTAGGAACATGGAGTCCATGAATGGACCAGCAAAGTCAATATGTACGCGTTGCCATGGGGCTGAAGGCCATTCCCATGGGTGTAGTGGTGCGATCGGAGGTGCATTTTGCACTTTTTGGCACCCAGCGCAGCTTTTCGTCAACTCCTCTATCTGTTGGTCAATACCCGGCCACCATACATAAGCCCTAGCAAGACTTTTCATCTTAACTCCCCCTAGATGACCTTCATGCAGTTCTTTTAGAACTCTTTCCCTTAACTTGGGAGGAATAATCACTCTTGTCCCGTACATCAAAGTACCATGGCAGACGGACAGCTGGTCTCGCCTTGCCGAGAATGCCAGTAACAGAGGATCACCACGTGTTGGCCATCCTTTCACTGTCACCTCGTAGACTCTGGACAGTGTCGGGTCGTTCCTGGTTTCTCTTTCAATACTTGCATTGGTGACTGGTAAACACTCGATGATGGTCGAATGAAATAACTCAACAGGGTCAACTTTCGTCGTTTCTTCTTCTTCAGGTAGTGGCAGGCACGACAGCCCATCAGCATTGCCATGCTGCTTCGTACCTTTGAATTCTATTTGATATTGATGTGCCCCTAGGAAAAGGGACCATCTCTGGAGACGCTGTGCTGTCATCACTGAAACACCCTTCTTAGGGTTAAAAATGGATACCAACGGCTGATGGTCTGTCAGAAGTATGAATTTTTGGCCCTGCAGGTAATGATTAAACTTCTTCACTCCCCATACAAGGCTGAGAGCCTCCCTATCGATCTGCGCATAGTTGCGCTCAGCGGAGGTCAATGATCTGGATGCAAACGCGACTGGCCTTTCCGTGCCATTTGGCAACTTGTGTGAGAGTACTGCCCCAATACAATATGGAGAAGCATCACAAGCCAACCGAATAGGCAGTGTCAGGTTGAAGTGAGCCAACACTTCCTCTGAGGTGATCAATTCTTTGCTTTTGCGAAATGCCTTCTTACAGTTTTCGCTCCATTCCCATGGTACCCCCTTCTGTAAAAGAGCGTTTAGCGGGTGCAGTACCGTGGATAGATTTGGTAGAAATTTATGGTAATAGTTAATCAATCCTAGAAACGACCTCAACTGAGAGACATTATCCGGAGCGGGAGCCTTTACAACTGCCTCCATCTTGTCAGGAGACTGATGAAGCCCCTCCCGGTCAATGACATGACCACAGTACGAGATCCGCTTCTGGAAGAACTCACATTTCTGCCGATTAACTCTAAGTCCATACTCTTTCAGTCTGTTGAGCACCAGTTCCAAGTTTGCAAGGTGTTCTTCATCACCATCACCTGTAATCAGAATATCATCCAGGTAACATTGTGTGCCTGGAATTCCCTGTAATACCTGCTCCATGGCCCTCTGCCAAATTGCTGGAGCCGCTGCCACTCCAAAAACCAGCCTATTGTACCGGTACAAACCTCGATGCGTGTTGATCGTGAGGTATTGGCGTGACTCTTCTTCAACCTCCACCTGCAAGTACTCCTGCGCCAGGTCTATCTTGGTGAAGTGTTTCCCGCCAGACAACGAAGCAAAAATATCCTCAATCCGCGGAAGCGGATACTGCACCGTGTGAAGCACCGGATTAACGGTGATTTTGAAATCTCCACAGTTGTGAACCTTCCCTGGTTCTCCTGGCTTGTTGCTCGAAGGACATTTCATAACGGGAACAATGGGCATAGCCCACTCACTCCAATCTACCTTAGACAGTACACCTGAACGTTCTAGTGCTTCCAGTTCCGCTTCTACAGTAGGTCGTATTGCATAGGGTACCGGTCTGGCTTTAAAAAAATTTGGGTGTGCATGTTCATCAATCTTGATGTTTGCCATAATTCCTCTCAGTGTTCCCAGTCCCTGCTGGAACACCTCTTTAGCATCATCCAATATTCTGGACAATCGTTTAGGTTTGCCATCTGTTTCCCCGGAATCTACCGTTAGTGCCTTCAAGGAGTGCCAGTCCATATTCATTTTCCTAATCCACTCCCGTCCCAGTAGTGGTGGACCTCCTTCAGGTAGCACATATAAGTCCATTACTTGGCTTTCTTCGCCCTTGTGGACCACTTTTACCTCTATCTTTCCGATGGGGTACACTCTTTGCCCCGTGTATGTTTTCAATATAATCTCCGTATCCCGTAGGGGAATATGTTGGAATAACCTTTTGTAATCTTTCTTATTCATGACCGTCAATGCCGATCCAGTGTCCAATTCCATCTTTACTTGGACTCCTGCTATCTGAAGGGTGACCCAAATTGTCTGGAGATCTGCATCCTTACCAACGTTGTGTACTCTTAAGCTACCCAGTTCATTACTGCTAGCGTCTGAATCTGACTTCTGTTCGGTCGAACTGTTCTTTGTCACCTTGTGTACCTTTATGTATTTTCCTTGCGGTGACTTTTTGTTGCTGGTCTTCTTTCCTGACCGGCATACTTTAGCTATGTGGCCAAGCCTGCCACACGTTCTGCATTCTTGGTTTTTAAGCCAACACTGGTTCTGATCGTGCATTGTCTTTCCGCAACGATAACATTTTACAGTACTCAAACCCAATTTATTTGTACTGAGTTCCGGTGACCGTAGCTGCATTATCACAGAATCACAGAATCACAGAAACCCCACAGTGCAGATAGAGGCCATTTCGGCCCATCGAGCCTGCACCGACACATATCCCACCCGATCCCCGTAACCCCTACACCAACACATATCCCACCCTATCCCTGTAACCCCACGTATTTAATCCCCCTAATACTAAGGGTCAATTTATCTGCCGTGCCTCTCGCTGCGGCTTCGTGTGCTGCTGCCATAGTGACCGCTTTCTCAAGCGTCAGCTCATTCTCCTCGAGCAATCGCTTTTGTGTATCTTCTTTTAATAAACCACACACAAATTTATCTCGTAGCGTCTCTGTCAGTCTCGTTCCGAATTGACAGTACTTTGCTAGCTTACGCAATTCCATTAAATATTCAGCATAGCTTTCATCCTTCAGCTGCCTTCTGCTGTAAAATTTAAACCGTTCCGCTAGCATCAGCGGCGTGGGGTTTAGGTGATTTTTCAGGACAGTAACAATCTCCTCGAACGTCTTATCCGCCGGTTCATCTGGTGATAAAAGGTGTTTCAATTGCCCGTATGTCTTCGCACCCATTAAGTTTAATAATGTTAGTGCTTTCTCTTCATCTGGGATTTTATTTGCTTTACAATAATTTTGTATGCGTTCTACATACATAGCCCAATCTTCGATGTCGCTATCAAAGGTATTAATGTTCCCATGTTTAGGCATCGTTGCAATTTAATTTATTTTTATTTTTATCCAAGATGGCGGCTTCCGCGCTCTTGTCTTCGTCCTCCGCCTACAAAATGGCGGTTTTCCCGCGCTTGGCGGTCTTCACCCTTCCCCCGACGCTGTCTCCGCTTCACCGCGGCTCTCGCGCCTTCAGTTGCCCCCAGACGCTGCGCCTTTTTAGCCCGAATGCGGCCCGGCCCTTATCACCAGCCGCGATCGATGTCCCCGCGCTGCACCTTTCGGCCCGAATGCGGCCCGGCCCTTATCTCCGGTCGTGATCGATCTCACCGCCCTTATTCCTCCGTCTTCCCTCCCCGTCTGTACAGCCAACGCGGCCGACTTTCTGGTCGCGTCGCTGCCCGGCTTACCCACTACCGAGGTAGAAAGAAGATAGCTGACAGCCGCTGATGGAGGCTTCGAGTTCAGGATGTCTTCTGCACTCTGGTTTCTCGATGCCTGCCGCGCGACGTGTCTTCCAGCAGGGTGATGAGGGTGGAAACCTCTCTTCGACGTCCGTTCTGTGGACGAAGCCGCCGTGGATATAAACTGCCGCAGGGTAAGAATCGGACTCGTCGCCACTGTTAAGTCTGTGTGTTCTAGTTGTAATTAATAACACACAGACTACAAGATTAAAGTTCAACAGGCCTTTACTGGTTGGAGGTCAGGACTATACTAAATACAATCTTACTACACAGTGCTTATATACCGGTGGTCACCACCGGTATTACGTATACAGCAGCCAGAGAAAGTAATACATTTCTTAAGGTGGAACAGGCTTAAGTTCTCTTAAGGTGGAACAGGTTACATACACCACAACTACCTTTCTGACTCTGAGGCGAGAGCGCTACCCACTGAGCCACGGCGGACACCAAGGAAAAACAAGGCCCAGCAGAGTTACTGAGAGAAGCAAGTTGGAGAAATGGAGAAAGAAGAGGGAAGATATTTCACTGGAAGCGGAGTAACAAAGTGTTAAATCTGTGAGTTGTTCAAGTAATTAATACTCAGACTTAATCAGTAACAATAAAACAGGTCTTTACTGGTTGGAGGTAGGGACTATACGTAGGTCTTTACTTCATGCCCACAGGCGGGAACTGAGGGGAGATCAGTACCCACAGTACTATTTATACCCCTATGGCCAGGAGTGGTACTGCGTATCACTACGCCCAACAAGTAGTGCAGTCCTGTCCATAGGTTCAAAGTAGCACACATATTACATACACAACATTCCTCCCTTCCTAGCTTTACAGTCATCTCCCCATTTAACATAACGTAATAACATATATACATATATAACTTCAGGTTTACATAACAGAATAACATAGATACATAGATAACTTCATGTCAAAACAGATCACAGATTCAGTCTCTGCGGAAAACAGTTCACAGATTCAATCTCTGTGGTGGAGTCAGTTCACGTTGCTGGAGTGACTCATTCAATAGTCCTTCCATGGATTTAACAGTTTGAACTTCCGAACTGAATTGGCTCCGTTCGGAGGGATCACGTGTGTGATCTGGTAGAGGTGATAATGGTTCAGATGGGTCATCTTCTGTTTTTACTTTTCCTTTTCTGCTTCTTGGAGACTCTCTGGCTCCATTGTCAGCTGCCACAGCTGCCAGCTGCATGCGCAGTTCCTCCTTCTCTTCCTCCTGTTTCCGTCGTAGAGCCAGCTTCTCCCGATGTTCCGTAGACTTTTGGTGCTCCTCCATGATTTCTGCACTTTGGGAGTCGAAGTTACAAGCTGGGCAGGACAGGACATCGTAATATTCGGTGTCGTCCACCAGGTCATAGTAATATTCGGTGTCATCCTGAGCTAGACCAGTGAGAGGGTCGTCTATTTCCTCCATACCCAGCTGGACGTTAGCCAGCTCTTGTTCCAAATCCAGACATCTTTCCTGAAGAGACTTCTTCATGTGTACCTCTGCATCCAGCTTTTTCTGGGCTTTCAGCAAGTCGTTTACTAGTGACCTCATTTGTGATTTTAATACTTCAACTTCCTTTGGAGATTGATTGATCGGACTATGCAATCCCTCTACCGGAGCAGCTGTTTCAGCGGTCTGTTGTTCTACGTTGACGTGAGTCAGCGTACTTTTGGCATCCAAGGGCTGCTCTGTTGCAGTCATCTCAGTCTGTGTTGCCACCTCAGCTCTTCCAATAACCTCTGAGAGCTCCGAACCCCTTTCGTTTGAATATTGAAGTTCGTGTTCAAGTTTTTCCCATTTCAGAGTCCTGTCCTTCAGCATATGCAGGAGTTGGCTGACCGTTAACTCCTCTGACATCAGACGTTTTGTGTGCTCCTGTTCCATTTTCTCCATCAGCTGCTTCTGTTGTCTTTCCAGATTCTCCAACTCTATATCAAAGAACTCTTTCGTTGCATTCAACTCTTGCTCACAACGGCGAAGCATTTGTTCTAATTGCTGTTGTAGTTTGAAATGGAGTTGAGTTCGAGCCCGGTGTCCCTCAGAAATGGGCACATCAGTAGACTTGCCAGACTCAGAATCCACAGTTAAACTATGTTGTTGTTGCTCAGTGGAATTCTGTGCTGAAACTTTGTCTTTTGCACCTGAGTTGGGCTTACCATCATCCGTTCCAGAGTCTGGGCCGACTATCTTCACCGAGTTCTCACTCGTTATTGTTTGTAGGAAATGCCAGTCCATATTCATTTTCCTAATCCACTCCCGTCCTAGTAGTGGAGGACCTCCTTCAGATATCACATATAAGTCCATTATTTGACTGTCTTCGCCCTTGTGGACCACTGCAACCTCTATTTTCCCGATGGGGTACACTCTTTGCCCCGTGTATGTTTCCAATATAATCCCCGTATCCTGTAGGGGAATATGTTGGAATAACTTTCCGTAATCTTTCTTATTTATGACCGTCAATGCCGATCCAGTGTCCAATTCCAGTTTTACTTGGACTCCTTCTATCTGAAGAGTGACCCAAATTGTCTGGAGGTCTGCACCCTTACCAGCGTTGAGTACTCTTAAGCTAGCCAGTTCATTACTGCTAGCGTCTGAATCGGACTCCTGTTCGGTCACCTTGTGTACCTTTGCGTATTTTCCTTGCGGTGACTTCTTGTTGCTGGTCTTCTTCGCTGACCTGCATACTCTAGCTATATGTCCAAGCCTACCACAAGTTCTACATTCTTGGTTTTTAAACCAACACTGGTTCTGATCATGCGTTGTCTTTCCACAGCGATAACATTTGCCAGAACTCACACCCAATTTGTGTGCACTGAGCTCCGGTGACCGTAGCTGCATTACTGCCGTGCCTCTCGCTGCGGCTTCGTGTGCTGCTGCCATAGTGACCGCCTTCTCAAGCGTCAGCTCATTCTCCTCGAGCAGTCGCTTTTGTGTATCCTGTTTAAATAAACCACACACAAATTTGTCTCGAAGTGCCTCTGTCAGTCCCGTTCCAAACTGGCAATATTTCGCTAATTTACGCAATTCCAGCAAATAATCAGCATTGCTTTCATGCTGTAGCTGCCTTCTGTCGTAAAATTTAAATCGTTCCGCTAGCATCAGCGGCGTGGGGTTTAGATGATCTTTCAGGACAGTAACAATCTCATCGAACGTCTTATCCGCCGGTTCATCTGGTGATAACAGGTGTTTCAATTGCCCGTATGTCTTCGCACCCATTAAATTTAATAATGTTAGAGCTTTATCTTGGTCACGAATTTTATTGGCCTTACAATAATTTTTTACTCTTTCAACATATATGGCCCAATCTTCGAGGTCACTATCAAAGGTGCTAATATTCCCGTGTTTAGGCATTGTAGATTTGCAATTTCTCAGATTTTTTTTTTTTTACTGCTATCCAAGATGGCGGCTTCCCGCTCTTGCCGTCGTCCTCCGCCCACAAAATGGCGGTTTTCCCGCGCTTGGCGGTCTTCACCCGTCCCCCAACGCCGTCTCCCTTCAGCCCCCGAGTGCGGCCCTTATCTTCGCCGCGATCGCCCGAGTGCGGCCCTTATCAGCGGATGCGATCGCTGGATCGCGAAGCGGCTCTCGGCTCTTATCAGGAGATGCGATCGCTCCGTTGAAACGCCTCCCGCTCAAAGCGGCTCTCGCGCCCTATTCCTCCAGCTCCCCCAGCCCCGTTCGTGCGGCCAACGCGGTCGACTGCCTGTCGCGTCGCTGCCCGGCTCAGACAACGGCTTACCCACCACCAAGCTGGAGAAGAAGCTGACGGTCGCCGATGGAGGCTCCGAGGTCAGGATGTCTTCCAGTGGGGTGGAGAGGGTGGAAACCTCTCTGCAACGTCCTGGCTGTGGACGAAGCTGCCGTGGAGTGACTGCCGCAGGGTCCGAATCAGACTCGTCGCCAGTGTTAAATCTGTGAGTTGTTCAAGTAATTAATACTCAGACTTAATCAGTAACAATAAAACAGGTCTTTACTGGTTGGAGGTAGGGACTATACGTAGGTCTTTACTTCATGCCCACAGGCGGGAACTGAGGGGAGATCAGTACCCACAGTACTATTTATACCCCTATGGCCAGGAGTGGTACTGCGTATCACTACGCCCAACAAGTAGTGCAGTCCTGTCCATAGGTTCAAAGTAGCACACATATTACATACACAACACAAAGTACCGCACAGAAACAGGCCATCGGTCCCAACTGGGCCGTGCCAGTTCTTATGCTCCACACGAGCCTCCTCCCGCCCCTCTTCATCTAAATCCATCAACATATCCTTCTCTTCCTTTCTCCCTCATGTACTTAACTAGTTTCCCCTTGAAAGCATCTATACTGTTCGCCTCAAGACTACTCGTCTCTCTCGCTGTCTCTCTCTCTCTCTGTCTCTCTCTCTCTCTGTCCCCCTCTCTGTCTCTCTCTCTCTGTCTCTCTCTCTCTCTGTCTCTCTCTCTCTCTGTCTCTCTCTCTCTCTCTGTCTCTCTCTCTCTCTCTCTCTCTCTCTGTCTCTCTCTCTCTGTCTCTCTCTCTCTCTGTCTCTGTCTGTCTCTCTCTCTCTCTGTCCCCCTCTCTCTGTCTCTCTCTCTCTCTGTCTCTCTCTCTCTCTCTCTCTGTCTCTCAGTCTCTCTCTGTCTCTCTCTCTCTCTCTCTGTCTCTCTCTCTCTCTGTCTCTCTCTCTCTCAGTCTCTCTCTCTCTGTCTCTCTCTCTCTCCAATTCCAATTCCAATTCCAATTCCAATTAAAATGCTTTATTGGCATGAAAGTTTACAGAGAACCATATTGCCAAAGCTTACATAGCAAAAAGGTACAGTTTTCCAACATTCTGTAGGTGTCAATCGATTTGACATTTGTTGGGTATATACAATATTACTTTTAAACAATATTAATTTTAAACAGTCTTTGTACTTCATTTGGTACGTTCAATATTAATTTTAAACAGTCTTAATTTTAAACAGTCCTCAGGTTGTGACATGTTGTTACATATTTGGCCCCAAGGTATGGTCTGTCTCCTTCTCCTAGGACTAATCTCAATTTTGACAGATCATCCAATTCCTTGAAATCTGGGGTTGTTTGGCTTAGCTTGTTGAATAATATGTTTCTTGATGTGTTGAATTTTTCGCATTTTAGGAGGAAATGCATTTCTGTTTCAACCTCGCCAGCCAGACATTGATCGCATATTCTATTCTCTCTAGGCTGCCAGGATTTCTTGTATCTGCCTTTTTCAATTTCCAGTTGGTGGTCGCTTAGTCTGTACCTGGTGAGGGTCTGTCTCTGTTTTGTGTCTCTGATGGTCGTGAGGTAGTCTGCCAGTTTATATTCTCTCTCTGTCCCCCTCTCTCTCTCTCTCTCTGTCTCTCTCTCTCTCTCTCTCTCTCTCTGTCTCTCTCTCTCTCTCTCTGTCTCTCTCTGTCACTCTGTCACTCTCTCTCAGTCTCTCTTTCTCTCTGACTTTCTCTCATTCTCTCTCTCTGTGTCCCTCTCTCTCTCCCTCTGCCTCTCTCATTCTCTCTCTCTGTCTCTCCCTCACACTCTGCCTCTCTGTCTCTCTCTCTGTCTGTCTCTCTCTGTTTCTCTCTCACTCTGTCTCACTCTCTCTCTCTGTCTATCAGTCTCTCTCTCTGTCTCTCTCTCTCTCACTCAGTCTCTCTCTGTCTCTCTCTGTCTCTCTCAGTCTCTCTGTCTCTCTCTCTTTCAGTCTTGCTCTCTCTCATTCTGTCTCTCAGTCACTCTCTGTCTCTCACTCTGTCTCTCTCTATCTCTCTCATTCTGTCTCTATCTCTGTCCCTGTCTCTCTCACTCTCTCTGTCTTTGTCTCTCTCTCTCATTCTGTCTCTCTCAGTCTCTTTCTCCCTCACTCTCTCTCTGTCTTTCTCTCTCAGTCTCTCTCTCTCTCTCAGTCTCTCTCTCTCTCTCGGTCTCTTTCTCTCTGTCTCTCTCTGTCACTCTCTCTGTCTCTTTCTGTCTCTCTCTCTCTGTCTCTTTCTCTGTCTCTCTGTGTGTCTCTCTCTCTCATTCTGTCTCTCTCCCTCTCAGTCTCTGTCTCCCCGTCTCTCTCTCTCTCATCCTGTCTCTCTCAGTCTCTCTCTCTGTCAATTCAATTCAATTCAATTCAAATGCTTTATTGGCATGAAAGTTTACAGAGAACCATATTGCCAAAGCTTACATTGCAAAAAGGTACAGTTTTCTAACATTCTGTAGGTGTCAATCGATTTGACATTTGTTGGGTACATACAATATTACTTTTAAACAATATTAATTTTAAACAGTCTTTGTACTTCATTTGGTACGTTCAATATTAATTTTAAACAGTCTTAATTTTAAACAGTCCTCAGGTTGTGACATGTTGTTACATATTTGGCCCCAAGGTATGGTCTGTCTCCTTCTCCTAGGACTAATCTCAATTTTGACAGATCATCCAATTCCTTGAAATCTGGGGTTGTTTGGCTTAGCTTGTTGAATAATATGTTTCTTGATGTGTTGAATTTTTCGCATTTTAGGAGGAAATGCATTTCTGTTTCAACCTCGCCAGCCAGACATTGATCGCATATTCTATTCTCTCTAGGCTGCCAGGATTTCTTGTATCTGCCTTTTTCAATTTCCAGTTGGTGGTCGCTTAGTCTGTACCTGGTGAGGGTCTGTCTCTGTTTTGTGTCTCTGATGGTCGTGAGGTAGTCTGCCAGTTTATATTCTCTTTTTAGGGCCCGGTAACATTCTAATCTGCTTTGGCTTTCGGTTATTTTGTTCCAATGTTCCAGGTAGGTTTCTTTGCATTTTTTAATGATTTGGTTCACTCGGATTGGTGTTTGGACGGCTGTGTTGGTCTGGGGCTGGTCAGGGTCCGGCTGAGTACTTAGTTTCAGTAGCAGCTGACTCAGGGGACTCTTTTCTGGGTTTAGCTCTTGGGTCTGAAAGGCTTTGAAATGAAGGGTGTCTGGGGAGCTGGATTTGAGGTGATTTAGGAAGTTTAGTGCTCGTTTTTGGATGTTTATTATCAGTGGGTATCTGCCTAGTTCGGCTCTGCATGCATTTGTTGGCGTTTTTCTTTGGGTGCGAAGGATGCTTCGGCAGAATTCTGCATGTAGGGCTTCTATTGTGTGTTTTTCCCATTTAGTGTAGCTTTGGTGATTTAGCGGGCCCCATACTTCACTACCGTACAGTGCAATGGGCAGGATTATGCTGTCAAATATTTTGAGCCAGATTTTGATTGGGATTTGGATGTTGTAGAATTTTCTTTTTATTGCATATAGGGCTCTTCGGGCTTTTTCTTTTAGTGCATTCACTGCTATGCTGAAGCTCCCTGATGCTGTAATAGTTAGACCAAGGTAGGTGTAGCTCATAGTGTGTCCTATAGTGGTATCACTGAGGGTAAACTGGTATTTGTTTTCCTGACATCTGGGCCTTTTTTGAAAAATCATGATGTTGGTTTTCTTTAGATTTACTGTTAGAGCCCAATTTTGGCAGTATTTGTCGAGTAGGTCTAGTTGTTGCTGTAATCCCTGTTCTGTGGGAGACAGCAGAACCAGGTCGTCCGCATAGAACAAGGATTTCACTTCTCCATCCAGGAGACGGAGACCTGGTGACTCACTTTGCTCCAGCATGTCTGCTAATTCATTTATGTATATGTTGAACAGGGTCGGGCTCAAATTGCAGCCCTGCCGGATGCCTCTTCTCTGGGTGAAGAAATCGGTGCGTTTGTCTCCAATTTTGACCCCGCATATGTTTTTCAGATACATTGATTTAATAAGGTCATAGACTTTGCCCCCTATTCCACACTGAAGATGTTTATAATAGAGCCCTTCGTGCCATATAGAGTCAAAGGCTTTCTTGAAGTCGATGAAACAGGCGAATATTTTCCCATTTTTTGTTTGGTGTATATGTTTTCCAATGAGGGTGTGAAGGGTATAGATATGGTCGGCTGTGCGGTGTTTTGGAAGAAAGCCTATTTGGTTTTTTCTGAGGATATTTTGTTTGTTAAGAAAATCAAGTAATCTACTATTTAGAATACTGCAGAATAACTTCCCTAGACAACTGTTGACACAGATGCCGCGGTAATTATTTGGGTCTGATTTGTTTCCACTTTTATATATGGGGGAGATTAGTCCTTGGCACCAGATATCGGGAAAACAGCCTGAGCGTAATATGATGTTGAATAGTTTGAGTATCGCACCCTGCATCTCCATATTGCTGAACTTGAGCATTTCATTTTTGATGTTGTCTGGGCCACAGGCTTTCTTTAGGTGGAGAGATTTTGTTTTTGTGGCCAGTTCTTTCCATGTGATTGGGGAGTCTAGAGGGTTTTGGTTGTCTTTAATTGTTGCTTCTAATGTGTGGAGTTTTTCTGTGACCTGATGTTGACTTGGGTTTGTTTCGTTTATTGGGATGTCTTTGTAGAGGTTTTCAAAATGTGTTCTCCAGATGTCTCCATCTTGGATTGGTAATGCTTGCAATGCTTGCAACTGTCTCTCTCTGTCTCTCTCATTCTGTCTCTACCTCTGTCTCTCTCGCTCTCAGTCTCTCTGTCTCTCTCTGTTTCTGTCTCTCTCATTCTGTCTCTCTCTCAGTCTCTTTCTCTCTCACTCTGTCTCTCTGTCTTTCTCTCTGTCTCTCTCCGTCTCTCTCTCTGTCTCTCTCTCTCTCTCACTCTGTCTCTCTGTCTCTCGCTCTGTCTCGCTCTCTGTCTCTCTCTGTCTCTCTCTTTCTCTCTCTCTCTCTCCCTCAGTCTCTCTCTGTGTCTCTCAGTCTCTCAGTCTCTCGCTCAGTCTCTCTCGCTGTCTCTCTCACTGTCTCGCTCTCTGTCTCTCTTTCTCTCTCTCTCTCTCTCTCCCTCGGTCTCTCTCTCTTTGTCTCTCTCTGTGTCTCAGTCTCTCGCTCAGTCTCTCTTGCTGTCTCTCTCACTGTCTCGCTCTCTCTCTGTCTCTCTCTCATTCTGTCTCTCTCTCTGTCTCTCTCTCTCTGTCTCTCTCTCTCTGTCTCTCTCTCTGTCTCTCTCTCTCATTCTGTCTCTCTCTCTCAGTCTCTTTCACTGTCTCTGTCTTTCTCTCTGTCTCTCAGTCTCTCTCTCTCACTCCGTCTCTCTGTCTCGTTCTCTGTCTCATTCTCTGTCTCTCTCTCTGTCTCTCTCAGTCTCTCTCTCTGTCTCTCTCAGTCTCTCTCTCAGTCTCTCTCTCAGTCTCTCTCGCTGTCTCTCTCTCTCTCTGTCTCGCTCTCTCTGTCACTCTGTCTCTCTCTCTCTCTCTCTCTTTCTCTCTCTCTTTCTCTCTCTCTGTCTCTCTTTGTCTCTCTCTCATTCTGTCTCTCTCCCTCTCAGTCTCTCTCTCTCTCTCTCTGCCTCTCTCTCATTCTGTCTCACTCCCTCTCAGTCGCGCTCTCTCTGTCTCCCTGTCTCTCATTCTGTATCTTTCTCTCAGTCTCTCTCTTTCTTTCTCTCACTCAGTCTCTTTCTCTGTCAGTCTCCCTCTCTGTCTCTCTCTGTCTCTGTGATATCCGAGTGGTAAGGTCAGAAACTGAGATAAGCCAGACTTCAGGAACCAAAACTCAACTGTTTAATTATACATATGTAGCAGAGAACATAGCTCTTACAGCTGCAGCAAACACACTCTATTTCTTACTGAGCGATCACCAAGATGGAGGATCAACCTCTGAGTCATACCCAGAATGCCATGCCACTACCTTAATAAGTGGTGTGCCAGGACATTACCTTAAACTGGTAAATATGATCCCTTAATATTTGTCTCCATCTGGTGGATAACCTAAGCATTACATCCCAGATTACTGTAGTCTCCATCTCTGTCTCTCTTTTTCTCTCTCTGTCTCTCTCTATCTCTCTCTGTCTCTGTCTCTTGCTGTCACTCTCTGTCTCTCTCTCTCTCTGTCTCTGTCACTCTCTCAGTCTCCCTCTCTGTCTCTCTCTCTCATTCTGTCTCTCTCTGTCTCTCTCTCTTTGTACCTCTCTCTGTCTCTCTCTGTCTCTTTGTCCCTCTCTCTGTCTCTCTCTGTCTCTGTCTCTCTCTCTATCTCTCTGTCTCTCTCTATCTCTCTCTGTCTCTGTCTCTCTGGCACTCTCTGTCTCTCTCTCTGTCTCTCTCTCTCTCTGTCATTCTCTCTCTCTCTCTCTCTCTGTCTCTCTCTCATTCTCTCTCTGTCTCTCTCTCTCTCTGTCTCTCTCTCTCTGTCTCTGTCTCTCTCTGTCTCTGTCTCACTCTCTCTCTGTCTCTGTCGCTCTCTCTCTCTCTCTGGCTCTGTCTCTCTCTCTCTCTCTCTCTCTCTCTCACTGTCTCACTCGCTCTCTGTCTCTGTACCTCTGTCTCACTCTCGCTCTGTCTCTGTCTCTCTGTCTCTCTCTCTCTCTTCCCTCTCTCTGTCTCTGTCTGTCTCTCTCGCTGTGAGCAGGCCTCCCTCTCCCCCCGGTGCCGGTCCCGGGCTCAGAGAAAGCCGGGGCGAGGACAGAGGAAGTGACGCCGGGCGGAGCGGGCTTTGGGGGCTGGAGGGGAACAAGTCCCACTCCCCAGAATTCAACGCAGCAAAACCCAAACCCCGAGCCCAGTGAGACCAGGAGGAGGCACCTGGTGACAACGGCAGGGTCAATAGTTAACCCCTGACCCCAAATTTAACCCCGGCCCCAAAATTAACCCCAACCTGAACCGTAACCCCTGACCCCAACTTTAACCCCTGACCCCAACTTTAACCCCTGACCCCAACTTTAACCCCATATCCAACTTTAACACCTGACCCCCAACTTTAACCCCTGACCGAAATTTAACCCCTGACCCCAACATTAACTCCTGACCACAAGATGAACCCTAACCCCCGACCCCAACTTTAACCCCTGACCCTGCCCCAGCACTCATCATCACCTCTGATCCCAACTTTAACCCCTGACCCTGCCCCAACACTCAACCTGACCCCAACATTAACCCCTGACCCCGCCCCAACACTCACCCTAACCCTTGACCCCAACATTATCCTCTAACCCCGCCCCAACATTGACTAAACCATAGCCCTAACTTTAACCCCTAACCCTGCCCCAACACTAACTGTAACCACTGACTCCAACTTTAACCCCAACACTAACCATAACCCATGAACCCAACATTAATCCCTGACCCCCAACTTTAACCTCTAACCCTGTCCCAACTCTAAGTAACCCCAGCTTTAACCCCAACACTAACTGTAACCCTGACCCCAACTTTATTCACTAACCCCAACACCAAACATAACCCCAACTTTAACATCAATCCCGACCCCAACTCTAACCGCAATCCACAAATTTAACCTTAACCTCTAACGCTGACTCTAACCGCAACCATAACCTATAAACCTATCCTTAACACTAACCCCAACCCTAATCTTAACCCCAATCTGCTTACCTGACCATAACGTTAACCTCTAACCCTAAACCCGATCTCTAATGCTAACGTTGACCCTTAACCTCTAACCATAACCGTAATCTCTAACCCTAACATCTGATGCTAACTGTAACCTCTAGCACTAACCCTACCCTCTAATGCTAAACCTAACCCCTAAAGCTTACACAAACACCAACTCCTAACTAGAAACACAACCCCTAATCCTAAACCCCTAACCCTAAAGCTCCTAATGCTAAACCATAACCCTAACCCAATACCATAAGCCTTAACCGTCATTCCAACTCTAAACATAACTACAACTACAGCCTCGAACTCTAAACCATAACCCGAAAGCTGAAACCTAAATCTCATGGTGTCAATAGACGTTTGGAACAAAGAAAGAAGCTGGGAAGCTTGGTTGAGTGAAAGGGCTTGGGCTGAGGAGATGGTGACAGTGAGCATCCTCCCGCAGATCCAAGCCCGAGAGCACTTACACTGAGACTATAACACGGCAATCAAAGAGTGCCTCAGCACGGGCAGCGGTCATGGCGGTAAACCCAGCCCCGGCGAAGGTGAAAGGCGTGTAATGGGTGAAGAAATCATGGTGGAATCAGGGTGACTGGGCGGGGCCTGGTGACATTTTATTGTCGTTGTCCGAATCCCTTTGCAGACAGCCCGAGGAGTGAATGGAACCAGCGCAACACCTGGATCCGCCTGCTCTTGTGCCAAAACCCCCCCAATGTCTAATGTCGCGGGCGTGTTTAGTTCTGTGAGAAATGTAGAGGTGTGAAGGAAGGGCTGAAATGGGGCTCGGGCCAGAGGAAGTTTCCTTGAATCATCGAATCATAGAATGGTTACAGCACAGAAGGAGGCCATTGGGCCCATCGAGCCCGTGCCAGCTCACTGCAAGAGCACCTCAGCTAGTCCCACTCCGCCGCCCTGCAATTGTTTTTTCCTTCAATTCCCTTTTGAAAGCCGCAATTGAATCTGCCTCCACCACCCCTTTCAGGCAATGCATTCCAGATCCTAACTCATGTCGCCAATCACCTTAAATCTATGTCCTCTGCTTCTCGGCCCCTCTGCCAATGGGAACAGTTTCTCCCTATCTACTCTGTCCAGACCTCTCATGATTTTGAACACCTCTATCAAATCTCCTCTCAACCTTCTCTGCTCTAAGGAGAACAACCCCAGCTTCTCCAGTCTATCCACGTAACTATAGAAACATAGAAGTCCCTCATCCCTGGAATCATTCTCGTAAATCTCCTCTGCACCCCCTCCAAGGCCTTCACATCCTTTCTAAAGTGCAATGCCCAGAATTGGACACAATACTCCAGCTGGGGCCGAACCAGTGTTTTATAAAGGTTCATCATAACTTCCTTGCTTTTGTACTCTATGCCTCTAATAATGAAGCCCAGGATCCCGTCTGCTTTTTTAACTGCTTTTTCAAACTGCCCTGCCACCTTCAATGATTTGTGCACATATACCCCCAGGTCTCTCTGTTCGTGCACTCCCTTTAGGATTGTACCCTTTAGTTTATATCGCCTCTCCTCGTTCTTCCTAGCAAAATGTATCACTTTGCACTTTTCTGCAGTAAACTGCGACTGCCACCAATCTGCCCAATCTTCTTGAAGTCTATTACTATCCTCCTCACTGTTCACTATACTTTCAAGTTTTATGTCATCTGCAGATTTTGAAATTGTGGCTTGTACACCCAAGTCCAAGTCATTAATATATATCAAGAAAAGCACTGGCCCTAGTACCGACCCCTGGGGAACACCACTATATACCTTCCTCCAGTCCAAAAAACAACCGTTCACCACTACTCTCTGTTTCCTGTCACTTAGCCAATTCCGTATCCATGCAGCCACTGTCCCTTTTATTCCATGGGCTTCAATTTTGCTGGCAAGCCTATTATGTGGCACTTTGTCGAATGCCTTTTGGAAATCCACATACACCATGTCAACCGCATTGCCCTCATCAACCCTCCCTGTTACCTCATCAAAAGACTCGATCAAGTTAATTAAACACGATTTGCCTTTAACAAATCTGTGCTGGCTTTCCTTAATTAATCCACACTTGTCCAAGTGACTGTTAATTTTGTCCCGGATTATCATGTCTAAAACCTTCCCCACTACCGAGGTTAAACTGACTGGCCTGTAGTTGCTGGGTTTATCTATACATTCTTTTTTGAACAATGGTGTTACATTTGCAATTTTCGAGTCCTCTGGCACCACCTCTGTATCTAAGGAGGATTGGAATATTATGGCCAGTACCTTCGCGATTTCCTCCTTAACCTCCCTCAGCATCCTAGGATGCATCCTATCTGGTCCTGGTGACTTATCTACTTTAGTACAGCCAGCCTTTCTAGTACCTCCTCTTTATCAATTTTTATCTCATTCAGTATCTCCACTACCTCCTCTTTCACTATGACTTTGGCAGCATCTTCTTCTGTGGTGAAGACAGATGCAAAGTACTCATTTAGTACCACAACCATGTCCTCGGCCTCCATGCGTAGGTCTCCTTTTTGGTTCCTAATCGGCCCCACCCCTCCTCTTACTACATGTTTACTATTTATATGCTTATAGAAGACTTTTGGATTACCTTTTATGTTTACACACATGCACTGTAAACCTATCTTAGACCTTCTTGTATTCTCTCTTAGTCTGACCCCACATAATACCTTACCATTTCTTAACCTAGTGCTCTCTGCCTCTCCTAATTCTTTGAGCACTCTATTTCCCCTTTCTAATGTTACATCCTGGTGCCCATCCCCCTGCCAAATTAGTTTAAACCCTCCCCAACAGCACCAGTAAACCCCTTTCAAGGATATTGGTTCCGGCTCTGTTGAGGTGTAACCCATCCAACCTGCACAGGTCCCACCTCCCCCAGAACTGGTCCCAATGCCTCAGGAATCTGAAGCCCTCCCTCCTGCACCATCTCTCCAGCCACGCATTTGTTATGGAGTATTTTAAACCAACACTCGACACAAGGCTTTAGATCGATAGTCAAGTTGACTTTATTACACCGGTGGGGAGACAGTCTGCTCTGTCTTAGCCAGACTTTTCCAAATTGTTACAGCATTTTTATACATTACAATACACATGGCCATCTCATGCACAATTCATTCCTGCAACCTGAATGGATCTTGGCCCATATGCACCTTCATGGATTGGTTACGAATCTTAATATAAACATGTATAAGCTGCCTCCTCAATCAATCACTCAAACTGCTGAATGCTGATTAAAAGATACCTTGGGATGCAACCCAGATAATGGCCCAGAAATTCGGGTCGGGAGCTTCCCGCGGGTGCAAGCCCCCGACCTGCACTTACCTTGCGCGCCAGCAGTTGAGCTGTAGGGCCCCGTGGAATTCCGCTCCAGGGCCTGGCCCAGCTGCCGACGCGCTGTGCTTGCGTGTCCCAGGGGCATAGTTAGTGCGATGCGTCCCCTGGGATCATGTGAGCCATGGGCAGCCAATCGGAGGAGGGAAAAGCCCATTCATAAGATTGACAGGAAGACCTGTCAAAACTTATGAATACTACGGGCCCCAAAATAGCAGTAAACCTTCAAATACATTTTTTTTTAAATCACACTTTTTAAATAAACTATAAATTACATTAAATAACTATTTTAAACAATAATTTAAATTTTTGAAAAAAATAATTTTATATTCTAACGGGGCTAAAAATAAACTTACCTTGCTTTAAAGTATTTAAAAATAATAAACCTGTGGAAAAAATGTTTTAATTTTAATTAATTGACCACTTATCTTGTAAAAAGCAGGCCTTATGCCTGCTTTTTAAATGTGTAAATCCTGCAGGCTTAACCTCGCGTTAAAACCTGCAAAAAAAACCTAAGTTCAAAGCGCACACGCAGCCTCCCCTGCGCGCGCGTTTGACCTCTGAACCCCTTCGTTCAGAGGATCGGAAGTGCTGGTTTCCCGCGCATGTGCAGTGCATGCAGGAAACCGGCACTTCCATTCGGCCTACGGGTGAGTACGCCCGTGCGTACTCACCCGTGGAGACCCGAATTTCTGGGCCATAAAGTTTTTACGGGCAGCTGAAATCCCAGACACCCTGTCTGCATTTAATTGTTTTTTTAGCTTACAAAGTGTTGTGTCCGTCAGTAGTAAGACACAGACTGCAGGAGAACGGTACAACAGGTGTTTACTCAACGTGGCTCACTCTGGAACTGCCTGTACAGATTACTCCTCAGTGCTATATACAGGTGTGGTCACTGCCGGAACTACAGTATACATGAGCTGTAAAAAGTAGTTCCCCCCTTAAAGGTATATACATTACACAAAGGTCAGCTTATCTTGACCGCATCTTCATGGATGTGGTCTTTCATGTTAGTCCCTCTTTCTTACACCATTCAGTGAAACTGCCAGCGATATCAGTTTAACTCATTCCCCACTGCACATTCATCTGCTCTATCCTCCTATTTCTATACTCACTTGCTCGTGGCACCGGGAGTAATCCAGAGATTACCACCTTTGAGGTCCTGAAACGTGCTATCCACAGAGCTCTCAGCCTCACGGACACACCACAGTTTACTCTCATTTTCTATTTTCTATTTTCTGGTCATCCTTTTCTGGTTTCTAGAGCTCTCCCAATCCTCGGGCTGACTCCTATTCTTCACAACATTATAAGCCTCTTCTTTCAATCTAGTACTATCCTTGAAGTGTATGTACCTTTAAGGGGAGAACTACTTTTTACAGCTCCTGTATACTGCAGTACCGGCAGTGACCACACCTGTATATAAACCCTGAGTAGGGATCTGTACAGTTAGTTCTAGAGTAACCCTCATCCAGTAAACACCTGTTGATTGTTCCCTGCAGTCTCTTGTCTAATTATTGAAGGACACACAACATCAAGATACACGGATCTAACATTGGCGACGAGAAGATTCAAACCTACCTGCAACTCTGCATCACCCCCCAGGGATTCGCTCCTGGAGAACAGTGAAAGAAGAAGGCCGAGTCCAGAAGCACGGGCGTCGACCATCCAGCGGAGATTTGAGCATCGCAGGGGAGGCTGTTGAGAGCTGGGCTTGGTTCTCCAGTCACGGTGGTCCAGCGAAACGGGCTGGCAACAGGTACGGCGCAGACCCTTCCCGGACAGCGGCGGCTAGAGCCGACCGACGGCACAGAAAAAGGCCGAGCAGCGTCGACGGGAGAAGAGAGAGGGTAGAGCGCACAGGGCGCAGCCGGTGTTCAGGACCGAGCGGCGTCAACGGGAGAAGAGAGAGGGTAGAGCGCACAGGGCGCAGCCGGTGTTCAGGACCGAGTGGCATCAATGAGAGAGAGCATAGCGCAGCCGGCGTTCAAGGGCCGAGCAGCGTCAACGAGAGAGAGAGGCACGCAGGAAAACGCGCAGAGCGCAGCCGGTGTTCAAGGGCCGAGCAGTGTCAGCGGGGAAGAAAGGAAAGCGCGGGAGCCGCCATTTTGAGCCGCAGCGGAGAAGAAGGGATAGCGCGGGAGACGCCATTTTGAGCCGCAGCGGAGAAGAAGGGAGAGCGCAGGAGACGCCATTTTGAGCCAGTCTAACCACACCCAGGGATGCCGAAGAGTGGCAGTGTCACAGCGTTCGACAACGAAGCCAAAGATTGGACGACATATGTCGAACGCATAGAAGTGTACTGCAAGGCGAATGAAGTGCCAGATGACAGGAAAGCGCTGGTATTGTTGAATTCAATGGGTGCAAAAATGTATGGCTTACTGCGAAACCTAGTAACCCCAGAGAAGCCAGTGGAAAAGGATTTTGAAAACATAGTGTCAATCCTACAGGACCCCACACCGCTGCTGATAGCGGAATGATTTAAGTTTCACAAAAGGAACCAGCATAAAGACGAAAGTAATGCTGAGTTTTTAACGGAACTGCGCAAGCTATCGAAACACTGCCAGTTTGGAATAGGACTAGCAGATACTTTAAGGGACAAGTTTGTGTGTGGGCTTCAAAGTGAAGGAACCCAGAAACGGCTTCTATCAGAAAAGGATCTTACGCTGGACAAGGCTTTCAGCATGGCAGTATCACACGAAGCAGCAGCACGGGGCGCGGCAGAGATACAACGGAGACCGCAAGAATATGGCACAAATGAAATGTCATACGGAACAGTGAAGTGCTATCGCTGCGGCAGAACAGCACACGACCATAAGGATTGCTGGTTCAAGGACCAAGTGTGCAGACAGTGTGGAAAAGTAGGACACATAGCAAGAGTCTGCAGGTCGGGAAAGAAAACCAGCAGCAAGAAATCTCCACAGGAGAAGTACAAGAAGGTACATAAGGTGACGGAGAGTAGTTCAGACGAACAGAAAAGTGATACAGACTCCGGAAGCAAGGAGCTGGGTTGTCTGAAACTACATAATGTGATCAAATCGGAGGATCACCAAACTATCTGGGTCACGCTCAAGATAGCCGGAGTCCAAGTGAAAATGGAATTGGACACAGGATCATCCCTAACAGTCATAAACCGAAGGGACTACAAGCGGCTATTCTCACATATACCCTTGAGAGATACAGCGATCGTCTTGAAGACATACACGGGGCAAAAAGTCTACCCCAAAGGAAAAATAAGGGTGAACGTTATATATAATGGCAAGGAAACACCAAAAATGGACCTATATGTATTGCCAGAGGGAGGACCGCCACTACTAGGACGTGAATGGATCCGGAAGATACAGCTCGATTGGCATTCCATACAAGCACTGACTGTAGATGCCAAAAAGGATGACAATGTCACAGCTGGATGACTGTCAAAAATGCTAACTGACGCACAAGAAGTGTTTCAGGAGGGACTCGGAACACTAAATGGCATAACAGTGACGATCAAAATAGAGGAAAATGCAAGCCCAAAGTTTTTAAGGCCAGATCCACCCAGCCGTCGAAGCAGAGCTGGAAGGTTTGGAACGTTCAGGAGTACTGTCCAAAGTGGACTGGAGCGAGTGGGCTACACCCATCATTCCTGTAATGAAGAGGTCATTGAGTAATACGCCTGGGGAACCAAAGAAAGTTTGCATCTGTGGGGACTTTAAGGTGACAGTGAACCCAATCCTTCACACGGTACAATATCCGCTTCCGCGGATTGAAGATATTTTCGCCTCGCTATCTGGAGGGAAACGCTTCACTAAGATTGATCTGGCCCAGGTGTACCTGCAAATGGAGGTAGAAGAAGCCTCGAAACAGTACCTCATGATCAACACTCATAAAGGTCTCTACCAATACAACCGGCTGGTGTTTGGGGTAGCATCAGCTCCGGCTATATGGCAAAGGGCAATGGATCAAGTCCTGCAAGGGATTCCAGGGACCCAGTGTTATTTGGACGACATCCTGGTCACGGGCGAAAATGACAGTGATCACCTCGCCAACCTGGAGCAGGTGCTCACTAGATTGAAGGAATATGGGCTTCGAGCTAATCGCCACAAATGCGAGTTCTTCCAGAAGCAGATCTCGTATTGTGGCCACGTTATTGATGAAGAGGGATTACATAAGTCCCCTGAAAAGATTGAGGCAGTAGTCAAGGCTCCAGCACCGGAACATGTGTCACAACTGAGGTCGTTCCTCGGGCTGGTGAACTACTACCATAAGTTCTTGCCGAATTTGTCTACCGTACTACACCCACTGAACACCCTACTGCAAACGGGGGTACCATGGAAGTGGAATGACGAATGTAAATGAGCTTTCCAGAAGAGCAAAGAATTGATCACATCAAAAGAGGTGTTGGCTCATTTCAACCCAGCACTACCAATTCGGTTGGCGTGTGATGCATCACCCTATGGCATTGGAGCGGTGCTGTCGCACAAATTCTCGGACGGCTCAGAGAGGCCAATATCCTTTGCGTCACGATCACTAGCCTCAGCCAAGCGTAACTACGCCCAGATTGACAGGGAGGCCCTCAGCCTAGTGTGGGGAGTGAAAAAGTTCAATCACTATCTGCACGGGCAGAAGTTCACCTTGCTGACTGACCACCATCCACTTGTCTCCATCTTTAATCCAAAGAAGGGCGTTCCGGTGATGACTGCGCAACGGCTACAAAGATGGTCCCTTTTTCTAGGGGCGAACCAATATGAAATCGAGTATAAGGGCACGAAACAGCATGGAAACGCTGATGGGCTATCACGCCTGCCACTGCCTACTGCGGAGGAAGCACCAGAAGTGGACCCTGTCGAAATATTTCATTCGACTATAATTGAACGCTTGCCAGTAACTAACGCTGGTATGGAGAAGGAGACCCAAAATGACTCGACACTGTCTCGGGTATATGACTTGATGGTGAAGGGATGGCCAACACATGGCGACTCACTGTTGCCAGCATTCTTATCCAGAAGAGAACAGCTGGCAGTATGCCAGGGGACCTTGATGTGTGGATCTCGAGTGGTAATTCCACCCAAGTTAAGGGATAGAGTGCTCAATGAGCTTCACGAAGGTCATCTGGGAGGGGTGAAAATGAAAAGCCTTGCTAGGGCTTATGTGTGGTGGCTGGGGATCGATCAGCAAATCGAGGACCTGACAAACAGCTGCTCAGGATGCCAGAAGGTCCAAAATGCACCACCTCATGCCCCTCTACACCCATGGGAGTGGCCCTCATCTCCATGGCAACGGGTGCATATTGATTTTGCTGGTCCATTCATGGACTCAATGTTTTTAATAGCCGTGGATGCGCACTCGAAATGGCCTGAGGTGATCAAAATGTCCTCCACCACCACGGAGAAAACTATTGCAGTCCTACGGACCATATTTGCCAGGAGCGGCTTGCCAGAGCAGATTTGCTCTGATAACGGACCACAGTTTGTGTCCGAAGAGTTTCAAAGATTTATGAAAAGGAATGGGGTAAGGCATTACACATCCGTCCCGTATCACTCAGCCACAAATGGATTGGCTGAGAGGTTCGTACAAACCTTTAAAAAAGCAGTAAGGGCCATGTGCGATGATGACATTCCACTGCAGCATAAGGTGGACAATTTCCTGTTAGCCTACAGAAATGCGACACATGCAGTCAGCAACCAGACCCCGGCCATGATGTTCTTTAACCGAAGGTTGAGATCTCGTCTGGATTTGCTCAGACCAAATGTACGAAGAGATGTTGAGAATAAGCAATTCCAGCACATCAATGAGAAGCCGACAAGGAGCTTCAATGTAGGGCAACCAGTCTTGGCCCGCGACTACAGAACAGAGAAATGGCAACCAGGAACGATATGCACACGGCAGGGGCCACTAATGTACACAGTGGATGTTGGGGAGAACATTGTGAGATGCCATGTTGACCAGATCCTAGAGTCACAGGAACGAGTCAACCCCATGTCTAGCGTACCTGGTGATGAACCCGACATACAGGTAGCATCTACCTCAGAAACAGTAGCATCGGAAGCTGATGAACCAACCGACGACAGGGGGCCAGAATCGCCTCCGCACCAAGAGCAAGACACTCGGGAAAGGCGCTATCCAGAAAGGATCAGGAAGCCGCCCCAAAGACTGAATTTATAAATAGACTATTTTCAGTTAATGTTGCATGTTAAAAGTGTTAATTGTAATTAGTTGATATTTAATTGTTAAATGAATGTTATGGTACTGTTAATCTAAAAGGGGAGGAATTGTAATGTATGTACCTTTAAGGGGAGAACTACTTTTTACAGCTCCTGTATACTGCAGTACCGGCAGTGACCACACCTGTATATAAACCCTGAGTAGGGATCTGCACAGTTAGTTTTAGAGTAACGATAGCAAAATACTGCAGATGTTGGAAATCCGAAATAACAACAGAAAATGCTGGAAAAACTCAGCAGGTCAGGCAACATCTGTGGAGAGAAATTTGAGTTGATTTTTCCCTGCAGTCTCTTGTCTAATTAGTGAAGGACACACAACATCAAGATACACAGATCTAACAATCCTTAACTTCTTTAGTTAGCCACGGATGGATCACTTTTCCCTTGGAGTTTTTATTTCTCAATGGAATGTATATTTGTTGAGAATCTTGGACTATTTTTTTAAATGTTTGCCACATTGGCTCTTTGGGTCATCCTGAGGTGTGAAAGGTGCTGTGGAAATGCAAGTCTTTCTTTCCCTCTCTTGCTATTCCACCTGTCTCCCATCTCACTCGTCCCGGTCTCTCTCTGGCTCTCTTCCCCCTCTCTCACTATCTCCCTCCCCCTTTCTCTCTCCCCATAACACTCTCTCTCCCCCTCTCTCTCCACCTCTCTCCATCTCTCTCAACCATTCTCTGCCTCTTTCTCTCCCTCCCGCTCTCACCCTCCCACTCTCTCTCTGCCCCTCTCTCTCACTACTCTTTCTCCTGCCCTTCTCTATCTCCCCATCTCTCTACCCCATTTCTCCCCCTTTCTCTAACCCCTCTCTCTAACCCCTCTCTCTATCTCCCCTTCTCTCTCTCCCCTTCTCCCTCCCCCCTCTCTCTCCCCCTCTCTCACCCTTCTCTCCCTCTGTCTGTGTCTCGATTTCGGTCTCGTTCTCGATCTCGCTCTGTTCCTCTCACTCATCATTTGGGTCTCTTCCTCACTGCCCTCTTCCTCCATCTTTTTTTCATGCTATCTCTCCTTTCTCTGCCCTGGGAGTGTTTGATGGGACAGTGTAGAGGGAGCTTTACTCTGTATCTAACCCATGCTATACCTGCCCTGGGAGTGTTTGATTGGGACAGTGTAGAGGGAGCTTTACTCTGTATCTAACCCCGTGCTGTATCTGCCCTGTGAGTGTTTGATGGGACAGTGTAGAGGGAGCTTTACTCTGTATCTAACCCCGTGCTGTACCTGCCCTGGGAGTGTTTGATGGGACAGTGTAGAGGGAGCTTTACTCTATATCTAACCCGTGCTGTATCTGCCCTGTGAGTGTTTGATGGGACAGTGTCTAGGGAGCTTTACTCTGTATCTAACTGGTGATGTACCTGACCTGGGAGTGTTTGATGGGACAGTGTAGAGGGAGCTTTACTCTGTATCTAACCCGTGCTGTACCTGCCCTGGGAGTGTTTGATGGGACAGTGTAGAGGGAGCTTTACTCTGTATCTAACCCGTGTTCTACCTGCCCTGGGAGTGTTTGATGGGACAGTGTAGAGGGAACTTTACTCTGTATCGAACCCGTGCTGTACCTGCCCTGGGAGTGTTTGATGGGACAGTGTAGAGGGAGCTTTACTCTGTATCTAACCGGTGCTGTACCTGCCCTGTGAGTGTTTGATGGGACAGTGTAGAGGGAGCTTTACTCTGTATCTAACCCGTGCTGTACCTGCCCTGGGAGTGTTTGATGGGACAGTGTAGAGGGAACTTTACTCTGTATCTAACCCGTGCTGTACCTGCCCTGGGAGTGTTTGATGGGACAGTGTAGAGGGAACTTTACTCTGTATCTAACCCGTGCTGTACCTGCCCTGTGAGTGTTTGATGGGACAGTGTAGAGGGAGCTTTACTCTGTATCTAACCCGTGCTGTACCTGCCCTGGGAGTGTTTGTTGGGACAGTGTAGAGGGAGCTTTACTCTGTATCTAACCCGTGCTGTACCTGCCCTGTGAGTGTTTGACGGGGACAGTGTAGAGGGAGCTTTACTCTGTATCTAACCCGTGCTGTACCTGCCCTGGGAGAGTTTGATGGGACAGTGTAGGGGGAGCTTTACTCTGTATCTCACCCGTGCTGTACCTGCCCTGGGAGAGTTTGATGGGACAGGGTAGAGGGAGCTTTACTCTGTATCTAACCCGTGCTGTACCTGCCCTGGGAGTGTTTGATGGGACAGTGTAGAGGGAGCTTTAATCTGTATCTAACCCATGCTGTACCTGCCCTGGGACTGTTTGACGGGACAGTGTAGAGGGAGCTTTAATCTGTATCTAACCCGTGCTGTACCTGCCCTGGGACTGTTTGATGCGGACAGTGTAGAGGGAACGTTTCTCTGTATTTAACTCGTGCTGTTCCTTGCTTTCGGGAGTTTGATGGGACAGTGTAGAGGGAGCTTTACTCTGTATTTAACCTGTGGTATTCCTTGCTTTTGGGAGTTTGATGGGACAGTGTCGAGGGAGCTTTACTCTGTATCTAACCTGTGCTGTACCTGCTCTGGGAGTGTTTGATTGGACAGTGTAGAGGAAGCTTTACTCTGTATCTAACCCGTGCAGTACCTGTCCTGGGAGTGTTTGATGGGACAGTGTAGAGGGAGCTTTACTCTGTATCTAACCGGTGCTGTAGTTGCCCTGGGAGTGTTTGATGGGACAGTGTAGAGGGAGCTTTACTCTGTATCTAACCCGTGCTGTACCTGTCCTGGGAGTGTTTGATGGGACAGTGTAGAGGGAGCTATACTTTGTATCTAACCGGTGCTGTAGTTGCCCTGGGAGTGTTTGATGGGACAGTGTAGAGGAAGCTTTACTCTGTATCTAACCCGTGCAGTACCTGTCCTGGGAGTGTTTGATGGGACAGTGTAGAGGGAGCTTTACTCTGTATCTAACCCGTGCTGTACCTGCCTGGGAGTGTTTGATGGGACGTGTAGAGGGAGCTTTACTCTGTATCTAACCCGTGCTGTACCTGCCCTGGGAGTGTTTGATGGGATTGTGTAGAGGGAGCTTTACTCTGAATCTAACCCCGTGCTGTACCTGCCCTGGGAGTGTTTGATGGGACAGTGTAGAGAGAGCTTTACTGTGTACGTAACACGTGCTTTATCTTTATTTCTATTCGTTCATGGTATGTGGCCATGAGTGGAAAGGCCAGCATTTATTGCCCACCCCTAATTGCCCTTGAGAAGGTGGTGGTGAGCTGCCATCTTGAATCGCTGCAGTCTGTGTGGTGAAGGTGCTCCCACAGTGCTGCTCTGGATGGATTTTCAGGCTTTTGTTCCCGTGGATGATGAAGGAACAGCGATAAATTTCCAAATCGGGATGGTGTGTGACTTGGAGGGGAACTTGGAGGTGGTGGTGTTCTCATGCGCCTGCTGCCCTTGTCCTTCTAGGTGGAAGAGGTCGCGGGTTTGGGAGGTGCTGCCGAAGAAGCCTTGGTGAGTTGCTGCAGTGCATCTTGTAGATGGTACACACTGCAGCCACGGTACGCCAGGTGGTGGAGGGAGTGGATGTTTAAGGTGGTGGATGGGGTGCCGATCAAGCGGGCTGCTTTGTCCTGGATGGTGTCGAGCTTCTCGAGTGTTGTTGGAGCTGCACTCATCCAGGCAAGTGGAGAGTATTCCATCACACTCCTGACTTCTGCCTTGTAGATGATGGAAAGACTTTGGGGAGTCAGGAGGTGAGACACTCACGGCTGAATACCCAGCCTCTGACCTGCTCTTATGTGGCTGGTCCCGTTAAGTTTCTGGTCAATGGTGACCCCGAGGATGCTGATGGGGGACATTCGGCGATGCTAATGCTAGAATGTCCAGGGGCGGTGGTTAGACTCTCACTTGTTGGAGATAGTCATTGCCTGGCACTTGCGTGGCACGAATGTTACCTGCCACTTATCAGTCCAAGCCTGAATGTCGTCCTGGTCTCGCCGCATGTGGGCATGGACTGCTTCATTATCTGAGGAGTTGTGAATGGAACTGAACACTGTGCAATCATCAGCGAACATCCCCACATCTGACCTTACGATGGAGGGAAGGTCATTGATGTAGCAGCTGAAAATGGTTGGGCCGAGGACACCGCCCTGAGGAACTCATGCAGCGATGTCCTCAGGCTGAGATGAGTGGCCTCCAACAACAATGCTGGTCCCTTGTACACACCCATTTTTAACCGCTCCACCATTGGTGGCCACGCCTTCAGCTGTCTGGGCCCTCAACTCTGGAATTCCCTCCCTAAACCTCTCCGCCTCTCTATCTCTGCTCTTATTCCCATAGAAGCGGTGGGATCATTCACATTAATCTGAGCGGGCAGACGGGACCCCTCGGGTTTATCGCCTCCCCTGAAAGATGTCACCTCCAGCAGTGCAGCACTCCCTCAGTACTGGCAGCCGGAAAGTGTCGGCCTGGATTATCGGGCTCGAGTCACTGCAATGTGTGGGGCTCAAACCCTCGGCCCTCTGACTCAGAGGGGAGAGAGTGAATCCGACTGAGCCAAGGCTGGCACAGATTTATTTCCCAGTTTGGTGTCCTGCAGCTGGTTTGTCGAAAGCAAACCAGGCCCGGAGCCTCTCCCCTGCGCTCTGCCCAAATGTGCGGCCTACCAATGGCCAAATTCTTTTTTTTATTCATTCATGGGATGTGGGCGTCGTTGGCAAAGCTAACATTTATTGCCCAATCCTAGTTGCCCCTGAGAAGGTGGTGGTGAGCCGCCTTCTTGAACCGCTGCAGTCCGTGTGGTGAAGGTGCTCCCACAGTACTGTTTGGGAGGGAGTTCCAGGATTTTGACCCAACGACGATGAAGGAACGCCGATATACTTCCAAGTCAGGATAGTGTGTGACTTGGAGGGGGACTTAGAGGGGGTGGTGTTCCCATGCGCCTGCTGCCCTTGTCCTTCTAGGTGGAAGAGGTCGCGGGTTTGGGAGGTGCTGCCGAAGAAGCCTTGGAGAGTTGCTGCAGTGCATCCTGTAGATGATACACACTGCAGCCATGGTACGCCAGTGGTGGATGGGGTGTTAATCAAGCGGGCTGCTATGTCCTGGATGGTGTCGAGCTTCTTGGGTGTTGTTGGAGCTGCACTCATCCAGGCAAGTGGAGAGTATTCCATCACACTCCTTACTTGTGCCTTGTAGATAGTGGAAAGGCTTTGGGGAGTCAGGAGGTGAGACACTCGCCGCAGAATACCCAGCCTCTGACTTGTTCTTGTTGCCACAGTATTTATGTGGCTGGTCCAGTTAAGTTTCTGGTCAATGGTGACCCCCAGGATGTTGATAGTGGGGGATTTGCCGATGGTAATGCCATTGAAAGTCAAGGGGCGGTGGTTAGACTCTCGCTTGTTGGAGATAGTCATTGTCTGGCACTTCTGTGGCATGAATGTTACCTGCCACTTATCAGCCCAAGCCTGAACGTCGTCCAGGTCTTGTTGCGGGCATGGACTGCATCATTATCTGAGGAGTTGTGAATGGCACTGAACACTGTGCAGTCATCAGCGAACATCCCAATTTCTGACCTATGTTGGAGGGAAGGTCATTGATGAAGCATCTGAAGATAGTTGGGCCTAGGACACTGCCCTGAGGAACTCCTGCAGCAATGTCCTGGGGCTGTGATGATTGACCATCTTCCTTTGTGCGAGGTATGACTCCAGTCAGTGGAGAGTTTTCAACTCGATTCTCATTGACTTCAGTTTTACTAGGGCTCCTTGATGCCACACTCAGTGAAATGCTGCCTTGATGTCAAGGGCAGTCACTCTCACCTCACCTCTGGAATTCAGCTCCTTTGTCCATGTTTGGACCAAGGCTGTAATGAAGTTGGGAGCCAAGTGGTCTTGGCGGAACCCAAACTGGGCATCAGTGAACAGGTTATTGGTGAGTAAGTGCCGCTTGATAGCACTGTCGATGACACCTTCCATCATTTTGCTGATGATTGAGAGTAGACTGATGGGGCGATAATTGGTCGGATTGGATTTGTCCTACTTTTTGTGGACAGGGCATACCTGGGCAGTTTTCCACATTGTTGGATAAATGCCAGTGTTGTAACTGTACTGGAACAGCTTGGCTAGAGGCGCGGTTAGTTCTGGAGCACAAGTCTTCAGCACGATAGCTGGGATGTTGTCAGGGCCCATAGCCTTTGCTGTATCCAGTGCGCTCAGCCGTTTCTTGATATCACGTGGAGTGAATCGAATTGGCTGAAGACTGGGTTCTGTAATGGTGGGGATCTCAGGAGTGGCCGATATGGATCATCCACTCTGCACTTCTGGCTGAAATGGTTGCAAAGTCTTCAGCTTTGTCTTTCGCACTCACGTGCTGGGCTCCACCATCATTTAGGATGGGAATATTCATGAAGCCTCTGTAACGATCAATAACATGTCATTCTATAGTGGACACTAGGTGGAGCCGTAGAGCTGTATATAGCTGTATGTATAAGACTACACTACCCAGCTGTATATATATTAAGACTACATTACCCATGAGGCACTAGGCTACCCACAAGGCAACAGTCAAGATGGCAGCCTGCACACAGGAGCACACATGCTGCATCTCTACAGATACTGTACCTAGAGAACATGTACTGAATAAATGACTAGCTAGAAGCTAGCTGTGTTCATAATAAGAATGTCTAGTTATTAATGAACATAACATGGTACCAGGATGGTGAAGATCTGCTGAAAATTGTGAAAAGCGACATGGAGAATTTGAAGCCACCAGAGCGTTTGAATCTCGAGGGAAATGTCGACTACAATTGGCGGATTTTAAACAACAATTCGAACTCTACATTGCAGCCATCGGATTTGGTACGAAGCCAGATGCAAGGAAGATAGCGTTGCTGCTTACGGTTGCAGGCCCACAGGCAATAGAGGTATTTAATACATTTGTATTTAATCCAGAGGAGAACAGAGGAAAATTAGACGATGTGCTACAGAAATTTGATGCACATTGCTCTCCCAAAAAGAATGAGACCTATGAAAGATATATCTTCTGTTCTCGGACACAGCAGCAAAATGAGATTTTTGATAGCTTTATAACTGATCTGAAACTGAAAGCACAGACATGTAATTTCTCTGAGCTCAAAGCATCCATGATTCGTGACCAGATTGTGTTTCGTATTCATGATAAAAAAGTCAGGGAACGTCTGTTGAGAGAAACCGAATTAAATTTGGAAAATGCGGTGAAAATATGCCAAGCCAGCGAGCTAGCTCGAAAGCACGCGAAGACTTTCAGTGAAATCAATAATGATGCGATTGTAATGAGTGATAATGCTGCTGTCGGTGCTGTGTCCTACAAGGGGAAGAAACGTGGGCAGAACAGAAATGAAAAGCAATCGGAGGATGAAATTTTTAATTGTAAACGCTGTGGTTACAAACACCAGTTAAGACAATGCCCAGCGTTTGGAAAAATGTGCACAAAGTGTAATGGAAAGAATCACTTTGCCAAACAATGCTTTTCAAAAGTAAAAACAACAAAAGGGCAACAAGTTAATGTGATTGAGGACACTGATTTAAGTGAGACATTTTTTGTAGGAATAGTGTCATGTGACGATATCAAAAAAGATACAGAAAATGTGCAGCCCTCAGAAATAGACAATGCTGAACATAAAGTCAATGCAGTAAAAGTGGACAAATGGATGATCCCACTGCAGATAAATGGAGCATTAGTTACATTGAAACTGGACACTGGGGCAAAAGCAAACTTTATCAGTATGAGTGACATAAAAAATATGAAAGAAAAGCCCAAAATACAGAAAAAGTCAGTACTACTGAAGAGCTATAATGGACAGAAAATAGATAGCTTAGGTGTATGCAGACTTAAAGTGACAGTCAAAGACAAAGTGCATCATCTCATGTTTTCTGTTGTGGCTGAAAGACTTGATTCGATACTAGGTGACAAAGCTTGTGAAGACTTAGAACTGGCCAAGAGAGTCTACCGTATAAACTGTGCCATAAGCAGACCAGATGACTCAGGTGATGAAGCAGAGAGCCCATCAAGGATGAAAAGGCCAAAGGGTATCCATGTCTTCAAAAAGCCTAGTTTCGCCAAGAAGAAAGAAAAAGACTTTAAGGTCAAAGAGAAGCCAAAGGAAGAAAAGCACAAAGAGGAAAAACACAAGGAGAAAAAGTCCAAAGATATAACCGCAGCAGATGTTGTTAAGCAGTGGAAAGAGAAAAAGAAAAAGAAGAAGCCTGCACCAGAGCAGGAAGCAGTTCCGGTGGATACTCCTTCTTCCCTCAGGCCAATCTTTGGTGTTCCATTAGCCGAGGCTGCTGAGAGGACTATGCTGTATGATGGGATCCAGCTGCCAGCAGTTTTTCGAGAGTGCATTGATTACATTGAGAGTTATGGCATGAAGAGTGAAGGAAACACTGAAACCCTCTCCAAGCAAAGATCGCAAGGAGACCTCGATCTATACAAGAGCAGATTGATGACAATGCCACAACTGCATCTTGTCATTCACCGCCAGAACAATCTCATGAAGACACATCAGACTTACCCGTGTTGAGAAGATCCACACATGAAGTAAAAGAGCCTGATAGACTTAATCTTTGAGTACAATGTAAAGCTTTGAAAATGTGTTGACTGTTTTGAAAATGTTTATGTTTATAGAGCACTAACAAAAGTGTTACTGATATTATCTTCATTGTTTTCTTGAAAGTTGATTGATATTGATTTTGTTAAACCTCAAAGAAAGGGGGATGTAATGATCAATAACATGTCATTCTATAGTGGACACTAGGTGGAGCCGTAGAGCTGTATATAGCTGTATGTATAAGACTACACTACCCAGCTTTATATATATATTAAGACTACATTACCCATGAGGCACTAGGCTACCCACAAGGCAACAGTCAAGATGGCAGCCTGCACACAGGAGCACACATGCTGCATCTCTACAGATACTGTACCTAGAGAACGTGTACTGAATAAATGACTAGCTAGAAGCTAGCTGTGTTCATAATAAGAATGTCTAGTTATTAATGAACATAACAGCCTCCTCCTCCTCCCATTAGTTGTTTAATCATCCACCACCATTCACGACTGGATGTGGCAGGACTGCAGAGCTTTGAACTGATCCGTTGATTGTGGGATCGCTTAGCTCTGTCTATAGCAAGCTGCTTCTGCTTTTTTTTAGCATGCTTGTAGTCCTGTGTTGCAGCTTCCCCAGGTTGGCACCTCATTTTAAGGTGCGCCTGGTGCTGCTCCTGGCATGCTCTTCTACACTGCTTATTGAACCAGTGTTGGTCACCTGGCTTGATGGTATTAGTAGAGTGAGGGATATGCCGGGCCATGATGTTACAGATTGTGGTGGAATACAATTCTGCTGCTGCTGATGGCCCACAGCGCCTCATGGATGCCCAGTTTTGAGCTGCTAGATCTGTTCTGAATCTATCCCATTTAGCACGGTGGTAGTGCCACACAACATGATGGAGGGTGTCCTTAGTATCAAGACGGGACTTTGTCTCCACAATGATTGTGCGGTGGTCACTGCTACCAATACTGTCATGGACAGATGCATCTGCGACAGTTAGATTGGTGAGGATGAGGTCAAGTAGGTTTTTCCCTCGTGTTGGTTCTCTCACCACCTGTCGCAGGCCCAGACTGGCAGCTATATCCTTCAGGACTCAGCCAGCTCGGCCAGTAGTGGTGCTACCGAGCCACTCTTGGTGATGGACATTGAAGTTCCCCACCCAGAGTACATTCTGTGCCGTTGCCACTCTCAATGCCTCTTCCAAGTGGTGTTCAACATGGAGGAGTACTGATTCATCAGCTGAGGGAGGGCATAGGTGGTAATCAGCAGGAGGTTTCCTTGCCCATGCTTGACCTGAAGCCGTGAGACTTCATGGGGTCCGGAGTCAATGCTGAGGACTCCCAGGGCCACTCCCTCCCGACTGTATACCACTGTGCCGCCACCCCTGGTGGATCTGTCCTGCTGGTGGGACAGGACATACCCAAGGATGATGATGGAGGAGTTCAGGACATTGGCTGAAAGGTATAATTCTGTGAGTATGACTATGTCAGGCTGTTGCTTGACTAGTCTGTGGGACAGCTCTCCCAATTTTGACACAAGCCCCCAGATGTTGATGAGGAGGACTTTGCAGGGTCGACTGTGCTGGGTGTGCCGTTGCCGTGTCCGTAGCCGGTGCCGAGTTCGATGCCAGCTGGTCTGTCCGGTTTCATTCTTATTATTGTGTTTCGTAGCGGTTTGTTACAACTGAGTGACTTGCTGGGCCATTTCAGAGGGCAGTTAAGAGTCAAGCACATTGCGGTGGGTCTGGAGTCAGATATCGGCCAGACCGGGTAAGGACAGCAGATTTCCTTCCCTAAAGGACATTAGTGAACCAGACGGATTTTTACGACAATGCGATAACCATTACTGATACCAGATTTATTTAATTAAGTGAATTTAAATTCCCCAGCTGCCGTGGTGGGATTTGAACTCTCGTCTCCGGATCATTAGTCCAGGCCTCTGGATTACTAACCCCAGTGAACCCTAAAGATCATTGGCGGTAGATTTTACCGAACTGGCTGGAGGGGCTGAATGGCCCACTCTGGTTCCTATGTCCTTCAGAGAAAGAAGACACGGATAAGAGGCTTTGATCGATGCAGCGAGTTTTATTTCTGAGGACGGCCCATTATTCGGACAGCAATCTTACAGGGTCGGGGGTCGCGGGGCCTACGCAATCAAACGGAGCCTGAATTAAAGTTCGCTTCTGTCAGGAACCTCGGTTGGGTCTGGCAGACGGATCGATGGCAGTCCATTCATTTTCTTTCATTTCTGGATGCAGCAATGGTAACCCCAGAAACACCTCTTGCTTAATTCTATCTCCCCCGGCTTACAAAACATGAGGCTGCATGCACCTCCAAACTCGTCGCACCCAAATATGTCGCCTGAAATCCAGAAAGGAAGAGTTCATTAATCCATAGGTCTGTGGATGGGGGAGTATTACAGAGTGTTTGCTAGAATTAACCGTGCTGTATTTCAACTTAGATGCTGAGAAGCTGTTTCCCCTGGCTGGGGAGTCAAGGACTAGGGGGCATAGTCTCAGGATAAGGGTTCGGCCATTTAGGACTGAGATAAGGAGAAATTTCTTCACTCAAAGGGTTGGGAATCTTTGGCATTCTCTACAACAGTAGGCTGTGGATGCTGTGTTTCTGATGAGGCATTAAACCGAGTCCGTGCACAGTTCTGGTATCCATATACCGTGGTTATATCTCACCTGGTCCAATGTGCACAGTTCTGGTCTCCATATACATTGGTTAGACCACACTTGGAGCACTGTGCACAGTTCTGGTATCCAGATACCGTGGCTAGACCACACTTGAAGCACTGTGCCCAGTTCTGGTCTCCATATACCTTGGTTAGACCACACTTGGAGTACTGTGCGCAGTTCTGGTCTCCATATACCTTGGTTAGACCACACTTGGAGTACTGTGCCCAGTTCTGGTCTCCATATACCTTGGTTAGACCACACTTGGAGCACTGTGCACTGTTCTGGTCTCCATATACCTTGGTTAGTCCACACTTGGAGCACTGTGCACTGTTCTGGTCTCCATATACCATGGTTAGTCCACACTTGGAGTACTGTGCCCAGTTCTGGTCTCCATACACCTTGGTTAGACCACACTTGGAGTACTGTGCCCAGTTCTGGTCTCCATATACTTTGGTTAGACCACCCTTGGAGCACTGTGCAAAGTTCTAGTATCCAGATACCGTGGCTAGACCACACTTGGGGCACTGTGCCCAGTTCTGGTCTCCATATAACTTGGTTAGACCACACTTGGAGTACTGTGCCTGTTGAGTCTGTGTTTACAAGTGCAGTTATCTATATATATAAACGAATCGATCTGTCTGTCTATCTGTCTGTCCTTCTGTCTGTCCTTCTGTCTGTCCTCGGGTGTGCGTCTGTCCGGCTATGCGCTCGAAAGTTACAGAGCGTACCTACGCGTGCGTTAAGTCGAAAGAAAGCTCACCGTTCCAAAACGATGGTAAGTGTATTTACGTTTCAGCCGGACAAATATTGCGTATCCGAAAAACCTTCAACATTCCGCTCATTAGCATCTCATTATCCGCTCATTAGCGACAGAGTGACTTCGAGGTCGACCAATCGTACGCCGGGTTGCCTGGCACGTGAGGCCGGGCCCTCCTATGGTCGAGTGACGGGACGATTGACCAATCCTATGCTTTGGTGACCTGACGGTCGACCAATCGGTGCGTGTGTGGGCGGGCCTTATCGTTCTGAACCGAGGTGAGTAGCCGCATCTTGTTTCCATTCTTTTTCCTGCTTTCTGCGTCTTTCTTTTCAAATATACATTTCCAGCGAAATAAAATTGCTTTTATTAAATTGATTTAAAAAAAACTTCATTCATTTGTAAATATTTTCTCTAACCTGAAGATTCTTCTTCCTACCTTGCCCTGTTTTTGTTAGGCCTCAAAGCCTGGGCCTTTCTTGCCCAGCCAGGCCCAAGCTAGGTAATTGTCCCACGGCTTCTGCAAAGCTCCTCACCCCCCGGTGTCACGTTACCCGGGGCAACGGCATCAGCCACGTGGGTCACGAGGGTCAGGGTGCGCGCGCAGCAGGAGCAGCTGAGACGCAGCGTCTCTCTCTGTTCCCCGCTCGGCTCGGGCGGGGGGCGGGGCTCTCGGGAGTGCGGATCTCGGGCGGGGCTTGTGAGAGCGGGAAGGGTTACCCCGGCAACCGGGCCCACCGGCCGTCTCTCACAGCACAATCGGCGGACTTGAAGCCAGCTCGGGAGGCGGGGGGCCGATGCTTGGGAGATCGGGCCTCCGGAGTTCGGTGCTTGGTTGGGGGGGGGCGGGAAATTGGGGGGGGGGGGCGGGAGATCGGGGGGGGGGGCAGGAGATCGGGGGGGGGCGAGCCTCGGGAGATCAAGATCGGGGGGGTGGGTGGGGGGGGCGAGCCTCGGGAGATCGGGGGGGCGGAGATCCGGGAGGCGGGGCCCCCGGGAGATTGGGGGGGGCGGGGCTCGGGAGATGGTGGGGCGGAGATCAGGGGCTCAGGGACTCTCCCCCTTCCCCCCTCCCCTCCCCTCCCCCCTCCCCCACCCCCTCCCCTCTCCCCCCTCCCCTTCCCCCCTCCCCTTCCCTCCCCCTTCCCCCCCTCCACTTCCCCTCCCTCCCCCCTCCCCTTCCCCCCTCCCTTCACCCCTCCCCTTCCCCCCCCTCTCCCCCCTCCCCTTCCCCCTCTTGCCCCCTCCTCCCCTCCCCCTCCTCCCCTCCCCTTCCCCCTCCCCTTCCCCCCTCTTCTCCCCCCTACTCCCCTCCCCTTCCCCATCCCCTTCCCTTCCCCTTCCCTTCCCCCCCTCCCCTTCCCCCTCCTCTCCCCCCCTCCCCTTCCCCCTCCTCTTCCCCCTCCCCTTCCCCCCTCCCCTTCCCCCCTCTTCCCCCCTCCCCTTCCCCCCTCCCCTTCTCCCCCTCCCTTCCCCCCCTCCCCTTCCCCCTCCTCTTCCCCCCTCCCTTCCCCCCCTCCTCTACCCCCCCTCTTCCCCAGTCGCTCTCTCTCTTCCTCCCAGTCACTCTCTCTTTCCCCCCAGTCGCTCTCTCTCTCTCTTCCAACAACAACATGCCTCGAAAAAGCCTCGGCACCGCCGGGCACTTCAGCTAGTCTATATATATAAACGGATACTTCTTTCTGTCTGTCTGTCTTCTGTCTGTCCTCACGTGTGCGTCTGTCTGGCTATGCGCTCGAAAGTTACAGAGCGTACCTACGCGTGCGTTACGTCGGAAGAAAGCTCACCGTTCCAAAACGATGGTAAGCGTAT